>NC_135232.1:589282215-589619567 GCF_051348905.1 Ranitomeya variabilis | reverse complement strand
TGCATTTGTATAATTTATATCCTGGCTGCTGCATTCACTCACATCCTTGCATTAACTCTTTACACTCCAACCATATCAGCCCCTCATTTCTCTCCTCTCCTACAACCCCTGGCAAAAATTGTGTAATCACCGGCTTTGGAGGATGTTCATTCAGTTGTTCAATTTTGTAGAAAAAAAGCAGATCACAGACATGGCACAAAACTAAAGTCATTTCAAATGGCAACTTTCTGGCTTTAAGAAACAGTAAAAGAAATCAAGAACAAAAAATGTGGTAGTCAGTAATGGTTACTTTATTCGATCGCCCTTGACAGAACCACCGAGAGAGGGGATCTGCCCTTCATGAACAGGAAACCTACAGATACAAAAGGGCAGGACCTCTTCCTACTCATCAGTTGGTTTCCTGTTCCTGAAGAGGACGGGATTCCTACAAGGTACCTGGAGGATCCCAGGCCCGACCGGTTGGTTTTAGGTAGCGGGGGTCCCCTACTTCAGCCGGTACGGGGTCCCTGGAAGCACCATGGTGGGTCCGGGTAGGATTCCACATCTGTGAGCAGATCAGGTGGAGCGGTGTCCAGAGGATTCCGTCTCCGGAGGGCCAGCGACCAGAAGGTGAGTATTCTCCCCGATGGATCCATCCATTCCTGTTCTGTGCTCCCCAGCGTGCTGTGGCGCTTCCGGGTCTGGCGGCATCGGGGGTGGGCCGGAGGATTGGCTGGTGACATGGCTGGGCGGTCCCCTCGCTCGCTCCTGTGACCTCATTGCTGGTTGCACTGGTAGTCCTGGAAGTCGGGTGCCGGACGGCTTTTTGCCCAGTGTACAGCTGAGACACAAGCGCGTGGCTCGCAGGGGGATGGTGCCCAGAGACCGGGGGCGCCGGGGCCAAGGCGGAGGGGGCGTGGAGTCAGGAGGTGTGTTGGGTCTAGAGGGGAGGGCGATACCCCTGGCCAGAGACCTGCTGACCTGGATATCCGGGGGGGGAGGCACCATAGTGGATCCTGGATGCCTGCAGACAGTGCTTCTGAGCCATTACCATAATGGACGTGGCCGAAGCTTCCTTGGAGCAGCAGGAGGACCTGCAGCATCCAATTGCAGAGCAGCATGCTTCCATGAGGCCCTGTATAAAGTCCCGACAGAAGGCCTGGCAAACGGGTAGTGGTCGGGCAATTGTTCTGTCCAGCTGCAGGAGCTCCTCCACGGTGGAGGATTGCGCAGCATTGACCGAGAAATGTCCCCCTCGTTATCCGGTACCTACTAATCTGCAACACTGGTAAGAGTACTTTGTGAAAGTACACTCGGTGATGCAGTCTTCCCCTTATTTTTCTCTATCCTGCTAGGGGAAGAAGTGTTCTGGAAAACCGAGGCACAGGGAATGTGCCCTTAGCAGCTGTCTCTTGCCAGACGCCTACCCAAAAAGATTATGTCAGCCTTGTGTACAGCAGACGGTAGGGTGCAAAGAGGGGGAGGATTAGTCTTTAGCTAGAATGCAGTGCCTTATACTTCCCCCTTCTACAGGTAGCAAAGGAAACCCCCGACTTCACCACAAGCCTAAGGCTACTTTCACACTAGCGTCGTACGACGCTCACATTGCGACGTACCGACGCATACTGTGCAAGTGCCGCACAACGGGGGCAGCGGATGCAGTTTTTCAACGCATCCACTGCCCCATTGTGAGGTGCGGGGAGGCGGGGGCGGAGTTCCGGCCGCGCATGCGCGGTCGGAAATGCTGGACACGACGCACCAAAAAACGTTGCATGCAACGTTTTTTGGTGGCGACGGACCGACGCAACACGACGCAACCGTCGCACGACGGTTGTGACGTGTTGCAATCCGTCGCGATCCGTCGCTAATACAAGTCTATGGAGAAAAAACACATCCTGCAAACACTTTTGCAGGATGCGTTTTTTCTACAAAACGACGCATAGCGACGTGCAGTGCAGTGTGAAAGTAGCCTAAGGGAGATTATTAAGACGGAGGTGAAGGAGTCTCTAAAGTCCCTATCTCAGGAGAATTCTAAGAAGAAAGGAAGTGGTGGTAAAATGAAATTTATAGATTTGTATTCCTCAACAGACCTTAGAAGGGATGAGGATTCTGGGGGGTCTTCTTCTTCTTCATCATCTTCAGAGGAGGACTCTAGCCGTTTCTGTTTTCCTTTGGATCGCATGGAAAAATTGATTAAAGCGGTGAGGTCCACCATGGGGGTGGCAGATTCTAGGCCAGAACCTTCTGTACAAGACGTAATGTTTGGCGGATTAGATCCTAGAAAACACAAGTCTTTTCCTCTTAATAGTAAAATTGAAAGCTTGGTAGGCAGAGAATGGTAGAGGCCAGAAAAAAGGGGTCCCTGCCTCCATCATTTAAACGTAGATATCCCTTTGAGGATCCTGTGGTAGATAGATGGGACAAAGCCCCGAAACTAGATGCTGCGGTGGCTAAAGCCTCTAAAAAATCTTCCCTGCCCTTTGAGGACATGGGCTCCTTAAAAGACCCTTTAGACAGAATTCCAGACTCCTTCCTTAAAGGGACCTGGGAGATGTCAGCCGGCTCCCTGAGACCAGCAGTAGCCTTCACCTGTACAGACAGATCCATGAAGGTCTGGCTGGATCAACTAGAATCCCAGTTAAAGGATGGAGCCCCAAGAGAGTCCATCTTAAAGGCCTTGCCTATAATTCAGTGGGCTGCAGCCTTCCTAGCTGACGCCTCAGCGGACTCTGTAAGGATGGCGGCTAGAGCAGCAGGACTGTCAAATGCGGCTCGAAGGGCCCTATGGCTGAAATGTTGGCCTGGTGATATCCAGGCCAGATCCTGACTCTACTCCATCCCATGTGAAGGAGAGTACCCTTTTGGTTCAGTGCTGGACAAACTTTTAGAGAAAGCAGGGGATGACAAAAAGAAGTTCTTTAGTCTACCACCCACTTCCTACCAACGGCCTTTCAGTAGGAGAAGGTTCAGTCGTTGGAGGCCTTCCAGGGAGCATGCTAAATGGGATGATAGAAAGAGAAAAGGGACGGGATTTATGTTTGAAGACCCCTCCAGAGACCATAAGAAATCTTTCCAATGACTAGCAGTACCTTTTACCCGGCCTGGTCCCTGAACTCTAACAGCAACTGGATTCTAAGTCTAATATCATCAGGACTCCAGTTAGAATTCTCCTCTGTGCCTCAGAATAGGTTCAAGTTAACTCCTCTCAGATCCTCTTCTTTAGAACAAGCTGCCCTGGAATCAGAAATCCATGATCTATGTCTTAAAAAGGTCCTGGTGGAGGTACCGGAAATGGAGAGGGGTGGAGGTTTCTACTCTCCTCTATTTTTAGTCCGAAAACCAGATGGTTCCTTCAGAACCATAATTATCTAAGAGCCCTCAATAAATATCTGGTAATACGTCCATTTAAAACGGAAACCATCATTTCAACAATAAAGGTATTGTTTGAAAACTGTTTCATGGTGGTTAGATCTAAAAGATGCTTATTATCACGTACCCATTCATGTAAACCATCAGCGTTTCCTTAGAGTGGCAATTCTCTTAGAAGAATCAGTTCGGCACTTCCAGTATAGTGCCCTTCCCTTTGGCCTTGCAGTTGCCCCTCGTGTATTCACTAAGATTGTAGCCGATTGTCATGATATGTACTTTTGCCCTGTCCTGTATTTGAATAATATGCCATTTGATGTATGTAACTGTTCTCTGGCTTCTATTAGCTGTAATTTATGTATTTTCTTGTGCTGGGAGTTCACCTGTAACAATGTCTCCTTCCCCCAATACTTGCAGCCCTAAGCTATAATGTAATTAAGCTTTGTCAACTAGTGAAGGAATAGCCATTCTTCCTCACAGCAGGTGGCTAGTCAAATGTACATACTACATAGACTAAGTGGAGCCCACCAGTCTAGAATCTTCTGATGGACCCAACGTCCATCTGGGACTGCGGAAGCAAACGGGGCGAGCCTTGAGCTGAGGACATATCTCGTCGTTCGTGAGATTGTTTGGGATCCCTTGGACTCGTGTTGACTATTGCTTTGTTAGCGGGCACAAGGATTATCGGGAGGTGCCCCCGAACCTGTTCCGTTGGACTAATTGTGGACTCTGTAGATCTACCTGCATGTGTTGTTCCAGCGTTCTTGATAATAAATCTGTGGAATCATCCCTTGGCCTGTTGTCCCTTCTTGCTCTGCCGTACACCCTGTCACAAACTGGTTGGCAGTGGTGGGATCAAAGCAGAAGGAATGGAGGACAATGGCCCAACATCGGGAACCAGCACCGCAGAGTGCAAGAACTGGACTTTGGGGAGCCTACAATCAAAGGCCCGTGAAGTAGGAGTCCGTTTTAAAGGACTCTCCAAGGAGCAGCTATTTGAGGCTTTGGAAGGAGTTCGCCTGCAAGATGACGCTGAGGAAGGATCCTCACAGCAAATGGAGGAAAGACTGCAGCCGGAGGTAAATACCCCAAAAAAGTCAGTGGGTTGTGTGGTACGAGGAGGAGTTGGCATTGCTGGGAGAAGAGGCCACCACAGACGATAAGAGAGAGGCCATTCACAGAGCTCAGGAGAGGGAGGCCATTCACAGAGCCGAGGAGAGGGAGAGGGAGGCCATTCACAGAGCCGAGGAGAGGGAGAGGGAGGCCATTCACAGAGCTCAGGAGATGGCATTGCTGGAGAGGCAGATTGCTTTGGAAGCAGCTAGAAGCTCCAGACAGACTGTAACCCCAGCACCCACCATGAGGGAACTCCCCAGAGTGTCCCGCAAAGACTTCAAGCCCTTTAATGAGGCTGCAGGTGACATTGAGGGCTTTTTCCAGGACTTTGAGCATCAGTGTCGATTAATGGAAGTCCCGAAAAGGGAGCGAGTCCGACATCTTGTGGGGCTCTTAGAGGGTGGAGCTGCCGAAGCCTATAGAGCTATGGCCCCTCGGGGGAACTGTGAGTATGCGGAGATTAAACAGACTATTCTAGAACATTATGCTGTGACGCCAGACACTTACAGGACTCAGTTCCGTACTTTAGCCTGTGATGGGGAAGTGTCTTTTAAGATATATGCTCATATACTCAAACAAATATGTCATCGCTGGCTGGAGGCAGAGGAGGCCTTAACCTGGAACACCTTTCTCCAGCTTATCCTAAAAGAGCAGTTTTACTTCAAGTGCCCTGCTGAGATCCGGGAATGGGTGCGTGAGAGGAGACCAGCGACAGTGGAATAAGCTGCATCTCTCGCTGATGAGGCTCTCACCATCAAGCCTCAGTGGAGGGTTCTGTTGGAGGATGGAGAGAGGCCTACCAGCTCCACAACATCAGTGGCCCCCAGTTCTTCTGTCCCCATTGTTCCCTGTTCCTCTAAGCCAGCACCTCATGCTGATACCCGTGTAAATGTGCCTCCAGTTGCTTCTACTGCATTTTCTGGAATACGACGAGGAGAGGAAGTAGCAGAGCGCAGGTGTTATGGTTGTGGGCATCCGGGGCATCTGCAGGCCTCATGCCCAGCCAGCCCATGGAGGAGTCATCCTCAAACCCCTACAGCACCTTCAGGTGGGAGCCGGCCTCCAGGTTCCCTTACCCCTCGCCCAAGAGGACGCCTTGGATGGAGTGAGACCCAGCACAGATGCTATCGATGTGGGCAGCCGGGGCATCTGCAAGCCTCCTGCCCAGCTGTTCAAATGAGGATTGATCCTGTACCCAGTCGTATTATTAATTATGTACAGCCAAGTGCCATGGAGGAAGACGTGTCACCAGTAAGTGAGGACTGGCCTAGTGCCTCACCCACCCATGTTGCACCACTAGGAGTTTATGGTGTGCGACCTGCAGCTATGACGACTTCTGCTCATCGAGGTAAGAAATTGCAGGAGGTCATGCTGGATGGACAGAGACTTATTGGATTTTGTGACTCAGGGGCTTTCCTCACACTGGCTGATCCCCGAGTGGTTCGGCCTGAGGCAATTCATAGAGGACCTGGGATTGTCATTAAACTGGCTGGTGGACAATGGAGGACTATTCCCACAGCCACTGTGGATCTGAACTTTGGTTTTGGGGTCAGGCGATGTGTGGTTGGGGTGATGGGTGGTCTGCCTGCAGATGTTCTCCTGGGCAATGATGTGGGAGAGCTACGATGCCAATTCGTGGCTGCATGAAGCCACATGTAAGTTACGCTCTGCCTGTGTGTACTTAACCAGCGACCTGTAGAGGTCCCTAGTATGTACACAAATTGGGAGGGGAAGGGATTGTCATGATATGTACTTTTGCCCTGTCCTGTATTTGAATAATATGCCATTTGATGTATGTAACTGTTCTCTGGTTTCTATTAGCTGTAATTTATGTATTTTCTTGTGCTGGGAGTTCACCTGTAACAATGTCTCCTTCCCCCAATACTTGCAGCCCTAAGCTATAATGTAATTAAGCTTTGTCAACTAGTGAAGGAATAGCCATTCTTCCTCACAGCAGGTGGCTAGTCAAATGTACATACTACATAGACTAAGTGGAGCCCACCAGTCTAGAATCTTCTGATGGACCCAACCATTGAATAGAAGGTGTGACCCCTACCCCCTTCATGGGTGGATCCCAGGAGCTCAGACAATCCATTCTTATTTTGAGATCAGATGTGAGTTGATCCTGGAAGGAGAAGGAGTGGGGATTCTTAGCTGAGGCAAGACCCCACGTCCATCTGGGACTGCGGAAGCGAACGGGGCGAGACTTGAGCTGAGGACATATCTCATCGTTCGTGAGATTGTTTGGGATCCCTTGGACTCATGTGGACTATTGCTTTGTTAGCGGGCACAAGGATTATCGGGAGGTGCCCCCGAACCTGTTCCGTTGGACTAATTGTGGACTCTGTAGATCTACCTGCATGTGTTGTTCCAGCGTTCTTGATAATAAATCTGTGGAATCATCCCTTGGCCTGTTGTCCCTTCTTGCTCTGCCGTACACCCTGTCACACCAAGGTCATGGCCCACCTTCGTGAATCCAATATCCTTGTTGTCTCTTACCTTGACAACTTCCTTATTGTAGGCAAATCAGCGGACCATTGTTTGGGGCAGCTACAAACTGCAATGTCCATTCTGGAACGTTTAGGGTGGATACTAAATATCAAGAAATCACGCCTACAGCTCCTAAGAGTACAATAGTTTTTGAGCCTAATTTTAGACTCGCAGTCAGGAGTACCATTTACCGCCCGACAAGTTAATTTGCCTGCGTTATCAGGTCCAGAACGCCTCTAATAACCCCACCATGTCCCTTAGGAAAGCTATATCCCGTGCGAGTTCTCTCCGACAATCAGGTCACAGTGGCTTATATCAACCACCAGGGCGGAACTGGTTCCAAACATCTGATGGAAGTAACAGAACGCCTGTTCCAACTTGCAGAACAACATTTTCTATCTTTAATAGCTCTGCATATAAGAGGGAAAGACAATACCGCAGCGGACTTTTTAAGCTGCAACCTTCTGAGACAAGGCGAATGGTCTCTGAAGACTGCCATTTTCAATCTGATTGTGCGGAAGTGGTGTCAACTGGACATAGATCGCTTCACCACCAAGAAGAACAGGAAAGTGAGGCACTTCTGTTCTCTAGATCCCAAAGAAAACCCCCTAGTAGTGGATGCCTTCCTCATAAAATGGGACTTCAGTCTAGCCTATGCCTTCCCTCCCTTATCTCTACTACCTCTAGTGATGAGGAAAATCAGGAAGGACAAAGCAAGGGTAATAGTAATTGCTCCATTTTGGCCCAAGAGGGCATGGTTCTCATGCCTCAGGACCATGTCTGTGTCCGACCCTTGGGTACTGCCAGAGGTTCCAGATGTCCTATCCCAGGGTCCAGTCTACCATCCTCAGGTGGCTGGCCTTCATCTGACGGCATGGAGTTTAAACGGTCATTGCTAAAAAGCAAGGGTTTTTCTCCAGCCCTGATAAATACCCTTCTTAAAAGCAGAAAAGAAATTACAACCAGGATCTATGCCAGGACCTGGAATTTTTTTTACAAAACTCAGGGGTGGAAGCTGGGAAAGGGGTCCCAATAGCCTAGATCCTAGTGTTCCTTCAGAAGGATTTAGATATGGGTCTCTCCACCAGTACCCTGAAGATTCAGGTTTCAGCCCTGGGGGCCCTTTTTAACTGCGATATCACCACTAACTACTGGGTTAGTAGATTTATTAAAATGGCAGGTAGGTCAAGGCCAATAGTTAGGGATATGGTTATGCCATGGGATTTAAACCTAGTTCTCACAACCATGATTGAAGCCCCATTTGAGCCCATTTCATCAGCCTTGGTGAAAATACTGTCCCTCAAAGTAGTCTTCTTGGTAGCACTGACGTCAGCTTCGAGGGTTCCAAGCACTATCTAGACGCCCTCCATATACACAGTTCCAGGATGATAGGGTAATACTTAGGCCTGATCCAGCATACTTACCTAAATTAGCTTCCATTTTCCATAGGACACAGGAAATAGTTCTTCCATCCTTCCTCCCCCACCCGGCCATCCAGAAAGAGATGAAGCTCCATACCCTAGATGTTAGAAGATGACTCTTAGAATACTTATCAGTTACTAATTTCTGGAAGAGGGAAAATGCCTTGTTTGTCTCCTTTCAAGGAACCAGGAAGGGCCTTAGGTTGTCAAAAAGCACATTGACTAGATGGATTAGGGAAGCTATTTCGCTGGCATACACGTCAAGGGGCAGGCCGGCACCTGAAAAGCTGAGGGCGCATTCCACCCGATCCATGGCAACCCTCGTGGGCGGAGAGGTCAGAAGTCTCCATTGACCAAATATGTAAGGCTGCCACTTGGTCATCTCCGAGCACATGTTTTAATTATTATAGGTTAAACTTGAGAGCTTCCTCCGACCTTTCCTTTGGTATAAGGGTGCTGCAAGCTGTAGTCTCTCTCTAAGTAGTTATTACTCTCTGTAATTCTCTCGGTGGTGCTGTCATGGGCGATTGAATAAAGTTTTAGTTACTAACTAACGGTATTTTTTGGAGTCCATGACAGCACTTTTATATTCCCTCCCTCTTCTCTCTAGGGTGTGCACTTCTTTCTCTTATAAGGTTCACGTGTAAGAAATATTTAGTGTTAAAGTGTTGTACATAAATACTTTATGCCATTAACCATGGAGGTCCTCTCGAGCTCTGTAATCCAACTGATGTGTAGGGAGAGGTGCCGCCCTTTTGCATCTGTAGGTTTCCTGTTCCTGAAGGGCAGATCCCCTTCCTCGGTGGATCTGTCATGGGCTCCGAAAAATACCGTTATCGGTAAGTAACTAAGAATTTTGTAACCAAGCATAGGGGAAAAATTATGGAGTCACTCAATTCTGAGGAAAAAATTTTCATTCACAAAACTAATACCTGCATCAAATTAGATCTGCTTGTTAGTCTGCATCTAAAAAGGAGTGATCACACCTTGAAGAGCTGTTGCACCAAGTGGACTGACATGAATCATGGCTCCAACACCAGAGATGTCAATTGAAACAAAGGAGAGGATTAAAAGAGGGTAAATCATCATGCAATGTTGCAAAAAATGTTGGCTGTTCACAGTCTGCTGTGTCTAAAATCTGGACCAAATACAAACAACATGGGAAGGTTGTTAAAGGCAAACATACTGGTAGACCAAGGAAGACATCAAAGCATCAAGACCGGAAACTTAAAGCATTATGTCTCCAAAACAGGAAATGCACAACAAAACAAATGAGGCACGAATGGGTGGAAAACTGGAGTCAAAGTCTGTGACCGAACTGTAAGAAACCGCCTAAAGGAAATGGGATTTACATACAGAAAAGCTAAACAAAAGCCATCATTATCACCTAAACAGAAAAAAACAAGGTTACAATGGGCTAAGGAAAAGCAATTGTGGACTGTGGATGACTGGATGAAAGTCATATTCAGTGATGAATCGCGAATCTGCATTGGGCAAGGTGATGATGCTGGAACTTTTCTTTGGTGCCGTTCTAATGAGATTTATAAATATGACTGCCTGAAGAGAACATGCAAATTTCCACAGTCATTAATGATATGGGGTTGCATGTCAAGTAAATGCACTGGGGAGATTGCTGTCATTACATCTTCAATAAATGCACAAGTTTATGTTGATATTTTGGACACTATTCTTATCCCATCAATTGAAAGGATGTTTGGGGATGATGAAATAATTTTTCAAGATAATGCATCCTTCCATAGAGCAAAAACTGTGAAAACATTCCTTGAATAAAGACACATAAGGTCAATGTCATGGCCTGCAAATAGTCCGGATCTCAACCCAATTGAAAATCTTTGGTGGAAGTTGAAGAAAATGGTCCATGACAAGGCTCCAACCTGCAAAGTTGATCTGGCAACATCAATCAGAGAAAGTTGGAGCCAGATTGATGAACAGTACTGTTTGACACTCATTGAGTCCATGCCTCAGAGACTGCAAGCTGTTATAAAAGCCAGAGGTGATGCAACAAAATACTAGTGATGTGTTGGAGTGTTTTTTTGTTTGTTTGTTTTTCATGATTCCATAATTTTTTCCTCAGAATTGAGTGATTCCATAATTTTCCCCTATGCTTGGTTAAAAAAAAGTAACCAGTACTGGCTACCACATTTTTTGTTCTTGGTTTCTTTTACTGTTTCTTAAAGCCAGAAAGTTGCCATTTGAAATTACTTTAGTTTTGTGCCATGTCTGTGATCTGCTTTTTTTCTACAAAATTAAACAACTGAATTAACATCCTCCAAGGCCAGTGATTACATAATTTTTGCCAGGGGTTGTATATACAGCACTCATGCTGTTTTCACATTGCTAAATTGCACACATCCATTCAGTCCCACTATCCAACACAAGAGACGCTCTCACAAATCACTTAACCATCTGCTCACTCTTTCTATCCTCCTTCTCCTAGTCACAGGAGATATCTCTCCCAACCCTGGCACCTCATGTTATAGTAAGTCGAACCTCTCAACTGCTACACTCAGAAACCCCTCAAATCTCATTAGTATTCCCTTCATGCCTTCTGTCTCTTTTAAATGTGCGCTTTGGAATTCTTGCTCAGTGTGTAATAAACTCTCCTTCATCCATGACTTCTTCCCTTCTGATTCTCTTAACCTTCTGGCTCTTACTGAAACCTGTCAGTCAGGCACCACTGCTGCTGCTCTTTCATATGGTGGACTACACTTCTCTCATACCCCAAGATCGTACAACAGAGTAGGTGGAGGCGTTGGTCTGCTCCTATCACCCAAATGTACCTATCAGGTTATCCCTCAAGTACCCTCACTTATCTTCCCTTCTTTTGAGGTTCATGCTATCAGACTCTACATCCCCTTCTCCATGCGAGTGGTGGTGGTGGTGCATCGTCCTCCGAGCCCCTCCCATCAGTTCCTGGATCATTTTGCCACCTTGCTTCCACATTTTCTCTTCTTTGACATCCCCACCCTCATCATGGGAGACATCAACATTCCCATGGCTTTTCCCCACTCCCTATCTGCTACTCACCTTTTATCTCTAACCTCCTCCTTTGGCCTTTCGCAGCTTACTAACTCTCCTACGCATGAAGAAGGCAAATCCCTCGACTTGGTGTTCTCCTGGCTTTGTTCAGTGTATGATTTTACGAACTCCCCTCTCCCGCTCTCTGACCACAACCGTCTTTCATTCTCTGTCAAGAACTGTCATCCCGCTCAGAACACTCCCACTTTCCACACTTATAGAAATATACAGGCCAATAACACCCAGAAACTTATGAATAACTTGCAGTCATCACTGGCCCTAATCTCCTGCCTCTCATGTCCTGATTCTGACTGAAGCATTATAATAAAAAATTGCAAAGTGCCCTGGATGAAACTGCACCTCCTATACATAGAACAACTTGGCACAGATGGCTACAACCCTGGCACATGCTGCAAACATGTTTCCTACAGGAGTAGGAAGGAGTTCCTCAAGGATTATTATTATTTATTATTATAGCTCCATTTATTCCATAGCGCTTTACATGTGAGAAGGGGTATACATAATAAAAACAAGTACAATAATCTTAATCAATACAAGTCACGACTGGTGCATGAGGAGAGAGGACCCTGCCCGCAGGGGCTCACAATCTACAAGGGATGGGTGAGAATACAGTAGGCGATGGTAGAGCTGGTTGCGCAGCAGTTTGGTCTATCGGTGGATACTGCAGGTTGTAGGCTTGTCAGAAGAGGTAGGTCTTTAGTTTCTCTTTGAAGGTTTCCAAGGTAGGCGAGAGTCTGATATGTGGGGGTAGAGAGTTCCAGACTATGGGGGATGCGCAGGAGAAATCTTGTATGCGATTGTGGGAAGAGGAGATAATAGGGGAATATAGAAGAAGATTTTGTGAGGATCGCAGGTTGCGTGCAGGTAAGTACCGGGAGACGAGGTCACAGATGTGTGGACGAGACAGGTTGTGGATGGCTTTGTATGCCATGGTTAGGGTTTTGAACTGGAGTCTTTGGGTAATGGGGAGCCAGTGCAGGGATTGACAGAGGAGAGAGGCTGGGGAATAGCGGGGGACAGGTGGATTAGTCGGGCAACAGAGTTTAGAATAGATTGGAGGGGTGTGAGAGTGTTAGAGGGGAGGCCACAGAGCAGGAGGTTGCAGTAGTCAAGGCAGGAGATGATGAGGGCATGGATTAGGGTTTTTACAAATTCTTGGTTGAGGAATGTATGGGTCCGGGAAATATTTTTGAGTTGAAGCCGGCAGGAAGTGGAAAGGGCTTGGATATGTGGCTTGATGGAGAGATCAGGGTCAAGGATTACACCGAGGCAGCGAGCTTGAGGGACTGGGAAGAGTGGGCAGCCATTTACTTTAATGGATAGTTCTGTTGGGGGAGTCAAGTGAGATGGGGGAAGATGATGAATTCTGTTTTGTCCATATTAAGTTTTAGAAATCTAGCGGAGTAGAAGGATGAAATAGCAGACAAACATTGTGGGATTCTGGTGAGTAGGGTGGTGATATCTGGTCCAGAGATGTAGATCTGTGTGTTTTCGGCATAGAGATGATACTGAAAGCCGTGAGATTGTATGAGCAGTCCCAGGCTGAAGGTGTAAATGGAGAAGAGCAGGGGCCCTAGGACTGAACCTTGCGGGACTTCAACAGATAGGGGACGAGGTGAGGAGGTGTTGTGTGAGTGGGAGATGCTGAATGTCCGGTCTGTTAGGTATGACGAGATCCAAGATAGGGTCAAGTCAGTGATGCCAAGAGATGAGCGGGTCTGTAATAATAGGGAATGGTCCACTGTGTCGAAGGCAGAAGACAGGTCCAGGTGGAGGAGGACAGAGTAGTTTCGCTTGGCCTTGGCGGTTAATAGGTCATTGGTGACTTTAGCTAGGGCAGTTTCAGTGGAGTGGTGTGACTGGAAGCCAGATTGTAAGTGGTCAAAGAGGGAGCAAGAAGAGAGGTGGGAGGACAGTTCAAGATAGACGTGTTGTTCCAGTAGTTTTGCGGCCTAGGGGAGAAGTGATATAGGGTGATAGCTAGATACAGAGGGTGGGTCAAGAGAGGGCTTTTTAAGGATAGGTGTGATTGAGGCATGTTTAAAGCTAGAGGGGAAGACACCAGTTGTTAAGTGATAGGTTGAAGAGATTATTATCATTATTTATTTATATAGCACCATTGATTCCATGGTGCTGTACATGAAAAGGGGTTACGTTATGGACTGGTAATTTAGGAGCGACATGAGACTAGCTCTGGGCAAGTGGTAACTATACAGACCGCAGTCCCTGATCTTAACACAACACTAGCAGTAGCCGTGGAATGTTCCTGTCACTCCCTGGACATCTCGTCACAGCCGGAGAACTAGCTACCCCTAGAGGTAGAAACAGGAAAGCTATCTTGCCTCAGAGAAAATCCCCAAAGGATAGGACAGCCCCCCACAAATATTGGCTGTGAGAGGAGAAGGAAATGACATACGTAGTATGAAACAAGATTCAGCAAAGGAGGCCAATTCTAGCTAGATAGACAGTAAGGAAAGAAACACTGTGCGGTCAGTAATAAAAACTAGAAAAAGTCCACCGCAGAGATATGCAAAAATCTCCACACCTGACTAAAGGTGTGGAGGGCAAAATCTGCAGCCCAGAGCTTCCAGCTTAGCTAAATAGATACATACTGATAAGCTGGACAAATGAACAAAACATAAATGTGCTGAACAATAAGTCCACAACAAGTGGACTGCAAAAAGACAAGCAAGGACTTAACTTAGCTGAACGGGTCAGAGTGCCAGGGAAATCCAAGAGCCGTGCCTCCAGGCAAGAACAATTGGCAACTGGCATTGATTGAGGGATAAAGCCAGACTAAAATAGCCGAGCAGAAAGAAGATCAGTGGAAGCAGCTGCTGACACTAAATCCAAGAAGCAGCTAAACCACTCAAAACCACAGGAGGGAGCCCAAGAGCAGAATTCACAAAAGTGCTACTTACAACCACCGGAGGGAGCCCAAGAGCGGAATTCACAACAGTACCCCCCCCTTGAGGAGGGGTCACCGAATCCTCATCAGAGCCCCCAGGCCGATCAGGACGAGCCAAGTGAAAAGCACGAACCAAATCGGCGGCATGGACATCGGAGGCAACCACCCAAGAATTATCCTCCTGGCCATAACCCTTCCACTTGACAAGATACTGAAGCCTCCGCCTCGAAAAACGAGAATCCAAAATTTTTTCAACCACATATTCCAATTCCCCCTCAACCAACACCGGGGCAGGAGGATCAACAGAGGGAACCACAGGTACCACATATCTCCGCAACAATGATCTATGGAAAACATTGTGGATGGCAAAAGAGGCTGGAAGGGCCAAACGAAAAGATACTGGATTGATAATCTCAGAAATCTTATAAGGACCGATAAACCGAGGCTTGAACTTAGGGGAAGAAACCTTCATAGGAACATGACGAGAAGATAACCAGACTAAATCCCCCACACGAAGCCGAGGACCAACACACCGATGGCGGTTAGCAAAACGCTGAGCCTTTTCCTGGGACAACGTCAAATTGTCTACCACATGAGTCCAAAT
Source organism: Ranitomeya variabilis (assembly GCF_051348905.1). Classification (NCBI taxonomy): domain Eukaryota; kingdom Metazoa; phylum Chordata; class Amphibia; order Anura; family Dendrobatidae; genus Ranitomeya; species Ranitomeya variabilis. The sequence goes on along the minus strand of NC_135232.1, from coordinate 589,604,623 downwards.
CTGCTGTAACCTGTCCATCACGGAATCAACACCAGGACAATCAGAAGGCTCAACCTGCCCTGAAGAAAAATGAGGATGGAAACCAAAATTACAAAAAAAAGGCGAAACCAAAGTAGCCGAACTGGCCCGATTATTAAGGGCAAACTCGGCCAACGGCAAGAAAGCTACCCTGATCAGCAGACACAAAGCATCTCAAATAGGTTTCTAAGGTTTCAGAGGAGGAAGGCAATTTAGACAAAGGTACCAAATGGACCATTTTAGAGAACCGGTCACAAACCACCAAGATAACAGACATCCTCTGAGACACAGGAAGATCCGAAATAAAATCCATGGAAATATGCGTCCAGGGCCTCTCAGGGACAGGCAAAGGCAAAAGCAACCCACTAGCGCGGGAACAGCAAGGCTTAGCCTGGGCACAGGTCCCACAGGACTGCACAAAAGAACGCACATCCCGCGACAAGGAAGGCCACCAAAAGGACCTAGCAACCAAATCCCTGGTACCAAAAATCCCAGGATGACCGGCCAACCCAGAACAATGGACCTCAGAAATTACCTTACTTGTCCATCTATCAGGAACAAACAGCTTCCCCACAGGACAGCGGTCAGGTTTATCAGCCTGAAATTCCTGAAGCACCCGCCGTAAATCAGGGGAGATGGCAGAAAGAATCACCCCTTCTCTAAGAATGCCAACCGGCTCAAGAACTCCAGAAGAATTAGGCAAAAAACTCCTAGAGAGGGCATCCGCCTTAACATTCTTAGATCCTGGAAGATACGAGACCACAAAATCGAAACGGGAGAAAAACAGGGACCATCAAGCCTGTCTAGGGTTCAGCCGTTTGGCCGACTCGAGGTAAATCAGATTCTTATGATCGGTCAAGACCACAACGCGGTGCTTGGCTCCCTCAAGCCAATGTCGCCACTCCTCAAATGCCCACTTCATAGCCAACAACTCCCGATTGCCGACATCATAATTGCGTTCCGCAGGCGAAAACTTTCGGGAGAAAAAGGCACATGGTTTCATCAAGGAACCATCAGAATTCCTCTGTGACAAAATGGCCCCTGCCCCAATCTCAGAAGCGTCAACCTCAACCTGAAAAAGAAGAGACACATCAGGCTGACGCAAGACCGGGGCAGAAGTAAATTGGCGCTTAAGCTCCTGAAAGGCCTCCAGAGCCTCAGAGGACCAATTTGCCACATCAGCGCCCTTCTTCGTCAAATCGGTCAGGGGCTTAACCACACTAGAGAAGTTGGCGATGAAACGGCGATAAAAATTAGCAAAGCCCAAAAATTTCTGAAGGCTCTTCACAGATGTGGGTTGAACCCAGTCATGAATGGCTTGGACCTTAACAGGATCCATTTCTATAGACGAAGTAGAAAAAATAAACCCCAAAAAAGAGACCTTCTGGACCCCAAATAGGCACTTAGACCCCTTCACAAATAGAGCATTATCACGAAGGATCTGGAATACCATCCTGACCTGCTTCACGTGAGACTCCCAATCATTGGAAAAAATCAAAATATCATCCAAATACACAATCAAGAATTTATCAAGATAATTGCAAAAAATATCATGCATGAAGGACTGAAATACAGAAGGAGCATTAGAAAGCCCGAAAGGCATCACCAGGTATTCAAAGTGGCCTTCGGGCGTATTAAATGCAGTTTTCCATTCGTCACCCTGTTTAATACGAACAAGATTATACGCCCCTCGAAGGTCAATCTTGGTAAACCAACTAGCCCCCTTAATCCGAGCAAACAAATCAGAGAGCAAAGGTAAAGGGTATTGGAATTTGACCGTGATCTTATTAAGAAGGCGATAATCAATACAGGGTCTCAAGGAGCCATCCTTCTTGGCAACAAAAAAGAATCCTGCTCCCAATGGTGACGAAGACGGCCGAATATGCCCCTTCTCTAAAGACTCTTTAACATAGCTCCGCATAGCGGCATGCTCTGGCACAGACAGATTGAAGAGTCGGCCCTTAGGGAACTTACAGCCAGGAACCAAGTCGATAGCACAATCACAGTCCCTATGAGGAGGAAGGGAACTGGACTTGGGCTCATCGAATACATCCTGGAAATCTGACAAAAATTCAGGAACATCAGAAGAGGGGGAAGAGGAAATTGACATTAAAGGAACGTCACTATGTACCCCTTGACAACCCCAACTAGTCACAGACATCGATTTCCAATCCAACACTGGATTGTGTACTTGTAACCATGGAAAACCCAGTACAACAACATCATGTAAATTATGCAACACCAGAAAACGACAATCTTCCTGATGTGCTGGAGCCATGCACATAGTCAGCTGAGTCCAATACTGAGGTTTATTCTTGGCCAACGGTGTAGCATCAATACCCCTCAAGGGAATAGGACTCTGCAAAGGCTGCAAAGAAAAGCCACAGCGCCTGGCGAAATCTAAGTCCATTAAATTCAGGGCAGCGCCTGAATCCACAAATGCCATGACAGAGAAAGATGACAATGAGCAAATCAGGGTCACAGACAGGAGAAACTTAGACTGTACAGTACTAATGGTAACAGATCTAGCGACCCTCTTAATACGCTTAGGGCAATCAGAAATAGTATGAGCAGAATCACCACAGTAAAAACACAGCCCATTCTGACGTCTGTATCCCCTCTGTTCCGCTCTAGTCAGAATCCTATCACATTGCATAGGCTCAGGATTCTGTTCAGAGGACGCTGCCATATGGTGCACCACTTTACGCTCGCGCAGGCGCCGATCAATCTGAATGGCTAGGGACATAGATTCGCTCAAACCAACAGGCGTGGGGAACCCCACCATAACATCTTTAAGGGCTTCTGAAAGACCCTTTCTGAAAATTGCTGCCAGAGCATCCTCATTCCATTTAGTGAGCACAGACCATTTTCTAAATTTCTGGCAGTACAATTCTGCCGCTTCCTGACCCTGACACAGGGCCAAAAGTGTTTTCTCAGCATGCTCTACCGAGTTAGGTTCGTCATACAATAATCCGAGCGATTGAAAAAATGCATCTACATTAAGCAATGCCGGATCCCCTGACTCAAGGGAGAATGCCCAGTCCTGAGGGTCACCACGCAGCAGAGAAATAACTATTTTAACTTGCTGAGTGGGGTCACCAGAGGAACGGGGTTTCAGAGCAAAAAACAATTTGCAGTTATTTTTAAAGTTCAAAAACTTAGATCTATCCCCGTAAAACAAATCTGGAGTAGGAATTCTAGGCTCCAAGGCTGGAGTCTGAACAACATAATCTTGGATACACTGAACTCTTGCAGCAAGCTGATCCACACGAGAAAACAAACCCTGAACATCCATGTCTGCACCCAAATCCACCCAGAGATTAAGAGGAAGGAAAAAGACAAAACAGACTAAAGAAAAAAAAATGGCTCAGAACTCTTTTTCTTTTCCTTCTTTTGAGATGCATTCAACTCATTCTCGGCCAGTTGCACTGTTATGGACTGGTAGAGCTAGAGGGGAAGACACCAGTTGTTAAGTGATAGGTTGAAGAGATTATTATCATTATTTATTTATATAGCACCATTGATTCCATGGTGCTGTACATGAAAAGGGGTTACGTTATGGACTGGTAATTTAGGAGCGACATGAGACTAGCTCTGGGCAAGTGGTAACTATACAGACCGCAGTCCCTGATCTTAACACAACACTAGCAGTAGCCGTGGAATGTTCCTGTCACTCCCTGGACATCTCATCACAGCCGGAGAACTAGCTACCCCTAGAGGTAGAAACAGGAAAGCTATCTTGCCTCAGAGAAAATCCCCAAAGGATAGGACAGCCCCCCACAAATATTGGCTGTGAGAGGAGAAGGAAATGACATACGTAGTATGAAACAAGATTCAGCAAAGGAGGCCAATTCTAGCTAGATAGACAGTAAGGAAAGAAACACTGTGCGGTCAGTAATAAAAACTAGAAAAAGTCCACCGCAGAGATATGCAAAGATCTCCACACCTGACTAAAGGTGTGGAGGGCAAAATCTGCAGCCCAGAGCTTCCAGCTTAGCTAAATAGATACATACTGATAAGCTGGACAAATGAACAAAACATAAATGTGCTGAACAATAAGTCCACAACAAGTGGACTGCAAAAAGACAAGCAAGGACTTAACTTAGCTGTACGGGTCAGAGTGTCAGGGAAATCCAAGAGCCGTGTCTCCAGGCAAGAACAATTGGCAACTGGCATTGATTGAGGGATAAAGCCAGACTAAAATAGCCAAGCAGAAAGAAGATCAGTGGAAGCAGCTGCTGACACTAAATCCAAGAAGCAGCTAAACCACTCAAAACCACAGGAGGGAGCCCAAGAGCAGAATTCACAAAAGTGCTACTTACAACCACCGGAGGGAGCCCAAGAGCGGAATTCACAACAGGGTTACATACAAGTTACAGATATCACTTACAGTAAACAAACTAACAATGACAGACTGATACAGAGGGGCGAGGACCCTGCCCTTGCAGGCTTACATTCTACAGGACTATGGGGAAGGAGACGGTTGAGGGTTGCAGGAGCTCCGGTGTTGGTGAGGTGGTAGCTGCAGTAGTGCAGGCTGTAGGCTTTCCTGAAGAGATGGGTTTTCAGGTTCCTTCTGAAGGATCCGAATGTGGTTGATAGTCGGACGTGTTGGGTCAGAGAATTCCAGAGGATGGTGGATATTCGGGAGAAGTCTTGGAGGCGATTGGATGAGGAGCGAATAAGTGTGGAGGAGAGAAGAAGGTCTTGGGAGGACCGGAGATTATGTGAGGGAAGATATCGGGAGATTAGTTCAGAGATATATGGAGGAGACAGGTTATGGATGGCTTTGTAGGTCAGTATTAGTAGTTTGAACTGGATACGCTGAGGGAATGGGAGCCAGTGAAGAGATTTGCAGAGGGAGGAAGCGGAGGAGTAGCGAGGAGAGAGGTGAATTAGTCGGGCAGCAGAGTTAAGGATGGACTGGAGAGGTGCAAGGGTGTTAGCAGGGAGGCCGCAGAAAAGGATGTTGCAATAGTCAAGGCGGGAGATGATGAGGGCATGCACAAGCATTTTAGTAGATTGACGGTTGAGGAAAGGATGGATTCTGGAGATATTTTTGAGCTGGAGGTGACAGGAGGTGGAAAGAGCTTGGATGTGCGGTTTGAAGGACAGGGCAGAGTCGAAGGTTACTCTGAGGCAGCGGACTTCCGGTACGGGGGAAAGCATGATGTCATTGATTGCGATAGAGTCAGGTAAGGAAGATCTATGGGATGGAGGAAAGATGAGTTCAGATTTGTCCACATTGAGTTTGAGGAAGCGAGAGGAGAAGGAGGATATGGCTGATAGGCACTCTGGGATTCTGGACAGCAGAGCAGTGACGTCTGGGCCAGAGAGGTAGATCTGAAACCAAGCAGAGGAGATGTCTAGGAGAGACACAGTGCAGACAGAGAGGCTTGGCAGCCATAAGGGAGCTGCAGCCTCTGGAAGGAGGAAGACCTGAAGGGTTGGATGTGGAGTAGCCGGAAGGGAAGGAGCACAGGAGAAGAACAGAGCTCAGAGGGGAACTGTGGCAGGGCACTCTCAGAGCTGAAGTGCAATAGCCGGGAACCGGGAGCCCGAGGCTTTTTTAGGACTCTAGGACACAGAGCAGAACCGGAGGGCACGACACTACACATTACCTGCCCGCACCACGCCTGAGACGCAGCAGCACCTGAGGAGCCCGGGGCATATTACAGTCCCTGTAAAATGGCTCAAGCTGCCCGTCATGCAGGTTCCCAGGACAGGGGGAACCGGAGGACCCTGCAGGAAGCTTCAGGCAGCAGGGACCTCACCTTTAACGGCGCTAGTTGGAAAGGGTCACGGACCTCTACTGGAGAAGGGAACCCTGTATTGCCTCTGAGCCGGCCGGACCACCATCACCCATGCCTGGTACCCTGGACTGTGGCCAGCAACCTGCAGTAAACCAGGTAAAGACTTACAACCGGTCTCCTCCACTTATTTCACTGGCGCATACCATCCACGCCTTACACCGTAGGACCCCTGGTGACCCCACTTCACCTGTAGGAAGTGTAAAGCCCGTGCTGCCGCAACATCCTCCAGGGGACCCCTTTAATGCAGCGTCGGTCCAACTACTGACCGAACTCCACAGGTGGCGTCATGACAAACTTTGAACATTTTCCCCTTTAACGTTGAGGCCCAGGGCAACGGACCGGGTCGCAGCCATCGTGACATACCCCTTTGCGACCGGACCCGGCACCGAGTACCCCACTCACTTTCAACCACTACAAATGCATTCACTGGGAAATGTCATTGTAACATTTAACAACCCTAGCTGGCCATGTGGTGTGTGACACATAAGCAGACCCATCTTGTTTCATTTATGAAGGAGGGACTCTTAAAGTCACAGAGCCTATTTTTACTGGTGCATCAGGTGGCATTAATCGTCTTAAAGGGCCATTATGAAACAGTGGGTCTCCTAAGCTGTTGTAGTCTATGCTGTGAGTGGATGGGCTGCCAAGAATTACGACGCACCACAATAAACCTGTCATAAGATGTCCAGGGGGGACTCCTGAAAAAGTGTTGCATTGAATTCAAGGCCTGCCCTGCTACCAATTCATATGCACCCCAATAAGCCTTTGAACCCACATACTGGATGGGCCCATGAAAATCCACTTCACAATATGCATTTTGTACTCCCGTACTCTTTTGTTTCTTTAGTCACCTTCCACGACAGTCACCTTGGAGGTTGTCTCCCCGCCCTAGTGGGGGACAGGAAACTCAAAGAGGTTAAATAACCCTCCCCTTCCTGCTATCTTCTGTGTTTTTCCTGTCCCCCAGTGGGGCATGAAGAGGTTCCTTCAGGTGCTGCAGTGGCCGGCGAACGGAGCACCTGGAAGTTCTTACCAGCTGAGCAGCCGAGGTTGGGCGGTTCTACCTCTCCTCCTTCATGCGGCTGCTCCCATCTCCATCTGCCATGGACTCGGGACCCCTTCTTCCCGCCCCTCCTGCGCCTCTGCTGGAGGTAAAGTGGGGTGGTGATGTGCTGCCGAGGTCCTCTCGGAGCTACCCAGCGTCCTCCTCCTGGCATGTAGCTGGAGTTCCGGGTTCGTGCGCGCCGGATGTGACGTCAGCGGCGCACTTCCGGTTCCTGGCCTGGGGCTCTCCACACTGGAACGCACACCATCTCCTGCGTTCCATGTGGGGCTGAATCACCTGAGTCACTATAGGGTCGTCACAGACCTCCATACAGACCAAGGTGAGGAGGAGCACACAATTAACCCTGGACCTCGATACCTTCATATCCTGGTCAGGAACCTCCAGGTTAGACACTGTGTCTCTGTCTCTGAGTTACTGCAGACAGTTTGCCCATGGACGGCGACAAACCCTCTGCTACATCTGCAGATCCCAGCGTTCACCCTCCTACCGTGAGTAGCTGGGCTGGTCCCTTCACTGTTCAGATGTGTTAGTATGGGTCATTTAGTATACCTCTCTCTCCTTTTAGGGAGAAAAGGTCTCTGCCCCAAAGAACAAACCCAGCCGCAAGTGTGGTGTTTGTGGCTCCCGGCTACCGTCTGCCTACAAGAAGACCCTGTGTCAACCCTGTGCGGATGACATATTATGTGCTGAACAGCCCTCCCTCCTGGACAGCATTAAAACTCTGATTAAACAGGAGGTGCAAACCTCCATGGTAGCCTTTTCCCAGCCCCAGGTGTCGCATCATCCCCCCCCCCTAAAAAGAGGAAAGAGGAAAATGGCACCAGTTGAAACTGATTCTGACTCTGGCAAAGTTCATACCTCAGAGTCAGATGATTATTGGGAAAATGAGGGCTCCACATCCACCCCTAAACCTGATGGAAAAAAATATTATTTTTCTTCTGAGGATATGGATGAGCTTGTTTCCATAGCAAGAAGCACCTTGGAAGCACCTATTCATGAAAAATGTTCCAAACCTTATTTTTCAGGAGTGGGCTTCCCCAGAGAAGGGCCTTAGTGTTCTTTCAGATTTAAAGAACCGCTTTCCCCTGGAAGGTGACAATTCTATTTGGGAGGTTCCCACGGTGGACGTCCAGGTCTCTTTAGTTACTAAAAAGACGTCTCTCCCATTTGAGGATTTCTCACATTTAAAAGATCCCATTGATTGGAAAATAGAAAGCCACCTAAAGAAATCCTGGGAATCTTTTACGAATTTGCTTAAAGCAAATATTGCGTCTACATGCGTCGCCAGGCCCCTAGTCCTCTGGCTTTGCAAATTAGAGGAACACCTCTCCCAGGGTACTTCCAGAGAGGAGATCCTGGACTCCCTACCCCTTCTTCAAAAGGCAACAGGGTTCTTAGCCGATGCCTCAGGGGAATCCGTTTGAGTGGCTGCTGGGTCCCTAGTCCTCTCTAACTCAGCTAGGAGAGCCCTTTGGCTGAAGTCTTGGGGAGGCGACATCACCTCTAAACCTAAACTTTACGCCATCCCCTTTCAGGGACACCATGTGTTCGGGTCAGTCTTGGATGATATCCTTGAAAAGGCATCTGGAAAAAATCGCTTCCCGAACAAAAAGTTGCTAGGAAGCGTTTTTTTCGTCCACCTCGTGACCAGTCCTCCCAGAAGGACTTCAGGGGAAAAGGTAAAACGGGTCGATGGAGCTACCTGAAGGGGGGTAGAGGCAGGAGTATCCTCATGCCTCAACAGCAACAGACTCCTGATAAACAGTGACTCTCCGGTGGGGGGCTGACTCTCGCAGTTTCTCGCCCAATGGCAGTCCATATCCACAAACCAGTGGATCCTCCACACCATACAATTCGGACTGAAATTGTAATTCGAGAGCCCCCCCCCAATGCCTGAGAATTACCCTGGAACAGCCCCCAGACCTCCAGGACTCCCTTCTCCTACAAATTCAGGATCTCTTACGAGAAAAATGATCTCTCATGTACCTCAGCAGGACTTAGGCACAGGTCATTACTCTCGTCTATTCCTCATAAGAAAACCATCCGGGAAATGCAGAGTGATCATAAATTTAAAACCCCTGAATCAGGTCATCAAATACTGGAGGTTCAAGATGGAGTCAATCAGAACGGCAATCCCACTTATTGGGCAAAACTGGGTAATGGCTACGATAGACCTGAGGGACACCTATTATCATGTCCCGATCCATCCGGATCTCAGGAGATTCCTCAGGTTCGCAGTCTCCCACAACCGCAGGATCACTCACTTTCAGTTCAATGTGCTTCCCTTCGGAGTATCCTCAGCCCTGAGGGTGTTCTCAAAAATCATGAGAGAAACAGTCATCTTCATTCGTCTTCAGGGAATTTGCCTCGTCCCTTACTTAGACGACCTTCTCATCATTGCTCCATCAACATCTCAGTTGAACCAAGATGTGTAAAAGACTCTGAGTATACTCGAGTCCCTAGGCTGGATCCCGAATCTCCAGAAGTCGGACCTACAACCTTCCACAAGGAAATAATTCCTGGGGATTCTCTTAGACTCAAAGGAAAGAACGTCCTTCCTTCCAAAGATCGTCAGCGCGACCTTTATCAGAGAATCTCCAGACAACAAAGGTCTCCAACCCTAAAAGAGTCCATGTCCATTCTGTGGTCCCTAACTTTGTGTATTCAGGCAGTATCCTGGGCCCAGGCACATACACGAACCCTCCAGACTCACGTCCTCCTATACTCACGGAGGTATCGGAATACTCTATCCAGGAAAATTCCACTTCCCGGACACGGGAAGTTGGCCCTCTCATGGTGGCTGAAGGGCCAAAACCTTCAGCAGGGGGTAAGCTGGGACCAGCTTCCCCTGAAAGTGCTTCAGACAGATGCCAGCTGAAGAGGTTGGGGCACCGTGGTGGAAGAAACATATTTTCAGGGACTATGGTCCTCAGACATAGGTTCCAGATCTTCCAACCTGAGAGAATTAAAGGCAGTAGAGGAAGCCCTGATAGCCGCTTCATCTCTCGTCCAAGGCCATGTCCGTGTCTACTCCGACAAAGTAACGACAGTGGCTTATCTTCGACATCAAGGGAGCACGAAGTATGCCAGCCTGAAGCTAGTTGCTGCACGGATATTTCTCTGGGCAGAGAAACACCTGCTTTCAATCTTTGCAGTACATCTGAAGGGATCAGACAACACCCAGGCGGATTTCCTCAGCATGAAGGACGTACATCCCAGGGAATGGTGGCTGAACCAAGAGGTCTTCCTATCCTTAACCTCAAGATGGGGGATCCTGGAGGTTGACTTATTTGCAAATGCCCAAAACACAAAATCAAAAATATATTTCTCCCTCAGCCCCATGTATGGGGCTCTGGGGATAGATGTTTCGTTCATCCATGGACCTTCAACCTGGCTTACGCCTTTCCACCAATTCCAATGCTGTCAAAGACTCGCAGAAGATCCCGTCAGACCAAGTCACGACAATCCTAATTGCCCCAATGTGGCCGGGTCGGTGCTGGTACAGCGTCTTGAGGGACATGGCCGAAGAAGGTCCCATACTTCTTCCTCAAAGAACCGACCTTCTTTTTCAAGGTCCCCTACTTTATCCAGGACTCAAAAAGTTGAACCTGGCAGCTTGGCTACTGAAACCGACATTCTAAAGGTCAGGGGCCTCTCAGATAGGGTTATCCAAACTCTCCAAAAGAGTAGGAAACCTGTGACCAATGCTATCTATGGCAAGGTGTGGACGAAGTTCTCTTCCTGGTGTCTTCCTAGTGTCCCTGATCCCTTCCACCCCAACATTGCTCAAATCCTAGACTTCCTCCAGAAGGGTTTAGATCTAGGGCTCACCCCGACTACACTAAAGATTCAGGTATCGGCCCTTAGTTCTTTTTTTGACCAGGACCTGGCTGGCCACCTCTGGATCAAAAGATTCATGACTTCTGCAAGCAGATTATGTCCTAGACTACCTAGTTGGGTTGCCCCCTGGTATCTAAATTTAGTGCTCAATAGTCTAACTCAGCCACCCTTGGAGCCCTTGTCTTCATTAGCCCTTAAAATCCTAACACTTAAAACTGTGTTCCTTGTGGCAATTACTATGGCTAGGCGCATAGGAGAATTGCAGGCCCTGTCTGTTCAAGAACCCTTCCTATCCTTGAATTCAGATAGTATAATGTTGCGTCTAGATCCCGCCTTTATGCCCAAAGTCGTTTCGGATTTTCATTGGGATCAGGATGTCGTATTGCCCTCATTTTGCCCAAATCCTTCCAACACAAAAGAGGAAAGCTTCCATACCCTGAATTTCCACAGGGTAGTCCTCCAATACCTGGAACAGTCCAAAGCTTGGAGGATCGACCAGAATCTCTATATCCAGTTCTCAGGAAAGAATAAAGGAAGGAAAGCAGCAAAGAGCACAATTGCAAACTGGATTAAGCAGGCCATCTGCCTTGCATACTCGGCAAAATATCTCCCTCCGCCGATCTCGCTGAAAGCACATTCTACCCGGTCAGTCTCCACATCATGGGCAGGAATATCATGCTCACCACATAGTAAAATCCCAGAAAAACAACCACAACAGGGAGTGCAGTAATATAAACACCACTTTATTAGATAATACTGATTAAAACATACAATATAATATTAAAAAGTAAAAATATATATGTATAAAATATACAAGTGCCTGTAGCTATCTGGTTACCATATTAAATAATTTTAAATATCCATAAGGTCATTAAAACTAGCCCGCTTAAAAAGAAAAAACGTGTACATAAAATGTGTAGAAAAAGCAGGGGGGAGTGACCACAAGGTGCAAAATGACCAAAATATAAAAATATATATTAATATATGTAAAAGAGTAGTGCAATAGAAATATTATGTGCAATATGCGTTGTGCAAAGTGCAATGGTAATGCACTAAATCCCAAAGCAAACAAAAGGTGCTAATTAAGTGGGCAATATGAAAGGACACTTACTTCAATTATATTTATATCTAGATTGATGGACTACCAGTGCTCTCCAGGGCACCCCGACGCGCGTTTCGGACGCACTGTTCCTTCGTCAGGGGAAGCAAGAGGGAATGCCTCATCTGAGCAGATATGCAGAGCCGCCACCTGGTCTTCTGTACATACTTTCATCAGACACTACAGACTAAATTTCGACAGGGATCTGACATTCGGCAGATGCGTTCTACAGGCCGTAGTCCCTCCCTAAAGAAATTAACGTTGGTATAACTCCAAGGTGACTGTCGTGGAAGGTGACTAGAGAAAATAGAATTAGTCTTACCGGTAATTCGGTTTCTAGGAACCTTCCATGACAGCACTAATTTCCCTCCCTATCTGATATTCACTGGATGATTCCTGCACTTTGGTGGTAACTATTCACGCTAGTATGGCCAAAAAAAACACTGAAGATAGCAGGAAGGGGAGGGTTATTTAACCTCTTTGTGTTTCCTGTCCCCCACTAGGGCGGGGAGACAACTTTCAAAGTGACTGTCGTGGAAGGTTCCTAGAGACCGAATTACCGGTAAGACTAATTCTATTTTTACACATTGGCAGCAAGGCCAGCCCTGCAGCATAGTCAGTCTTTTGCACCCCATTACACCTTGGAACCCACATACTGGATGGGCCCATGAAAATCCACTTCACAATATGCATTTTGTACTCCCGTACTCCTTTGTTTTATACATTGGCAGCAAGGTTAGCCCTGCTGCATAGTCAGTCATATGCACCCCATTACGCCTTGTAACCCACATACTGGATGGGCCCATGAAAATCCACTCATATTTTTTAATGGTATAAAGGTTTCCTCTTTGCACAATTATGTACAGGAGAATTTGGCAATTTTATTTGCCATGTTTTTAACACTAAGGTTCAGATACGGCTTTAAAAATGGCTAATACTTGCAATACAATGCAATTTTATTGCAAACTACAAAATTCAAGGAATGGTATGATTGAATAGTGTGAGTGCGTACACTTTTGTATATGTTAACATACACAGGTTAATAAGTACATATAAGGATTAAATAAATATAGTGATTACGTATATATGAAGACTAGATGGTGGCCCGATTCTAACGCATCGGGTATTCTAGAATATATATGTAGTTTATTTATGAAGATTTCAGAATAATACAATAAATACACAGAATTCGGCTGGCCAGGCACGACCAATTAGCGAAGCGTGGTTCAAATCCCGTGCCAATTTGCGGCCGGAGTGCACCTGTTGCTGATTGTTCACAGCCAGCCACGTAGTATATAGCACAGCCACATAGTATATAGCAGCCCATATAGCATATAACATAGCCACGTAGTATATAACACAGCTCACGTAGTATATAACAGCCCACATAGCATATAACACAGCCATGTAGTATATAACACAGCCCACGCAGTATATAACACAGCCCACGTAGTGTATAACACAGCCAAGTAGTGTATAACACAGCCCACGTAGTATATTGCACAGCCACGTAGTATGTAGCACAGCCCACGTAGTAGATTGCACAGCCCACATAGTATATTGCACAGTCCATGTAGTATATTGCACAGCCACGTAGTATATTGCACAGCCACGTAGTATATTGCACAGCCCACGTAGTATATAGCACAGCCACGTACTATATAGAACAGCCACTTAGTATATTGCACAGCCCACGCAGTATAATTCACAGCCACGTAGTGTATAACACAGCCATGTAGTATATAATACAGCCCATGTAGTAATTGCTCAACCCACGCAGTATATTACACAGCCACGTAGTATATTACACAGCCCACATAGTGTATAACACAGCCACGTAGTATATAATACAGCCCACGTAGTATATTGCACAGCCATGTAGTATGTAGCACAGCCCAAGTAGTATATTGCACAGCCCACATAGTATATTGCACAGCCCACGTAGTATATTGCACAGCCATGTAGTATATTGGACAGCCACGTAGTATATTGCACAGCCCACATAGTATATAACACAGCAACATAGTGTATTACACAGCCCATGTAGTATATTGCACAGCCACGTAGTATATTGCACAGCCGATGCAGTATATAACACAGCCCACGCAGTATATAGCACAGCCCATGCAGTATATTACAGCCACGTAATATATTACACAGCCCACATAGTATATTGCACAGCCAATGTAGTATATAGCACAGCGACGTAGTATATAACACAGCCCATGTAGTATATAACACAGCCCACGTAGTCCACCATAGTATATAGCACAGCCAAGTAGTATATTGCACGGCCACGAAGTATATTGCACAGCCACGTAGTATATTGCACTGCCACGTATTATATAGCAAGCCACGTAGTATATTGCACAGTCCACGTAGTATATAGCACAGCCCATGTAGTATATAGCACAGCCACATAGTATATTGCACAGCCGACGCAGTATATAACATAGTCCACGCAGTATATATCACAGCCCACGCAGTATATTACACAGCCACGTAGTATGTAACACAGCCCATGCAGTATATAACACAGCCCACGTAGTCCCATGTAGTATATAGCACAGCCAAGTAGTATATTGCACAGCCACGCAGTATATAGCAAGCCACATAGTATATTGCACAGTCCACATAGTATATAGCACAGCCCACGTAGTATATAGCACAGCCACATAGTATATTGCACAGCTGATGCAGTATATTGCAGAGCCGATGCAGTATATAACATAGCCCACGCAGTATATAGCACAGCCCATGCAGTATATTACACAGCCACGTAGTATATTGCACAGCCACGTAGTTTATAGCAAGCAACGTAGTATATTGCAGTCCACGTAGTATATAGCACAGCCCACGTAGTATATAGCACAGCCCACGTAGTATATAGCACAGCCACATAGTATATTGCACAGCCGATGCAGTATATTGCAGAGCCGACGCAGTATATAACATAGCCCGCGCAGTATATAGCACAGCCCACGCAAGATATTGCACAGCCCACGTAGTATAGAACACAGCAACGTAGTATACTGCACAGCCACTAAGTATATTGCACAGCCCACGTAGTATATTGCACAGCCCACGTAGTATATAACACAGCAGCATAGTATATTGCACAGCCCACGTAGTATATTGCACAGCAACGTAGTATATTGCACAGCCGATGCAGTATATAACACAGCCCACGCAGTATATAGCGCAGCCCATGCAGTATATTACAGTCACGTTATATATTACACAGCCCACGTAGTATATTGCACAGCCAACGTAGTATATAGCACAGCGACGTAGTATATAACACAGCCCATGCAGTATATAACACAGCCCACGTAGTCCCACATAGTATATAGCACAGCCAAGTAGTATATTGCACAGCCACGAAGTATATTGCACAGCCACGAAGTATATTGCACAGCCACGTAGTATATTGCACAGCCACATAGTATATAGCAAGCCACGTAGTATATTGCACAGTCTACGTAGTATATATCACAGCCCACGCAATATATAGCACAGCCACATAGTATATAGCACAGCCACGTATTATATTGCACAGCCGATGTAGCATATAACACAGCCCACGCAGTATATAACACTGCCCATGTAGTATATAACACAGCCCACGCAGTATATAGCAATGTGGGCACCATATCCCTGTTAAAAAAAAAGAATTAAAATAAAAAATAGTTATATACTCACCCTCTGACAGCCCCCGGATCCTGCCCAGGCATTTCCCGCTCCTCATGCGCCGCTCCTGTCCCAAGCAGCAATAACACGTGATGATGTAGTGGTCTCGCGAGACCGCTACGTCATCTCCGGTCATTGCCGCAATGCATTCTGGGGACCGGAGTGGCGCGCGAGGAGCGGGAAAGGCCTGGGCTGGATCCGGGGGCCGTCGGAGGGTGAGTATATAATGATTTTTTAAATTTTTTATTATTTTTAACATTATATGTTTTCCAGCATAAATAGTAAAAAGTTGGTCACACAGAGGGTTAATGGCAGTGTTAACGGACTGCCTTACACCGCGTTATGCCATGGTGTAAGGCAGTCTGGTTAATGCTATGTGGGCGCTGACTCGGGGGGAGTATGGAGGGGTCCCTGACTGCAGGGGAGGAGGGAGGGGCCAATTCGCGGCCAGACTGTGCCCGTCACTGATTTGTCGCGGCCTCAGGCCACGACCAATCAGCGACGCGGGATTTCCATGACAGACAGACAGAAGTGACCCTTAGACAATTATATAGTAGATTAACTACATACAGTATACTTAGATAATCACCAAGAGGCTTTTAAACATCACCCGTCTGGAATATCAGATAAGCAACACCAAGACAGAGAACCCCTGGAAGATTACCTACACTGCATGGGCGTCCCTAATTATGCAGGTATCAGCACAATGTACATGTTCAGGTACCCCAGTTTTGGCATCTGTCTTAGTCATGTTTCACTGGTCTTATACAGTGATTTACACTATGTAGTAACTCTAGTTTCACCCAGACATTCAAGTGGCCACTTTTCAAGGTTGGATGAAACTGAGATATCATGGAGTCATCAGACGAGGGCCCATAAACCCCTAGAAAATAAAAGCCACAAGGATTTAGATCAAACCACCACCGGCATAATTTCAGTAAACCTTAATGTTTTACAATGACAAACAGCAAATATATAGAGGCTTAGAACTGTTTGTGAAGTGAATAAACAAGCATTTATCAAGATTGTGTCACTATGAGCATTGTCTGTCACATCTGTAAATGTTTTACAAGAAATGCAGCTATGTGATTGTCTGAATGCGTTGGGTATACAGTATTTAAATCTTGGTTACAAATCGCCATTTGTATATTCGCCATTTGTACATTTGATGTAGCCAAATTTATGGCTCTCAAGGAGAGAAACTAATATAGTGGACAAAGCTATATTTTTAATGAACTACTGTGCCAAACTAACTGCATTGCTTTATCAAATTTATATGAAGTGTATTGTGTCCAATGTGAGCAACCAGGCAACACAAAAAGGAGCTTTATAAGGGAGATCTTTAGGGTACACAAATGTTATGAAGTCTTTGCCAGCAAGGATGTGGTTTCACCAATGTGGGGTACCTTTTTTAAAAATATACTAGCGCCATCGCAGGCCCCTTGCCCCAAATTCTCCGGCCTATAACAGTGCAAAGCACGTTCACCCTGGTGTTCTAGTAGCAGTTAAACAAGAGACATTGCAGGAGACAGAGTTAAGAAGTAAGCCCAATATAGTGGTCTGGGTCACTGAGACTTGTAATGCAGTGCATGAGCTGCCAAACAATTCCCCAATGGGGTACCTTTTTTAGAAATAGACTAGTGACATCACAGCCCCCTTGCCCAAAATGCACCGTACAGAGCACTTTCACCCTGGTGATCTAATGGCAGTTAAAGGACACATTGCAGGAGACAAAATGAAGAAGTAGGCCGAGTGTAATGTCATGCCCAATTCCCCAATGTGGGGTCCTTTTTCTACAAAATAAAAGTGCCATCACAGCCCCCTTGCCCAAAATGCACCATACAGAGCACGTTCGCCCTGGTGATCTAGTGGCAGTTAAAGGACACATTGCAGGAGACAGAATGAAGAAGTAGGCCCAATGTAATGTCATGCCCAATTTCCCAATGAGGGGTCCTTTTTAAAAAAAATAAAAGAGTGCCATCACAGCCCCCTTGCCCAAAATGCACCATACAGAGCACTTTCACCCTGGTGATCTAGTGGCAGGTAAAGGACACACTGCAGGAGACAGAGTTAAGAAGTAAGCCCAATGTAATGTCATTCTCAATTCCCCAATGTGGGGTCCTTTTTAAAAAAAATAAAAGAGTGCCATCACAGCACCTTGCCCAAAATGCACCGTACAGAGCACGTTCACCCTGGTGATCTAGTGGCAGGTAAAGGACACAGAGTTAAGAAGTAGACCTAATGTAGTGGTGTGTGTCTCTGAAACTTGTAATGCAGTGCATGAGCTGCCAAACAATTCCCCAATGGGGGTACCTTTTTAAAAAATAGACTAGTGCCATCGCAGGCCCCTTGCCCAAAATTCACCGACCTATAACAGTACTGAGCATGTTCACCTTGGTCATCTAGTGGCAGTTAAAGGACACATTGCAGGAGGCAGACTTAAGAAGTAGGCCCAATGTAATGTAATGCCAAATTCCCCAATGTGGGGTCCTGTTTTCACAAAACAAAATAGTGCCTTCACAGACCCCGTGCCCAAAATTCACCTGCCTATAACAGTACAGAGCACATTCACCCTGGTCATCTAGTGGTTCTTGATGATGAGGGTGAGGAGGAGGATAACAACAAACAGAACAAATGTGGAAGCGTATACCCATATGTGGTTGTGAAGAGGTGCATGAGAATACACCTCCCCAAAAGAAAGAATGTATTTGAGGATACGTTTCACTGTTTTCACTTGGTGGTGTACAGAAATCTTTCCCAATCCAGCCCTTGTTCATCTTTATAAGAGTCAGCCTGTCAGCATTTTCAGTTAACAGGTGGATGCGCTAATCTGTTATAATTCCACCAGCGGCATTAAAAACCCGCTCTGACAGAACGCTAGCAGCAGGGCAGGCCAGGACCTCCAAGGCATAGAGAGCTAGTTCATGCCACGTGTCCAGCTTGGATACCCAATAATTAAAAGGCACAGTGGAATCACACAGCAGCCAGGGAGCTGGAAGCTGCAAACGCTGCTGAAGCACGGCAAGGGCGGCTGAAGCTGTAGCTGACTTTCTAAAATGGGCAGACAGTGTACTTTCAGTAGCAGATCCAGCAGCTCCGAGTAGCTTCTCGGAAAACGTTGAACCACGAGGTTAAGCACATGTGCCAAGCAAGGTACGTGTGTGAGCTCACCTTGCCTCAGAGCCGCCACCAGGTTACACCCATTGTCACACACAACCGTGCTTGGCTGTAGGTTCAGTGGTGTCATCCCAACATCTGACTGCTCTTTCAGTGCTGTCCACAACTCTTCTGCATTGTGCGGTTTGTCACCTATGCAGATTAGCTTCAGCACAGCCTGTTGCCGCTTGACTGAGGCAGTGCTGCAGTGCTTCCAGCTTCTGACTGCTGTGTTGATTTCAGAGATGGAGAATGAAGAGAAGGAGGAGGAGTAGGTGCAGGAGCTGTAGACTGTGGGGGCAACCCTGATTGATGTACGGCCAGCAATCCTTGGTGTGGGGAGGATCTGCTCCATCCCAAGGTCCGACTGTGTCCCGGCTTCCACTATGTTAACCCAGTGTGCCATCAGTGAGATTTACTGTCCCTGCCCACAAGCACTTGTCTATGTGTCTGTGGTTAGGTGGACTTTCCCTGTAACAGCATTATTGAGTGCACGGGTAATGTTGTGGGACACATGCTAGTGTAATGCCAGTATGGCACACCGGGAGAAATAGTGGCGACTGGGGACCAAGTACCTTGGGAAGGCCGCCGCCATCAGGTTGTGGAAAGCTTCCGTCTCAACAAGCCTAAAGGGCAGCATTTCTAGCACAAGCAGAAGAGAAATATTAGAATTGAGGACTGTGGCCTGTGGGGCATTGGCTGGGTATTTCCTCTTGCGTTCCAAAACTGGGTTATAGACAACTGAAGGCTGTGCTGGGACAAGGACGTGGATGGGCTTGCTGATGGTGCTGCTTGACTGTGGGCCACAACAGGTGCAGGGCTAGAGGCATCTTCACATGCATGGTGTACTGGGGATTGGCTTCTACGCAAAACAGTGGAAGAAGCAGTGGTGTGACCTGCAGGCAGTGGTCCTGGAGACAGGGGTTCGGCCCACAAAGTCGGGTGCTTTGCTGCCATGTGCCTGATCATGCTGGTGTTGGTCAAGCTGGATGTTTTGCTACCCCTGCTGATGCAGGCATGGCAGATGCTGCAAATGGCAAGATCGGGAAGATCTAACAGTTGGAATGGCAACTTCCGTCATGTTGGTGTTACGGGGAACGGATGCACGCCTTCTGTCTGTGGCCACCACACTGCTTCTTCCTGCCTGTTGGGGTGATATGCCTCCTTCCCCATGTGTGCTGCTGCCCTCACTCTGCATGTCCTCCTGTCAGGTTGGGTCAGTCACATAGTCATCCATCACCTCGTCTTCCACATCCGCACCCTGCTCCTCATCCTGACTTTCTGGCAATTGTGTCTCATCATCGTCCACCTCTTCTGACACTTTCCCACCATCGCCTTCATATGACCGGGGCTGGTCAAAGCTTTGGGCATCTCTACATGCAATCTCAGCTGTCACCACTTCAAGTTGACCAGTCGAGAGATCAGAATCTTGAAATGGAAAACTGAACTGCTCTTCAGAGTGTCCAAGTGTGGGATCTGTTGTCTCAGGGCACTCGGCATGGTGGGAGGAAGGAGGATCAGGGTGAGGAATATCCGGCCACACTCATGGCTACTCAGACTTGACCGTGTGGAAGACATGGTGGTGGTGGTGGCTAAGTTACGGGAAGCATTATCCGCTATCCAACCAACGATCATTTCACACTGCTCTGGCATCAATAGTGGTGTGCTGCGGTCCCCTAGAAACTGGGACAGGAAGGTCGAGCGAGAAGATGTGGGTCTTTGTTGTGGCCCACTTTAACCTTGGCCACGGCCTCGTCCTCTGCATGCACCATCATCATCACGTCCACTTCCCCGTCCCTTGTCCCTTGCCTTGCCCATTTTGAATGGACTACTGCACTATTTCAAATGCTCAACACAAATATATTTATTAGTAGCGAAATAATATCTGATCAGTATGCCTGCAAATCCACGATTTTTCAAACCCAAACACCAGGCAGGCCTCAGCCTGACATAACAGACTGTATTCAATTTTTTTTTTTTTTTTTGTGAATTTAATTTATGCAAAATAGTGCTATATATAAGTAGAGTAACAGACAGCAAAAAAAGGAGTACACCGGCCTACAATGACCAAACTTGGAGCATGCAGATATATGAGGGCTGTCACGGAAATACCACACTGGCAAATATGTGGCCTTTTAATATTTTTTTTATGCTAAATAGTGCTGTATATAATTTCAGTAACAGACAGCAAAAAAAGTGGTCCTTCGGCCTACAATGACCAAACTTGGAGCACGCAGATACATGAGGCCTTTTTCGGTGAATTTAAAATACACCAAAAAAAATGGCACAAGGCTAGCACACACAACACACACAATGTTACAAGTGTGCCTGACAAACTATGATTTTTCAACAGGCCTCAGTCTGACAGAACAGACTGTATATTTTTTTTTGGGGGGGTGAATTTTTGGAAAAAAAATTTAAAAAAATCCAACCAGGTATATAGTAAAGAAGCTGCAGCAGCAGCAGCAGACAGTTATAGAGCTTTGGGAAGGATGCAGTGGGAGCGATGGACGCACATACAGTGCCTGCAGGCCTTGCACTGATGTGGATATGCTATGCCCTGCCTTTCTAGCGCTGCAATATCGGGACCCACGAATTAGCCCTAAAAAGGACTTTTGGTTTCTGAGGAGTTGTGGATGTAAGAAAAGCAGACCTACACTAACTATAAAAACCACGATTCTGATCCTATCTCGGCAACAGCTCTCCCTACTCTCGCTGAATCAGGAACAGAATGCAGCGTGCAGTGCGGCGCCAGGTCTCTTATACTCGAGATGATGCTGTGCGGCCAAGCCAAACACTGCACGACCACAACAAACACATAAAGGAACATCAGCCGTATGTTGTAATGAGAAAGAATGGCGACTCAACCATAAATATTGCACAATTTGGAGAACCATGAGTCAAAAAATTGCCATAAGCAATTTAAGCAAAAGGTACAAAATTTATTAAAGACACATCAATGCCATTAGTAAAATATTACCAATTATACCAAAGTAATACAGTGACTAAATCCATGGATACAGTGGTGAGCTGAGAACACCAGTACGGGACATTGAGATCCTAAAGTTTATAAGTGCAGCGCCCCAGAGTCCTGGTCGTTGCAGTAACGTCGCTCTGCCGCTAAGGGGAGTGATTGATGGTACGTCTGATGGCACTGAAGGAGTTCTTCTGACCAGGTATCACAGTCACCAATACACTTCACAGTCTGGCCTCCAGGAGGAGCTAAGGGTTCTATGTATTAGGCCACTCCTCACAATCTGGTAAAACTGGGGGTTAGGCAGAAAGTTAGACAGAAGCTGACTGGGTTGGAACCAGGCAACATCCTGTGGCAGAGGGTGTTGCAGGGGAAGATTCAGGAGAGTCCCTGTCAGGGGTGGGATCCTGACAGAGGCCTAGCGAACTGAGAGAACGTTACGGGACCGCGCCTGCACAATATAGCGGCGGTACCCCAAGAAAGGACAAGAAGCGAGGTTCATTGTGCTGAGTGAGAAACGAGATCAACGCAACAAGGAGAATACCAGTAGGAGTCATGCTGTAAGACGAGGCAACATCCTATTGAGGCGCATAACCGGTGGCCGGAACGCCGAGGAAGTATAGAGCTCCAGGCCAATCTTCAAACCTACGGCAGGACAGTCAGTTATAGGTGGGCTGTCTCACCCAATTGACCCAGGAAGACACAGGGGGGGGTAACAACAGGAGTGGGGCGACGCTAGAGTCCCGGAAGAGCTCCGAGCCTCCCCGTCATACGGGTGCGTCCTAACCATAAGATCTGGGGGACGTGGAAAAACATCAGAATCGAGTTGTGAGGGAACACGAGAAACAGATACAACAGTTGTGGGGACTATCCCGTGAGCACAGCAGGGGAGGACCACAACACACAAGCACTAGAAGGTAGGCACAGATTTCCACCTGCGAAGGGAACTCTGGAGGTGCCATCGGACCGGCCAGGGTTGCGCAGCCCGGTTAACCGTATTCCGGATTGAGGACCCTGAAGTCTTCAGTAAAGAGGTAAAAAGACTGCAACTTGGTGTCCTCGTTATTTACTGCGACCTGCACCGCACCACCATAACATCATCACCATTCCCTCCACCTTTATTGTACGCCCCTCAGCAGGGTCACGGACCGGGTCTAGCCACCGTGACAACCCCAGAACAGAGACTCAGAGGCCCGGTACCGGGTACCCCTCGGCCCTGCGACAGTGGGGGCGCTACATAAGTATACAGTAAATATGCTGTCAATATGTGCACTTGAAGCTATCTGCCAAAAACTGGCAGCCCGGCTGAATAGTGTGAACAGATACTACAGTAATAGCCAAGAGCCAAAGTGCACACAGTAAAAATAAAGAAATTAGTTACCCATGTGGAGTGAGATAAAGGTCCCGTCCGGATCCCAGTCACATACCCCAACGCGCGTTTCACGTTTGAACGTTACCGCTTCCTCAGGGGGCGTGGCTTAATTGAGGTCTCAATCCCATATAAATTGCGGTCACATCCGATCATGTGACCAGGTGAAAAAATAGAGATTACGCATGCGTGAGCCGCAGAGCCCACTATATGCGTCCCAAACCTCACCACCATCACGCCGACACCGGTCATGTGAGCGGGCAGGCGCCACGCCCACAGCACATGACACGGGACCGCCGTACAGAGGGAAGGCAGAGAACGCAGTGAGCACCGCAGGCCGGCATGTAAATATAAAGTGACAGTGCTACAAAAGTGCAACAGTGAATAAGAATGAACAAATGTATAATATAATAATCCTTTGTATAGCGCCAAGTGATGCGCATGCGTAAAAAATAAATAAAAGTGACTAGATCCCCAATGCCCAATCCCCATAATCTTAAGATAGATGTCGGCCCTAAATCCCACCCAATGACCGAGATCTACAGACCAGCGGAGAACCGGACAGGAGAATATATAATAAGAAGTGTGTACATTACAAAACTAGTGAATTACGGCAGTAAATGGTAATAATAACACACACAATTATAAAAAATCCCAACAGGGTACATGAGAGAGCCCGCAATTGAGGACACACATAGTGAAACACTCTCCAATATGCAGATACAAGGCAGTGAAAGATAAAACAATATATAACAGATTTTCTATTAATTATTATTACAGTGACTATTGTTGATAGTTTTATACGTTTCAAACTTTGCCACAGTTATATTGTCCACTTCCAGATCTTTGTGGTGCCAAATTCAAAGGTAAATTCATGAATATTCATTTCACCTCCATCTTCGTATTGATGTCCACAAAAACAGACGTCACATAGACACAGTCAGGAAAATATACACACTAAAAACATGAGACAAAAACACAAAATTAAAAAACTGATAAGATATGGTGGGGACAACAGGAAAAAGAATAAGCTTATATATCTCTATCAAAGACAGGAGGAGAATCCATGCACTTCATTAAGACCTATGGGCGTCATTGTGCCCAGTGTGGTAATCCAGCGATCTCTTTGTGCCAGAATGCGCTTGATATTTCCACCTCTAATACCACACTGGACAAGATCAATTGCACGTACCATGAAGGATTTCGGGTTACACCTATGAAACTGTCGAAAATGACGTGGTATTGTTTTCAATTGTGTTACGTCTGTCTCATTTGCAGCAGCCAGTATATCACGCACATGTTCCCGAGTGCGGGTGCCCAAACGACGAGACGTTAGACCAATATAGATCTTGGGGCAGCTACATACAGCGTAGTATACAACCTGGGTAGTGTTGCAGGTTATGTGGTAATTGATAGAAAAAGTTTTTTTTACCATCCGCTGACTCAAAAGTAGCAATGCGACAGACATTTTGACAAGAGACACAATCGCCACATGGATAACAGCCATGAGGTGGCCCACCAGATCCAAAATTATATGTATTTAGCTTGGGGACATAGTGACTTGACACCAGCAGATCCTTGAGATTTTTACTACGTCTTGCGGTCATTGAGGGATATTTTGTCAGACATTTAGAGAGCAATGGGTCACTGTGGAGAATGCTCCAATGTTTTTGGAGACAGTCTCTCATAGTAGACCATTCGCCATTGTAAGTGGAGATGAATCTTACCACATTTTGTTGTTCAATGGTTTTAAAGCTCTTTTTACCAGAGCACAGCAATTCATCACACGGTACATATTTAGCTCTTAAGTATCCCTTATTGATGCTTCTATTGCTGTACCCCCTAGTTTGAAATCTGACTTTCAAATCAGCTGCCTGAGCTTCAAATTTGGTGGTGGAGGAGCAGATCCGCTTCATCCTAAGATGCTGGCCAACTGGGATGGCTTTGATTGTGCTATAAGGATGGCCCGATTCAGCATGTAAAAGTGAGTTGACCGACGTGGACTTCCTGAAGACATCAGTCTGCAAAAAACGGTCACCATCGACCTCGATCTTGATGTCAAGAAAGTCCACCTTGGCCTTACTCACTTGATACGTCAGTTTAATGTTATACGTATTCTCATTGAGTTGATGCATTAACTCATGTAAAACCTCATCAGGTCCTTGCCATATGATGAATAAATCATCAATATAGCGCAGCCAGCACTGCACATGGTCCGCGGCCCGCGGCCCTCCCCCGCCAAAAATCTCCCTCTCCCAATAACCCAGGAAGGGATTGGCGAAAGAGGGCGCACAGGCCGCACCCATGGCAGTGCCGTGCTGCTGCAAGTAAAAAACATCCTTAAAAACAAAAAAGTTTTTGGTCAAAATAAATGTCAAGAGTTCCATGATCAATTCACAAATAGCTCCATCCCAGTTGCTGGCATCCAGGAAGAAGCGGACCGCCTCCAATCCATCCCTGTGATCTATACAAGTATATAAGGATTGTATATCTGCGGTGACAAGACACATGTCCTCCTCCAATTGTATCCCATTGATCCGACGGAGGACGTCCGACGTGTCCCTGGCATAGGAGGGGAGCGACTCAACCAACGGTTTTAAATAATAATCCACAAATTTACATATAGGGTCGCTCAACCCACCCATACCAGAGACTATCGGATGGCCTGGTGGGTCAATGGGATTTTTATGGATCTTGGGGATGAAGTAGAGTGTTGGGACCCTAGGAAACTTAGTAAGTAGGCCATCCAACACATGTTTAGGAATGATGCCCCTGTCATGAGCATCAGCCAAAATTCCTTCCAATTCATGAGAAAAAGCATCAGTGGGATTCTGATCAAGTTTTTTATACGTCTCCTTATCCCTAAGGTGTTTGAATGCCTCTCTCTCATAGAGAACACTGGGCCAAAGCACCACGTTTCCCCCCTTGTCTGCCGGTTTGATGACTATGTCCTCATACTTTTTTAATTGTTCCAAGGCCAGTCTTTGTTTAGATGTTAAATTGTCATATCTACGCCTTGTTGACATTTTTTGAAAATCCTGCAGGACCATCTTAGTGAAAATTTCCACTGCTGGACAAGCAGACAAGGGGGGAAACCTGGTAGACCTAGGCCTACAGTCACGTGGGAAGGTACCTACCACTCCCAATGTTTGTTCATCCAGGAGATCCTCCAGTGCCAAAAGTGCCTCCTTTTCCACATCATCACTTGTCGACAGCGCTGGTGAGTTACGGTATTTTCCGGTGGCGGCGGCCATCTTGCTGAGGCCGCGTGTGCGCAGATTCACTACTCTGCGTCCCAGGGCTTCAGGAAAATGGCCGCCGCGATCTCCATCTGCGCACACGCGGCCTCCCGCGGCCATTTTCCTGAAGCCCTGGGACACAGAGTAGTGAATCTGCGCACGCGCGGCCTCAGCAAGATGGCCGCCGCCGCCACCGGAAAATACCGTAACTCACCAGCGCTGCTGCTCTCCATCAATACCGGGCCGCGGATTCACCTCAAATATGGATGGGACCTGCTCACGCCATACAGCTCACCGTGCCACATCATGCCCGCACCTCTGTCGCCGCCACAATGCCAGTAAGCCTGCGTTCCAAATATAAGACGCACCCCCCATTTTCCTCACAATTTTTTTGGGGAAAAAGTGCGTCTTATATGCCAAAAAATACGGTAATTTGAGTTTTGAGAAGGAACGCTCACCACTGCAGTTTGTTACCAATCCATCAAAATTAGATATATCCTTAGAGCTATCTCAGTAGTCTCAACACAGAAAGACACACACACACACACACACACACAGATCATACCCACCACGACACTATGAAGACTGAACCACTTCACCTCTGGATCTTCAGTGGCTGAAGATCCAGAGTGAAGTCCTGCCATATTCCAAGGTGGAGAATCCTCTTCTCGTGCCGACATCGTGGCTCCGCCTCCTTCCTCGAAGGTAACTGAACAAATTCTCATCTGATCTAATCCGAGGGAGCGATCATATAGCTGAATAGGTAGCGGCTAGAAGCTTCTGTTGGGATCGGAGAAGGTTGCCGCATGCCATAAGCTAAGCATTAGGTACAGGGAGGGTACTAAGGAAGTCTGGCTAGGCTAGCCAGGTCAGTGGATGCTGACGCAGGTCACGTGCCATGACTCTGCCGCTCTGCTGCAGCCACTGAGATGTAGGACCGTAGCCATGTCCCTACACTTTCAATAGTTTCTCCTTTGTTAAATGTTCCTTATCATTAGAAAAGGTTCACAGCAAAGAGATGTGTATTTTACATGGTTTGAGATATTTATCCCTATATTGGTGGGAGGTCCCCGCTTGGTGGGTGGTCCAGGGCCTGTGCCCCTTGGGCCCCTCTCCTAAATCCGGGCGTGCGCCTGCTCTGTGATAGTCTCAGCATTCTGTTTGAAGCACAGAGAGCATCATGAAGACCAAGGAACACAACAGGCAGGTCTGTGATACTGTTGTGGAGAAGTTTAAAGCCGGATTTGGATACAAAATGATTTCCAAAACTTTAAACATCCCAAGAGGCACTGTGCAAGCGATCATATTGAAATGGAAGGAGTATCATACCACTACAAATCTACCAAGACCCGGCCGTCCCTCTAAACTTTCATCTCAAACAAGGAGAAGACTGATCAGAGATCCAGCCAAGAGGCCCATGATCACTCTGGATGAACTGCAGGGATCTACAGCTGAGGTGGAACAGTCTGTCCATAGGACAACAATCAGTCATACACTGCACAAATCTAGCCTTTATGGAAGAGTGTCAAGAAGAAAGCCATTTCTCAAAGATATCCATAAAAAGTGTCATTTAAAGTTTGCAACAAGCCACCTGGGAGACACACCAAACATGTGGAAGATGGTGCTCTGGTCAGATGAAACCAAAATTGAACTTCCACAAAAATTTAAAATAACCAATAAATTTCGTTCAACTTCACAATTGTGTTCCACTTGTTGTTGATTCTTCACCAAAAATTTACATTTGGTATCTTTATGTTTGAAGAATGATATGTGGGAAAAGGTTGAAAAGTTCCAGGGAGCCGAATACTTTCACAAGGCACTGTATATTCTTGTTCATAGGGAGCAGTATTATAGTAGTTATATTATTGTACATAGGAGCAGTATTATAGTAGTTATATTATTGTACATAGGGGCAGTAATAAGCCGGATTACTCACCGGTAATGCTCTTTTAATGAGTCCACGACAGCACCCCACTGGAGAGAGGGATCCGCCCCGCAGGAACAGGAAACCTATTGAGAAATAAAAGAGGGCGGTCCGCCTCTCCTCCTCAGTTTTGATTTCAGAGTACCCGGAGGACCGCCAGTATTAGGCAAATATCATTTATTTCATTCTTTAAACTTATTTGCTTATGATTAAAAGGAATTTACTCAATCAGTATTATATTGATCTAGGGCGGGATGTAAGAGGGTGCTGTCGTGGACTCATTAAAAGAGCATTACCGGTGAGTAATCCGGCTTTTTACTCTTCGCCACGACAGCACCCCACTGGAGATCTTTCAGAGACCATCACCTAGGGAGGGGACCACCGTGCTGAGGACAGTCCTGCCAAAGTCTAGGTCAGAAGTTGACGATAGGTCTAGCCTATAGTGGTTATAGAATGTAGAAGGATTTGACCACGTTGCCGCCTTACATATAGTTTCAATCGGGACGTCTCCCCTCTCTGCCCAGGAGGATGCCATCGCTCTGGTGGAGTGTGCCGTTATGCCTTCCGGAGGGATTTCTTTCCTCGCGGAGTAAGCCAGTCTGATAGATTCTCTGATCCACCGGGATAAGGTGCTTTTTGTTACTCCATGACCCTTCTTGACACCCTGGAAGGAAATAAACAGAGCCCTACTCTGTCGCCAGCTGCTGGTCTTTTCAATGTATTTTAACACTACTCTTTTAACGTCTAGAGTGTGATATTTTTGTTCTTCAGGAGTGGATGGATTACTGAAGAAAGTGGGCAAGATTATTTCTTGTGACCTGTGGAATTTTTTCGCTACTTTGGGTAGATAGGAAGGGTCTGGTTTAAGAATTAGTTTATCCTGAAAGGTTAACAAAAAAGGTGGATCTATGGAGAGTGCTTGGATGTCACTGATTCTCCTAGCTGAAGTCAGTGCTACCAAGAGGGCCGTCTTTAGTGATAGACATTTAATTGATATTGAGTCTATTGGCTCGAATGGAGAGTCTGTTAGGGCTTGTAAGACTAAATTTAAATCCCAGGGTGGAATCCTAGGTATGTTAACTGGATTCATTCTTTCGCAGGCCGTAATAAATCTGGATACCCATCTATCCCCCGCGATGTTATGGCCATAGAGGGCTCCTAGTGCTGAAACATGAACCTTTAAGGTGTTTACAGTTAGACCCAGTTCTCTCCCTTTTTGAAGAAATTCCAAGATAGAGTATATAGGAATTTCTGATGTATTGGTAGATGTATGGAATTGCAGGAATTTTTTCCATACTCTCGTATAGATTTTTGTGGTGGAGGGTTTCCTACTATGGAGAAGTGTATCAACCAAACCCCCCGAGAACCCTCTTGACCTTAGCATCTGCCTCTCAAGTTCCAGGCCGTCAGGTGAAGATTGTCCACCTGAGGGTGGAAAAACGGACCTTGGAAGAGAAGATTGGGCGTTGAGGGGAGGACCCAAGGATCTGAGATCGACATAGTCTGTAGCCACGAGAACCATGGTCTCTTGGGCCAGAATGGAGCTATCAGTACAACTCTCGCCCCTTCCTCCCTGATTTTGCGTATGACTTGAGGTAGCAATATGATCGGAGGAAACGCGTACGCCAGACTGAACTGCCAAGGGGCTTGGAGAGCGTCCAGAATGTCCGGATGATCCGCTGGTGATAGGGAGGCGAATCTCTGAACTTTTCTGTTTCTTCTTGTGGCGAAGAGATCTATCTGAGGACGGCCCCAAAGAGATACTATGTCCAGGAAAATTTGTTGGTTTAGACACCACTCCCCTTGTTTTAGGGTGTGTCGGCTTAGAAAGTCCGCCTGCTGATTGCTTGCTCCTCTTATGTGCAACGCAGTAAGGGATGCTAGATGATTTTCTGCTAGATTTAAAATTTCCGTAGCAGAAGACATCAGAGTCTCTGATCGTGTACCTCCTTGACGGTTTAGATACGCCACGGTGGTGGTGTTGTCGGACAGGACTCTGACGTTTTTCCCCCGAAGCTGTGGGAGGAAATGGTATAAGGCGTACTTTACAGCATTTAGTTCTTTGAAGTTAGAGGAGCTGCAGCTTTCCTCTATGCTCCATGATCCCTGGCAATAATCATTCCCCATATGAGCGCCCCATCCATGAGGACTGGCGTCAGTGGTTATGGTATGAGATGGCGTTATTACCCATGGAACCCCACTCATCAAATGGTCTGAGTCTAGCCACCACTCTAAGGAAGTTAAAACCTCCTGAGATAAGGTTATTTTTGCATTTAGATGACCCAATAACCGTTTATCCTCTTGTAAAACTTGATGTTGCAGTGTTCTAGTGTGGTGTTGAGCCCATCTTACTGCAGGTATACAAGAGATTAGAGACCCTAATAATGACATAGCCTGTCTTAGGGATATACGTGGATTGTTTATTGCGGCTAGGACTTTGTGTCTGATCAGTGAAATTTTTACCTGTGGCAGAAGACACTTTTGAGATATAGAGTCTAAATGGAACCCCAAGAACGCTTGACGGGAAAGTGGAGTGAGTCTGGATTTGTCGGTATTGATTATCCAGCCCAGGCCCTGTAGAGAGGAAATTGTGTGAGCTAAACGGTCAGTACATTGAGTAGCTGAATTTCCTATTACCAGAAAATCATCCAGATAGGGCACAATCAAGGTTTCCTTCTGGCGAAGGTAGGCCATCACCTCTAGCATTATCTTGGTGAAGATCCTCGGTGCTGTTGAGAGGCCGAAGGGCAGGGCCACATATTGAAAATGATGAACCTCGTTGTTGATTTTTACCGCCACCCTGAGGAATTTCTGGTATCTGTTATGAATAGGGAGATGATAATATGCATCTTTTAGATCAATGCCCCCCATCATACAATTTGGGAAGAGGAGCTTTATGGTGGATCTAATGGACTCCATTTTAAAGGTATAATTTTCGATAAATAAGTTGAGTTTTTTAAGGTTAATGATTGTCCTGAAAGAACCGTCGGGTTTAGAGATTAGGAATAGGGGAGAGTAGAACCCCCTACCCTCCTGTCCCACCGGAACTTGGACTAGGACCCGTTTTGATAATAGGGTTTGAATTTCAAGCTCTAACGCCTGTTGCTGTATAGGCGAGCTGAAAGATGTTATAATATAAGACTCGTGGGGGACACGAGAGAATTTTAATTTAATTCCATCTCGGATGATATTTAAAACCCACGAGCTAGATGTTATCTTTTCCCATTGAGTGGCGAAAAACTTCAATCTACCCCCAACTGGTATATCCTCAGTATTTGTTATCTTTTGAGGGGTTGGGTCTTCTGAACATGGTACCTCTCTGCTTTTCATCTTTAGCGGTCCATGTTGTAGACCTATCCGTTTGCTTTCTTTTGCCAAACGGTCTCCTTTTGAAGGCTCTCCTATAAAAAGGAATGGAAGAGTCAGGAAAAGCTTTTTTCCTGTCTTTCGCCTTCTTTAGTATGTCATCTAGAGTTTTGCCAAAGAGGAACTCACCCTCACATGGGATGGCGCATATTTTAGATTTTGACTGCGCATCGCCCTTCCAGCTTTTCATCCATAGTGCACGCCTTGCGTTGTTTACCAGACCTGCAGACCTTGCCGCTAACCGAAGGGAGTCCGCGGATGCGTCCGCCATGAAGGCTGCTGCACCCCGTATTAAGGGGATGGCTGCCCGTAATTTCTCTCTTGGGGTTTTATTCTCAATTTGTTGGTCCAATTGATCTATCCATATGAGCATTGATCTGGCTGTGCAAGTGCTTGCTACTGCTGGCTTAAATATTCCCGTAGTTGCCTCCCAGGATCTTTTTAGGGAGGACTCGGCTTTGCGATCTAGAGGATCCGAGAGCAGTCCCGCATCCTCTACAGGCAGAGTTGACTGCTTCGAGGTAGAGGCTACAGCAGCATCAACTTTAGGGACTTTTGTCCATGTGAGAAGCTCGTCGTCACTAAACGGGTATTTTCGTTTTGACGATGAGGGTAAAAAGCTTCTCTGATCTTGCTTTTCCCACTCCCTTTTTATTAACGCTTTCACTGCCGGTATGACCGGAAAGCATCTCCTTTTTCTCTCTGCCAAACCCGCAAACATTATATCTTGCGTGGTTTGTGCTCCTTTTGTCTCTTCACACCCCATAGTGTCTCGTATTGATTTCACTAAATTGTCCACACTTTCCACCGGGAAGCAAGGACGTCCCTCAATTTCAGACGATGAAGATGATGATGATGATGATGACGACAGGGAGGCGTCTGAACACACAACCTGGTCACTGTCTGAATTTGACGAGGGTGTCGGTATTTTGGGTTTGGCTTTATGCGGTTTATCTTGGGATATGGCTCTTAATTCTTCCCTGATAATGGTACGCAAGTCCGTAATGGACATTGCCGCTCCTTGTGTGGTCTCAGATATACAGCCTTGACAAAGTTTTTTGGGGTATGAGTCGGGTAGGGGCTGGCTACATAGAGCACATTCTTTATGTTTTGTTTTTTCACGTTTTTTACCCTGACCCGTGCGCTGATGAGAGAAGGAGGAGGGAGAGAGAGAGAGAGGGGAAATAGCATTAGCTTAATAGGTAGAGTCACTCACACTCACCCAGTGAAGCTGATAATACCGGATCAGAAGCCCGAGATCCTGTCCTGGATCTGATCACCGAACCGCTCTTATGACCGGTGTCTGAAGATCCTTTGCTGGGACGATCTTTGGCAGGGGGTACTTGGTCTCCTGTTTCAGGGTCCATGGCACCTGGGGATGACATCTTACATCGCCGGATAGTAGCGCTCATTTGATTTAAATATGGCGCCTAAGCGTCCTCCCTCCTGCGCATGCGCAAGGACCGCACCTTTCCCCCCGCCGCCGGCCGCAGCTTGGATACTCCGGAAGTTCAAGCTATACTTCCGGGTAATCCTTGGTGGTGGTCGGCGCGTGCGCAGTCCGAGCCCCGGACTCACTTCCGGAACGCTGTCCTCACCTGCTCAGCGAGGATTCCGGCGCCTGCTATTGCCACCTGCTTCGGAAACGATGCCCGGCGGCCTTACCCGGACCAGGTCATCATCCGGGCTTCTGTCAGGCGAGGAGGGAGCCGTCAAACGGATCTCCCCCGACGCTGCCTCTGGACTGCAGCCCCTGCCGTTCTTAAAAGACACCGCACAGGCGGCGTGCATGCCCAGGTATTTTTTCTTCATAGAAATCCTGTCGTTCCTGCAGGAACAGGAAACCTAAACTGAGGAGGAGAGGCGGACCGCCCTCTTTTATTTCTCAATAGGTTTCCTGTTCCTGCGGGGCGGATCCCTCTCTCCAGTGGGGTGCTGTCGTGGCGAAGAGTAAAATAGCAGTTATATTCTTGTACATGGGAACAGTATTATAGTAGTTATATTCTTGTACATGAAGGCAGTATTATAGTAGTTGTATTCTTGTACATAGGGGCAGTATTATAGAAGTTATATTCTTGTACATAGGGGCAGTGTTATAGTATTTGTGTACATATTGGGGCAGTATTATAGTAGTTGTATTCTTGTACATAGGAGTATTATAGTAGTTATATTCTTGTAGGGGGCGCTGTGTTCCCCCCCATCAGGAAGCGTATTGAAGCCATGGGGGTGCATTGCAGTCACAGGCATAGCTGTGATTGCAATTGTCAGGCAGTGACCAATGTCACAGGTAGGGGTCACTGTGTGTTCTCCCCAGGATGCACACGGAGGCATATGGAGGCCATGAGAGTGCATTGCAGTCACAGGCATAGCTGGGATTGCAATGCAGACTAAAAAAAATAAGTATTAGTCTTACCCATGCTAGTGTCCTGGGCAGAGTTGGGAAAACCTGCTCTGGGGTTTTTGTATTTTGAAACAGACTGCAGGATGGTAGTCTTGCAGACTGTTTCATTCCAGGCCCAGGATTTCTATGTGGCTGAAGGCTACAGGTTGCTTGTAAAAAGCCCTGCAGGAAAAGGTTGGGTGTGTCCGTGTCAGGGCCAGGGTCAGTTGGTGCTTGATAGTGTGCAGAGCAGTCGGCGTTGCAGACCTCCACCTGTGTGAGGCAACAAAGGCCAGTGGGGCCAAAACAGTCAAGGCAGCTGAATAGCCTGGCACCCACAGCTTACACAGTGGTGCAATTGCCCACGGTAACTGGTCTTGGAGATGGATGGACTTGTGCCCGGAGGTGAACCCGAGGTAGACTGTCCTGTGCCCGAAGGAGGACTTGTGTGTGTAAAGGCTGCAAACTGAGGGATATTGTGTACTGAGGAAAAGCTGTGAGTAAAGAGACTGACACGGCAGTGCAGTTGCCCCAACGGCAACCGGTCATGAAGGTAGATCGGCATGTGTAGTGACTGTGTAACCCAGAGTATATGTGCCCATCTGCTATCTGGAGGATACTGGGTACTATGTAGTGCTATGAAATGGACATTAAGCATATGCACTGGTGTGAACTGAACATTAATTGCTATGCACTTGTGTGAATTGGACATTTAATGCTGTGACATAACACATTAAAGAGACTTTTGTGTTCGAACTTTGTTGGGTCACTGCCTCATCGAACTACAGTAGGAACAGTATTATAGTAGTTATATTCTTGTACAAATGAGCAGTATTATAGCAGTTATATTTTTGTACATAGGAGCAGTATTATAGTAGTTACATTCTTGTATATAGTGGCAGTATTATAGTAGTTATAGTCTTGTACATAGGAGCAGTATTATAGTAGTTATAGTCTTGTACATAGGGGCAGTATTATAGTAGTTATATTCTTGCACATATGGCCAGTATTATAGTGGTTATCTTGTACATAGGAGCAGTATTATAGTAGTTATATTCTTGTACATAGTGGCAGTATTATAGTAGTTATAGTCTTGCACTTAGGGGCAGTATTATAGTAGTTATATTCTTGTACATGGGGCAGTATTATAGTAGTTATATTTTTGTACATAGGAGCAGTATTATAGTAGTTACATTCTTGCACATATGGACAGTATTATAGTG
The DNA here is from genome assembly GCF_051348905.1 of Ranitomeya variabilis. Classification (NCBI taxonomy): domain Eukaryota; kingdom Metazoa; phylum Chordata; class Amphibia; order Anura; family Dendrobatidae; genus Ranitomeya; species Ranitomeya variabilis. The sequence continues at coordinate 589,569,466 of NC_135232.1, read as the reverse complement.
GTTATCTTGTACATAGGAGCAGTATTATAGTAGTTATATTCTTGTACATAGTGGCAGTATTATAGTAGTTATAGTCTTGTACTTAGGGGCAGTATTATAGTAGTTATATTCTTGTACATAGGGGCAGTATTATAGTAGTTATATTCTTGTACATATGGCCAGTATTATAGTAGTTATCTTGTACATAAGAGCAGTATTATAGTAGTTACATTCTTGTACATAGTGGCAGTATTATAGTAGTTATATTCTTGTACATAGGAGCAGTACTATAGTAGTTATATTCTTGTACATAGTGGCAGTATTATAGTAGTTATAGTCTTATACATAGGGGCAGTATTATAGTAGTTATATTCTTGTACATAGGGGCAGTATTATAGTAGTTATATTCTTGTACATATGGCCAGTATTATAGTAGTTATAGTCTTGTACATATGGCCAGAATTATAGTAGTTATCTTGTACATAGGGGCAGTATTATAGAAGTTATATTCTTGTACATAGGGGCAGTATTATAGTAGTTATATTCCTCTACATAGGGAGCAGTATTATAGTAGTTATATTTTTGTACATAGGAGCAGTATTATAGTAGTTATATTCTTCTACATAGGAGCAGTAATATAGAAGTTAAATTCTTGTACATAGGGAGCAGTATTTTAGTAGTTATATTCTTGTACATAGGAGCTATAATATAGTAGTTATATTCTTGCACATAGGAGCAGTATTATAGCAGTTATATTCTTGTACTTAGGGGACGATATTATAGTAGTTATAATTGTTTTAAGACTAGAGTGAAACAATGTCTCATATCCTGTGATTTCAGTCTGGTGGTTCCTGCCAACTCATTTCACGCCGTCCTGTGTAATAACTTTCTAAGTCTGTCTTGACTCATAGCTCACCCCATTACTTCTCCAGTGCCAACAAACCGACAAGTGGGTTTATGAACCAGGACCGAGGATTTATGGGAGGAGGCGAGTTGATGACGATGATGACTTCGGCATGATTATTTCTACAGCTTAGCACAGAGGTTGAGTCTTCAGCATCTTTCACGATGGATGGCCATTCTTCCGCAGGTACCACATTTTGTAATTTATGGAGTAATAACTTTGACCGAGGGTGCGGTTTAAAGTCTTGGTTTTCTTTATTGGATGCTCCAGATGCTAACTTATCTTGTGAAGTTTTTGGAGACCTCCACATATCCCACAGCCATTATCTCAGATATTCTGCCTTATAAATATTTTTAGGCATATTTCTCCAAAATCGTAAAAATCTCTAGTTACAATGGGGTTCACAGTTCACTTATTAGAACTGTCTTATGGTAATACTCTCTTCTTACCCATAGAAACCAATCAGAGCACAGCTTTCATTTTTTAAACTGCTCTGGAAAAATAAAAGCTGTGCTCTGATTAGTTGCTATGGATAATATGGAAAATCTTCCTGATAGACAGGTTTGAGGCTTATGTCAACCATTTTTTACATGGTTGTTATATCAGTTTCTAGAAACAGCTAAGCATTAACTAGTGACGTCATCATTACCACTTACATTGGAGTTTGTCGCCCAACTTTTCAAGACCCTCAAAGAGACCAGTCACATAGTTATACAGGAAGGCTACTTAACAGTAAGCAGATTGTCCTTCAGGTTTCTAAGAAACAGGGGTGACCATTAACAGGGCCGTTATTATGGCCCGGTCACGATAATTTGAATATGCCATGTTTGAGTATCTACCTAAAAATTCCATGGTTTTTCAGACACGCTGTGGGTCTTTCGACCCCCTCTTCCCACTTTGACTGCGTGTGTAACCCTAAACCCTCATTTCTCCCCTCCCTCAAGAATTTATATGGCTCTATGCTGCGACAGACAAGTCTTCCCACCCTCCCCATTCCCCCCCACACACCTGGTACTGGCTAGAACTGGTACAGAAAGCATGAGATTCTATTGTCCTTTTAAGGGTATATCTATTGGCACCGATCAGGGCTAGAGATATAAGGAATGTATATATCGGATGTCCATCGAGGGATCTATAACTTCCTGGAATCGCTAGAAGGTAAATCCAATGAGTGCAAAGAGTGGGTTTCTCCGTAAGCGGGTCGTGTAACTATGCCGTGTTTACACTTAAAAGAATCGCTCCGACGTGGTGCACCTCCTGATCATTGTGTCTTTCATATACGAGGTTCGAACAGCGAGCTAGGCATAAAAATGGGTGCCATAACTCTAAGAAAAGGGGAGGATTCAGCCTCTAAGTGAGGTCACCACAGGGGGAGGGATTTGGTTTTAGGCTAGGAAATAAGTGAGTGAAGCCGCAGTCTTCATGTGTCTTTGTCTGGGGTCTAGCTGCTATATAGGGGTGATGCATCTGGATATATGCTCGCCCTTCCCCCACAGCACACGCTCAGCCATGAGATGACATGACATAAGGAAATGTAAGTGTTTTTCAACTTTAATGCCCTTTTATTTGTAATTGTATTGTACATATGATATTTGTCTTCTTTATAATATCTTTTTATACCTCTGTAAACACTGCCTACCTTTTTTGGAGTAAAATATAAAATTACTAGCTTTGTCTCTCCTTGCTCTATAACGAACTGTCACGTCCTCTGAAGTGAATTACACTACTAATCTGGGTTGGCTCCTGACCCATTAATAATTCTGAAATCAGAGCTGATGGTAGCGGATTTGTCCTGTGCAGTTGGGAGCCTTTATAGCGACTGGCAGCATTGATAATTATTGTTCCCGCCTGAGTGGGAGTAGTTATATTGCCCTCATTGCAGTGTGCTCATTGGCCAGTACAAAGGAAGGCAGCCTTTTTGGCGACTAATTATCCTAGGTGCAGTACCCGGTCTGACCTGGGGGTAAGGGGGGTGCCAGAGAGCTGCAAGTTCCAAACCGGAACTGGGAAGTGGGATATAGATCAATCCCCTTCAAAAAGAACCAGGGGCAACCAAACAACCCAGGTTCATGACAAATTGATGTGAGTGGTGGGGATGATGCAGGTATCCTCCCCGTGAACCGTGACAGGCCCCTTCATGTCCATTAAGGTAAATGTAACAGACATCTAGCAGCCATCACTCTGATTTCTGCTGTTAACTGCTTAAATGCCACTGTCAGTTACTGATGTTCCCCTGGGGGGACTGATGAGGCAGTCAAGGGCCTACTCAGATGGGTTATTACCGTCGTTATAATCGGTATTGTTCGATTGAGCTTATTAATATAATTATTAAAATATTCAGCCGTCCTTGAGGTATGAGCGCTTTTCATTTGTTTACAACTCGTTGTCTTGGAAGCCGACCACCTCTGCTAGACAGCAGAACGTGCCTCTTGCTTAAAATCTTCTTTCTATTGATTGAGCTCTTGAGCACTGCTGTGAAGCTGGCCAGGGTCACTGGAGCGCGCTGCTACCTCCTTATCCCGGCTAGCTTCAGTGTAGAGCTTACAAGCAAGGCAGCAGCGGTGGTCAGTCTCCTAGGCAACGAGCTGTAAATAAAAGAAAAGTGCAATAAGACAGCTATTTTTTGTTCTTTTATTTTACCATGTTCACCAAATGCTGAAATTGAGCTGCCATTATGATTCTCCAGGTCATTAAGAGTTTGTATACACCAAACATGTCTAGGTTCTTTTTTATTTAAGTGGTGAAAAAGAAATACAAAATTTGTTAAAAAAAAATTGCAGCATTTTCCGAGGCTCACAGTGTCTCCATTTTTCGGGATCTACAGCTGAGTAAGGGCTTATTTTATGCGTGCTGAGCTGGTGGTTTTAATGATAGCTGCTTGGTGTAGATACGATCTTTTGATCACCCGTTATTACATTTTAATGCAATGTTGCACGGACCAAAAAAAATGTAATTCTGGCATTTTGGCTTTTTTTTTTCGCTATGCCGTTTACTAATTGGATTCATTATTTTTATATCGTCATAGATCGGGCAATTCTGAACACGGCTACACCAGGTTTTTTTTTCTTTATTGTTTTATTTGGGGGCGAAATGGGGGGCGATTTGAACTTTCATATATTTTTACTATTGAATATTTTTAAAAACTTCTTTTAACTTTACACTTGCTTCAATAGTCTCCATGGAAGACTAGATGCTGATGTCTTCCAATCGCTTGTGCTACACAAAGCAGGACTGTGCTCATAGCAATCCGACAATGACAACCATAGGGGTCTGCTGCAGACCTCGGGTTGTCATGCCAAACCAACGGTGACCTGCTGTCATGTGATATGGGCACCGATGGGCGGGATTAGTGACGTGCTTCCGGCGTGATCACATTAAATGCCGCTGTCAAAGAGTGACAGCCACATTTAACAGCTTAACAGCCATGGGTGCATCACGATTCCATTCCATCCACGGCTGTTAGGGGCACATGACAGCTGTTCAAATCAGCTGATATGTGCTGGGAAAGATGTGGGTTCAGAGCCAGAGCCCACATCAAAGTGAGAGACACGACATGCATCGTACATGTAGGGCGCATGTCGTGAAAGGGTTAATAAGCAGTAGATTGCAAAAATATCCATCTATGAATATGGGAGAATCCAGTTTAGACTTCTATCACTGCAATCACCCTGAACTTGACAATCACGTTACCATGTCATTTGTAAAAATGAAACCCAAAAAACAATGGCAGATTTGCGTTTTTTTTTTCACCATTTTACCTACTTTGGAGTTTCTTTCACATTTTTTTCCCCCCAAGTTTCCTTATGTCTTGTTTGGCGATTAGAAATGGGGAGATTTTTGGGAACATCATCTGTTACAGGTTTGCTACGCTCTTCTATTGTTGTTTGACAAAAAAAAAGGAAAAATAATTCAGAAATCTACGGAAGAATCTTATCTCATTAAGGACTTGGCAAATCAGAAGAAGAAGCAAATAAGAACCAGCTTCACGAGATGAAATTTAATAATGGCGAGAAGAGGGATTGTATAAACATTTTAGCAGTTCTGCCACGAAAATGTTTTTCGAGGTCTTTTTTTTTCCCATGTAACCTTTTAAACGCTGAGAAAATCCATATGACTTATAGTACAGATGAAACTGATTTAGAGTGTCGCGGACACCTACAGGTGGTGGAGTCGGCCATGTTGTCAAAGAAATGACAATGGTAACTGCAAGTCTGGGACACTTTCTATAACACATGTAACTTGTAAAGCTGGGTGATAACCAATATACAGTACATGAACAGGAGAACCAAGAGTTTACTAAATAAACTATTTATTAAATTCAAAGAATTTTACAATTTAAAAATGGATATTACATTTCAAGTACATACAACGTGAACTACCCAGGTGAGTGAAATTGACCATAGGTCCACAGAGGAAAACCAGATTAAACAGTGTGATTTCTATCATTGAAGACTAACACTTCATGCTCAATGCTTATTAATTGAATAAGCATTGAGCATGAAGTGTTAGTCTTCAATGATAGAAATCACACTGTTTAATCTGGTTTTCCTCTGTGGACCTATGGTCAATTTCACTCACCTGGGTAGTTCACGTTGTATGTACTTGAAATGTAATATCCATTTTTAAATTGTAAAATTCTTTGAATTTAATAAATAGTTTATTTAGTAAACTCTTGGTTCTCCTGTTCATGTAATTTGCGCATGAGTAATTCTAAATAGTTGGATATTTTTGATTTCACTGGTATTTTTCTAGTGATAACCAATATGTTGGCCATTGCTGTTAACAAAGGGTTAATGCCCAGCTTTCCAAGACTCCTGGCAAACATGGAGCAATACACCTTGAATACATGGCTAATCCAAAAAGTGACACAGATAGTGCCATACAGTGTACAGATATATAGTGCAGCATATGCCCAGATAGTGCCATGTAGCATGCAGAAAAATATACACAGGAGCTCTGTATATAGTGTCAGTGTACAGGTAATGACAAATGCACATCTAGCAGGATGCAGCAGGCCTCCACTGATAAAAGCAAGGGGCAGCATTTATCATAAGACAGGGTTTTGGGAAGGCCGTATCTTATGGTATGTGTTTTTTTTTTATTTTTCTATGTTAGCTGTTTTTTTATATTAGTGGTAGGACTCACAAGTATGGGGACCCTTGACGTGGGTTGCGAGCTAATCTATTTTGGCCAAAATATTAACCAATACCTCATTTAATGTATTTATCATATGCATTAATTTTTTGCAGTTTTAATCATATCATTTTTTGCAGGATATAGCTTTGCCTCTTTTTGCTGGCTTGGTCAATTAGGGCGTCTGTCCCTGTGTATTACATATTATAGTGCTGGGCAGTCCACCTGTTAATTCAAGGGCATCATTAATAGGCTGCAAGCCAGACATTTTGCATTACTCTTACCTGTGTGACTGACGTCCTATATAAGCCATATCAATGTGCAATTTTTTCTGCTAGGCAGCCAACTCCTCCATAATCTAGTAGGTGGGGTGGATGTTTTATGAGTAGTCTGCACCTGTGCTGCCCCTTGCCTTTATCAGTGGAGGCCTGCTGTATCCTGCTAGATGTGCATTTGTCATCAGACAGGGTTTTAGGAAGGCCGTATTTTATGGTATGTGTGTTTTAAAAAAAATGTCTATGTTAGCAGTGTACAGGTAATACAGTGATCAACAGTTACATTATAGACAGGAGCTTTGTATATAGTGTCAGTGTACAGACAATACAGTGATTCACCATAGACATTATACACAGGAGCTCTGTATATAGTGTATAGTGTACAGGTAATACAGGGATCACAAGTGACATTATACATAGGAGTTTTGTATACATCTATAGTATACAGGGATCACCAGTGACATTACACACAGGAGTGCTGTGTATAGTGTATAGCAGACCTGGGCAAAGTGCGGTCCGCGGGCCACATCCGGCCCTCTGGCTGTCTCAGTCCTGCCCATGGACCGAGACAGGCATGGGGCTGAAAACCTGAGGTTCGCGGGCCACACTGTGCACGCCCACTCGCTGTCTCCCGCAGTCAGCATTGGTGGAGGAGGAGCCTCTGGCCACTTCCTCCACCAATCAGCATGTAAAACAGCTGACGCGATGACATCATATCATCGCATCAGCTGTGTACCGCAGGATAGTCAGCGCATCGGAGACCATAACAGAAACAATAGCAGGGTGCCTAGGAACGGGACCGAGGTGAGTATGTGTTTTTTTTTCCATGTGTATGAACATGGAGATTCTATGGGGGTGAACATGGGGATTCTATGGGGGTGAACATGGGGTTTCTATGGGAGTGAACATGAGGAATCTATGGGGGTGTAATAATTATAGGGGATAACTCAGGAGACTCTTTGCGTGGAACAAGACAACTACAGGACACAGTTTTATAAGTGGTAAAGTCTATATTATCATACGGTGATTCAAACAGGTGCAGAGAGAAACTCAAGTCCACAACACTTGGTGCAAATATCAAATGCAGCTCAGCAGTCTATAAGAAACTTCAGAGGAAAATGCAATCACGCAGAAAGTCTATGAAGCACAATTATTCTTGAGGATACTTGACACGAATAAGTCCTTGCTTAGTCCACAACACAGATAGATATGCTTAAAAGGCAGTTCAAATAATATCTTAGCTCAACCAGGGAGGTCTGGGTAATAGTCTCAGGTTCTTGCACAGCAGAAACAGCTTACATGTCCAGCAAATGCAGATGGAAGCAAACACGAGCAGCAGATGAAGGAGGATTACTGGAACTGGTGTATGCAGCAGGAACTCAGAGCAGAGTAGCAGGATAACCCCACAGGTTCACAGAAGCAGATATATAGCCAGGGAGTCATCAGAGTCAGGAGCTGGATGCAAGGCAGAATGCTCTAGCACAGACTGAAGGCTGGGGTGGAGTTTTATAGCAGGAAGACACAGTGCACATGAGACCAAAGACGCCATCTTGGAAAAGGGAAGTAATGCTCAAAAAGGTAATAAAAAATGTTCAGAGTCCTGACATTACTCCCTCCTTAGAAGCGGCCTCAGGACGATCCTGGACCTGGGTTTCTCAGGGAATCTCTGATGAAAACAAGAAATCTTCTGTTGGGCATTGATGTTTTCCACAGGTTCCCACGAGTCTTCCTCAGGGGGATATCCCTGCCATCTTATCAGATATTGGAGCCGATTCCTGCGAATCCTGGAATCAACAATTTCCTCCACCACAAATTGTTCTTGCCCATCAATCACCACAGGCTGCGGAGGTGGCACAACACGTCCCTGGAAGGTATTAGGAGATACAGGCTTTAGTAAAGATACATGAAAAACTGCGTGTACCTTCATAGTCCTAGGCAGCTTCAGCCGGCAGGCCACAGAGCTCACAATACCGTTGATCTTGAAAGGGCCAATGAATTTTTGTCCAAGTTTTTGTGAAGGAACGTTTAACTTCAGATTCTTAGTTACTAACCACACGGAATCTCCTACCTTGAACATGGGTGCAGGTTTACTGAATCTATCAGCCGATCTCTTATAACGTTCTTGAGCTGTGGTCAGGGATTCCTTCAGAACCTCCAGATTTTGCCTCATTGCAGTCAGCCTTTCCTCCACTGCCGGAACAGGAGAATTAAATGGAGACCTAGGTAAGATACACGGATGATAACCCAGATTGGCAAAGAAAGGTGTAAATTTAGTGGAGGCGCTCTGAGAATTGTTATATGAAAATTCGGCAGCAACTCCAACCAATCATCCTGGAGATGGCTGACTGGTTGGTACGCTCAGTCTGACCATTTGTCTGGGGATGGTAAGCGGAAGAGAGACAGACATTAATATTGAGTGCAGAGCAAAACCCCTTCCAGAATCTTGAAGTGAACTGCACTCCACGGTCAGAGATGATCTCATCCGGAACCCCATGCAACCGAAAGACATTCTGTGTAACCAAGTTCACTGTATCTTTAGCTGAGGGGAGGCTGGTGCACGGAACAAAATGAGCAGCTTTAGTCAGGCGATCAACTACCACCATGATTGTATTCATGCCCCCCGATGTAGGCAGCTTCACAATAAAGTCCATTGATATAGACCCCCAAGGGCGGGACGGAACAGGTAATGGTTGTAGAAGACCCGTAGGTGCCACATGAGGAGTCTTGTAACGAGCACATACCTCGCAAGAGAGAACATAGTCCTTGGTATCCTTCAGGCAAGTTGGCCACCAGAAGAATCAGCTCAGGAACTCTTGTGTCTTCTGTACCCCCCTGTGACCAGCCAACTTGGAGTCATGTACCAACTTGAGGATCTGCAGACGGACGACCTCAGGGACGTAGATACGTCGATCTCTGAACCACATGCCACCCTTAAAGACAAGATTAATATCCACAGGTGGGTTGGCCAGAAATACATCACCGTCATAGGCCTCCCTGCACTCCTTCCACAAGTCCTGATCATGGATAACTCCGATGAAATTGGCATCAGATAGAATGGTCTTGGATGGGGCTCCAGGTACGGAATACGCAGCATGGATTCGGGATAAAGCATTAGTCTTCCCATTACGAGAACCTGGACGGTACGAGATAACAAAGTTAAATTGATTTAAAAATAAGTTCCCACGAGCCTGACGAGGAGAAAGACATCTAGCGGATCTAAGGAACTCTAAATTGCGATGGTCAGTTAGCACTATGATCTGTTGTGCAGCTCCTTGCAGATGATGCCTCCATTCTTTGAAAGCCACAATAATAGCCAGCAATTCCTTGTCTCCCACGTCGTAATTCTTCTCTGCTGAGGTTAGTCTATGGGAAAAGAAAGCACAAGGATGTAGCAGACCCTTCTCTCCAGTTCTTTGGGAGAGAATAGCCCCCAAAGCATTAACAGAAGCGTCCACCTCCACAATGAAAGAAAGTGTTGGATCTGGGTGTATCAACAGCGGTGCTGATGTGAAACAGATCTTAAGCCGATCAAAAGCTTCTTGAGCCTGTGATGACCACTTAAAGGGCTTTTTCTTCTTTGTCAAGGAAGTAACGGGATGGACAATATCAGAAAAATTTCGAATGAAGCGTCTGTAGAAATTTGCAAAACCAATAAAACGTTGGACCTCCTTAACGTTCTTGGGTACCGGCCAGTCAAGGATAGCCTGAATCTTACCAGATTCCATGTTCAGCCCCTGGGGAGAGATCATATAACCTAAGAACTGTATCTCAGAACGATGGAACTCGCATTTCTCCGGCTTAATATACAGATGGTTCTCTTTCAGATGTCTTAAAACAGTTTTGACATGTTCTTCATATTCCTGTAGAGAGTCAGAAAAGATTAGTATATCGTCCAAATAGATCACTACAAACTGGTCCAACAAATCTCTGAAAATGTCATTAGCAAGGTGTTGAAATGTTGCAGGGGCGTTACAAAGGCCGAAGGGCATCACAAGAGATTCAAAGTGTCCATACCGGCATCTGAATGCTGTCTTCCACTCATCCCCTGGACGAATACGCACCAAATTATAAGCCCCACGAAGATCCAGTTTAGAGAACACCTTAGCATGGCGGACTCTTTCCAGTAATTCGGGAATCAGAGGCAAAGGGTAACGGTTCCGTACGGTTACCTTATTGAGTTCCCGATAGTCAACACAGGGTCTAAGGGACCCATCCTTCTTCTTTACAAAAAAGATAGGTGCCCCTGCTGGTGAAGAAGAAGGACGTATGAAGCCTTTGACCAGATTTTCATCAATATACTCCTTTAAAGGCATGAAGCTCAGGTGCTGCCAAAGGGTATACGTTACCAAAAGGAATAGCTGCCCCAGGATGCAACTCAATGGGACAGTCATAATGCCTGTGTGGAGGAAGCTGATCTGCATTCTTCTTGTCACAGATGTCAGAGAACTCTTTATATGCTGGAGGTAAAGAAAATACCTGTACGTGTGGTTCCGTAGCCGTGGACTCAGGGACAGCTTCTGTTAACGCTGAGTTGCTCCTTGTTGGAAAGATAATCTCCTTGGTCTCCCAGTTGATAATTGGGTTCTGAGAATGCAACCAAGGAATGCCTAAAATCACAGGAAAATGAGAAGAAATTAGCAAGAAAGAAAGTTGCTCCTGATGATTAGGCTCCAACAAAATTTCAAGGGGTACGGTCTCCTGATCCACAGGCCCAGAGATTAAAGGTGACCCATCCACTATTTCCATGGTAATTGGAGAGGCTCTTTGCTCAATTTCAATACCATGTTCCTTGGCAAATGCGATATCCATGAAATTGCCACCTGCACCAGAGTCAATCATAGCTGCACTGGAAATCCACTGTCCTGAACACAGGATCTTAATAGGGAGAGAACAGTGAGAGTTCTTTTCCTTAAGCTCCTTGGGGGGTGAAGTCATAGAAAGTGAATGGAATACAGTGTTTAAAGGCAGGCTACATTCAGAGATGTCAGATTCATCATCACAGTTGTCATACTCCCCTACTGCTGCTAGCACCTTGTTAGGCCATCTAGGATAGAAGTAGTACAGTAGAAACATAGACTTTCACGAAGGCGATGCTCCCGGGGCTCATTGATCTCGCGCCTCTGAGTGGAATCAATTTGCATGGGCACCTCCTCCACCCCCCGAGATGTTTTACCTGCAGGCTCTTTGGAAGGAAGGGATAAGTTAGAAATACGGTTATATGCAGCAAACTTCTCCTGCCTACGCTCAGTAAGGCGAATGTCAATGTGCACACAATGCTGTATAAATGTCTCTAGCTCTTGTGGTGACTCAGAGCGAGCTAGTTCATCTTTTACAATACTAGACAGACCCCTTTGAAAAATAGGCAATTGTGCATAACTGTCCCAATTGGTATCTACTGCTAATCTCCTGAATTCAGTAGCATACTCAATAACAGAACGCTTTGCCTGGCGTAAAGACAATAAAGCAGATTCAGCGGTTGAAAAGAGATTAGGATCATCAAACATTAATGCCATAGTGGCCAAGAAATCATCCAAGTTATTTAACCGTGGGTCACGAGACTCAATCATCGGATTCGCCCAGGCGAGCGCTCGTGCGGTCAGCAGCATTATTACACACAATACTTTGGATCTAATCATTAGGAAAACGGTCAGCATGCACATCAAAATATAGCATACATTGATTCACAAAGCCACAAAATTTGTCGTGATCACCATTAAATCTGAATGGGGGCAACTTAGGTGGGCTAGCTGGTGGCGGATGCCCAGAGGAAAAAGTCGCCTGTGCAGCTATTTGCGTGCTTATGTCCTGAAAAGCCCGTCCATACTGGGACTCTATGCCAGCAAGTTTGTTTTCCTGGGCTGCCATGCGGGTGCTTAAGTCCTGCAAAGTCTGTCCAAACACTTGTTGATTGAGTTCAAAGCTTCCAAACTTCCTTTGCAGACCTTCCACATCTTTCTGCAGTGATCTAATTATGGAAAACACCTGCTCTAGTCTGCTTTCTGCAGTCATTGTTCCAGCAGTCTCATTTTTTTTTTTTAGGCTAGAGTATTCTGTAATAATTATAGGGGATAACTCAGGAGACTCTTTGCTTGGAACAAGACAACTATAGGACACAGTTTTATAAGTGGTAAAGTCTATATTATCACACGGTGAGTCAAACAGGTGCAGAGAGAAATTCAAGTCCACAACACTTGGTGCAAATATCAAATGCAGCTCAGCAGTCTATAGGAAACTTCAGAGGAAAATGCAATCACGCAGAAAGTCTATGAAGCACAATTATTCTTGAGGATACTTAACACGAATAAGTACTTGCTTAGTCTACAACACAGATAGATATGCTTATAAGGCAGTTCAAATAATATCTTAGCTCAACCAGGGAGGTCTGGGTAATAGTCTCAGGTTCTTGCACAGCAGAAACAGCTTACATGTCCAGCAAATGCAGATGGAAGCAAACACGAGCAGCAGATGAAGGAGGATTACTGGAACTGGTGTATGCAGCAGGAACTCGGAGCAGTGTAGCAGGATCACCACACAGGTTCACAGGAGCAGGTATATAGCCAGGGAGTCACCAGAGGTCAGGAGCTGGATGCAAGGCAGAATACTCTAGCACAGACTGAAGGCTGGGGTGGAGTTTTATAGCAGGAAGACACAGTGCACATGAGACCAAAGACGCCATCTTGGAAAAGGGCAGTAATGCACAAAAAGGTAATAAAAAATGTTCCGAGTCCTGACAGGGTTGAACATGGAGATTCTATGGGGTGAACATGGGAAGGCTGTGTGGGGCTCATGCTGTACATGGGGAGGCTTTGTGGGGCTCATGCTGTACATGGTGAGGCTTTGTGGGGCTCATGCTGTACATGGAGAGGCTGTGTGGGGTTCATGCTGTACATGGGGAGGCTGTGTAGGGCTCATGCTGTACATGGGGATGCTGTGTGGGGCTCATGGCATATATAGGGAGGCTGTGTGGGGCTCATGCCGTATATAGGGAGGCTGTGTGGAGCTCATGCCATATATAGGGAGGTTGTGTGGGGCTCATGCTATGTATAGGAAGGCTATGTGGGGCTCATGCCGTATATAGGGAGGCTGTGTGTGGCTCATGCCGCATATGTATAAGGCTGTGTGAGGCTCATGCTATATATAAGGGGCTGTGGGGGGGTTCAAAGATATATAGGGGGTGTAAGCATACTTAATTATGCTCAATATTATTGATACAATTAATATTAATAAATTAATATTAAGTAGAATTAATTTCAAGCTTTTAGTTCGGCCCTCTACAACAGCCATGGTCTCTCATGTGGCCCCTCGGGAAAATTAATTGCCCACCCCTGGTGTATAATGTACAGGTAATACAGGGATCACCAGTGACATTATACACAGGAGCTCTGTATACAGTGTATAGTGTACAGGTAATACAGTGATCACCAGTGACATTATACACAGGAGCTCGGTATATAATGTATAGGTAATACAGTGACCACCGGTGGCATTATACACAGGAGCTCTGTATATAGCGTCAGTGTACAGGTAATACAGTGATCACCGGTGACATTATACACAGGAGCTCTGTATATAGTGCATAGTGTACAGGTAATACAGTGATCACCGGTGACATACATAGGAGCTCTGAATATAGTGTATAATGTACAGGTAATACAGGGATCACAAGAGACATTATACACAGAAGCTCTGTATATAGTATAAAGTGTACAGATAATACAGTGATCACCAGTGACATTATACACAGGAGACCTGTATATAGTGTATAGTGTACAAGTAATACAATGATCACCAGTGACATTATACAAATGAGCTCTGAATATAGTGTACAGTGTATAGGTAATTCAGTGTTCACCAGTGACATTATACACATGAGCTCTGTATATGGTATACAGTGTACAGGTAATACAGTGATCACCAGTGACATTATACATAAGTGTTCTGTATATAGTGTCAGTGTACAGGTAATACAGGGATCCCCAGTGACATTATACACAGAAGCTCTGTATATAGTGTACAGGTAATACAGTGATCACCAGTGACATTATACATATGAGCGCTGTATATGGTGTACAGTGTACAGTTAATACAGTGATCACCAGTGACATTATACACAAGAGCTCTGTATATAGCGTCATTGTATCAGTGTATAGTGTCAGGGATCACCAGTGACATTATACACAGAAGCTCTGTATATAGTGTACAGATAATACAGTGATCACCAGTGACATTATACACATGAGCTCTGTATATAGTATATAGTGTAAAGGTAATACAGTGTTCACCAGTGACATTATACACAGGAGCTCTGTATACAGTGTATAGTGTACAGGTAATACAGTGATCACCAGTGACATTATACACAGGAGCTCTGTATATAGTATTAAGTGTACAGATAATACAGTGATCACCAGTGACATACATGGAAATCTGTATGTTCATGGTATACAGTATATAGGTAACACACTTAGTGACCAGATACATCTCTAGTGGAAGTCCTTCATATTTACTTTTTTTCTTCATTCAGTGCAGTCCGCCATCGCTTCTTCCAATCAGGAATCATGCCTTCATAAAATAACACATCACAGTTACCTAGAGCATCGCTTCCAGAGCACATTCCCCACTTTTCCCCTGGCTACTATGCTACAAAGCTGAATACAGATGTGAATCCATCATTAATATATTCTGGTTATTATGCAACCTACCATTCCACATATAAATTGTAATCCACCAACTATAAGTAGCCACTTTCACCACCCGATAAATTCATAAATTAATTAGCACCTGTACTCTTTCCTCAATTCAATACCAGTCACTGCATCCTCAACGCCCCCCACAATGTACCTCCCGCTCCCCCGATTCATTATATTTACATCCCCTCTTCGCCCAAATTCCCTATGCAATGTCTTCTCTCTCTCCCACTCCTATCATCTTTCCATTATTAACTGCTCTCCCCTACCCTCAATTCATCATCATCAGTTACTGTCTCCCATCCTTCAGTCTCAATAATCATCAATCATAAGCACTGATACATGTGCTGCTGATGGCAGTACGCCAGCGCACAATACATTATTATACCATGGAGCCTGGTGAGCAGAAGCACCACACCACTAAGGGCAGTAATGCTCTGACGGCGACCTTGTGTGTAAACCATGGTAATGTTAATGCAATACCTAGGGATTCCTGCAGAACATGAGAGAGATGTACCTGCAGTGACCAGCAGATGGTGCCACAAACTCTCTGCAGTACTCAGTGTAGAAGCTAGGAACCTTCCTTTAGGCAATAGTGAGGGAAGATTTTGTAAGGTGCACAGGTCACAGTGAGTGTCCTGGGGAACAGACACAGGGAGGCGATGGCTGCATGTTAGTGACTGGTGGAGGCAGGAGACAGACAGGGACTAGGAGATGGCTGCCAGGCAGAGTGAGACTGTACAGGACAGCAGGACCCTGGCACATGGGCCCATAGAGAGAGCAGGACAAGATGGCGGCATCAGAGGCCACAGCAGCCAGACCCAGAGCTCTGGGGGCCACCATACACTTGCTGATTTCCATATTGCCTATGATTAGTGCATTTTCACAGATCTCGGCTAACAGGAAATCTGTGTTAAAAGCAAATCCAGGTCCGATGTCATTGTCACCTGTATCTCACATATGAACTCGAGCGTGGGAACTTTTCCAAGGCTCCAGTTCATGAGGACATCCAGCAGAGGGCGCATCACCGCAACTCAAGGTAACTACAGATCACCCAGCTTTCCTTTCAGTCCCCGGGGTTTACAGGCACGAGCGAGTGCATTAGCACAGCTCCTGACTGTAAAATGATTTAACCCCTTCAGATGGATTTACTTCGTGGGACGTGACAGATCATCAGAAGGTATGTATATTGTTGGTTTATTATTTTTCAGAGCGAGGGTCTTCTGGTGGATTGAGAGAGCAATAAAATATTAAAACAACCTGTGTGTTTATTTCATTAAAATACTTTTTAATAATGTGTGTGTTTTTTAACCCTTTCATACAATTGGATTAATAATGGATAGGTGTCATAATTGACGACTCTCCATTATTAATCTGGCTTAATGTCACCTTACAATAGCAAGGTGACATTAACCCTTCATTACCCCATATCCCACCACTACACGGGAGTGGGAAGAGAGTGGCCAAGTGCCAGAATAGGCGCATCTTCCAGATGTGCCTTTTCTGGGGTGGCTGGGGGCAGATGTTTGTAGCCAGGGGGGGCCAATAACCGTGGACCCTCTCCAGGCTATTAATATCTGCCCTCAGTCACTGGCTTTACCACTCTGGCGGAGAAAATTGCGCGGGAGCCCACGCCAATTTTTTCCGCCATTTAACCCTTTATTTTACAAGCTCCAGCGCCCAAATTTTGCACATACACACTACTAACATTAGTAGTGTGGAATATGCAAAAAAAAAAAGGGATATGAGATGGTTTACTGTATGTAAACCATGTCTCATATCATGTCGGGTTTGGGAAGGAGAAATGAAAAGCCGGCAATTGAATTACCGGCTTTTCACATATCTCGTGCTGAATTAAATTTAAATACAGTATATGTATATATATGTGTGTGTCTCAATGACATATATATATATATATATATATATATATACATACTGTATATATGTTTTAACGAACATTTGAGCACATAAATCCATTAGATGTCGGTTTTGCAAGCCTGCGAGAAAATCTCGCAAGTACGGATGCCATACGGATTACATACGGAGGATGCCATGTGCAAAATACGCTGACACACCCTGCCTACGGATGACATACGGATCACTATTTTGGGAACATTTCTGCGTATTACGGCCGCAATAAAAGGACCGTATTTACATACGCTGAGTGTGAGGCCGGCCTTAGAGTGTTGCATTGTGGGATTGTACCAAGGTATCCTGGGAAAGAGAGACTCCATTACTTTCTGTGTACTTTCTGGGACACACGTGTTCATTGCTATGCTGTACTATCTCACTTACTTGCCATCCTGGTTAAGTTTATCCGGTAAGATTGTTACCGCTGTTCTTCAAATTTAGTGTTGTACAGAATGTGATCTACTGTATAGCAGCCAGTACATAAGAAATCTATTATCAGTGACTTACTGTATGTAGTTGTATACCAGTTGCATCATACTGTATGTTTTCTCTGTTAGTTGCAGCCGTGCTATTATTTTACCCAATACTTATCCATATCATTTGTATTCTTATAGTTTTACCGCGCTCATGTTTACCAATAAACAAGTTAGACTACAGAAAACAGTCTGCTTATTTGGGAGACGGAAGTGGTTTATGCCGTATGTCGGATCACACACCGTATCAACGTGTATGAAGACAGAACACGGAGCATCACTATCTGTGTATTCTTAGTGTGATATCAGTGGCCTAACATCATTTAACCCTGAAACCCATCATTTCAATTCTGAAAATCAGCTGTTTGCTTACTTTGATGCCAATTCTGATGCCCAGAACCCATTTGGATCAGACTGGAGGGACCTGGGTTTGATGCGGGGGATCAATAACTGTGTATTCTTAGTGTGAGATCAGTGGCCCAAAGTCATTTAACCCTTTCATTAACGCCCTTCTGTGCCCACTTTGATACCCATTTTTGTGCCAGTTTTATAGTTTTTGTAGCTGTTTTTAAGTGTATTCACATCAGGGCTCCTCGCTGCAATGTATGTTATTGTTGTGATGCTTATTTTTTTGCTGTTAAACCTATAAAAAACAGGAAAGAAAAAATTGACGAATAAGAAACTGACCAATAAGAAACCAACTTCAGGTCCGAATAAGAAACTGGACGTATAAGAAACCAACTACAGCCTCGCCCAAGATAGCGCCATACAGTGTACAGATACACAGTGCCAGACAGTGCCCAGATAGTGCCATACAGTGTACAGATACACGGTGCCAGACAATAACCAGATAGCACCATTCTGTGCACAGATACACAGCGCCATACAATGCCCAGATGGTGCCATACAGTGCACAAATACACAGTGCCAGACAGTGCCCAGATAGCGCCATACAGTGTACAGATATACCGTGCCAGACAGTGTACAGATACACAGTGCCAGGCAGTGACCAGATAGTGCCATACAGTGTACAGATACACAGTGCCATACAGTGCCCAGATAGTGCCATACAGTGTACAGATACAAAGTGACAGACAATGCCCAGATAGTGCCATACAGTGTAGATACACAGTGCCAAACAATGCCCAGATAGCGCCATACAGTGTACGAATACACAGTGCCCAGATAGCGCCATACAGTGTACAGATACACAGTGCCAAACAATGCCCAGATAGCGCCATACAGTGTGCAGATATGGAGCGCCCCCACACCGCCGCAGGGCCGAGGGGTACCCGGAGCCGGGCCTCTAGGTCTCAGTCCTGGGGTTGTCACGGTGGCTAGACCCGGTCCGTGGCCCTGTCTGTCAGTGGGGGACGTCCGGTGCAATAAGTGGTGTTGTAACGGTGCAGTTGTGGGGTGCAGGTCGCGGTAAATAACGAGGACACCAGGTTGCAGTCTCTTTACCTCTTTACTGGAGATCTCTGAGTCCTCAGTCCAGAATACGGTTCACCAGGCTGCGCAAGTCCGGCCGGTCCAATGGCACCTCCAGAGTTCACTTCACAGGTGGAAATCGGTGCCTTCCTTCTTAGCGCTATGTGTTGTAGTCCTTCCCTGCTGTGCTTACGGAAAGTACCCCACAACCGTTGTGTCTGTTTCTTAAGTTCCCTCACAACTCGATTAAATGATGTTCTTCTAATCTTCCGTCCCTTCCTGATGTTACAGTTGGAACGGCACCCGTTTGTCGGATAGGCCTGGAGTTCTTCCGGGACCCTAGAGACGCCCCTCTCCCGCAATTGCCTCCCAAGACTTCATAGGTGATATGTGTTAGACAGCCCGCCTTAAACTGACTGTCCTGCCGCTGTTTAGAGTATTGCTTGAAGCTGAATGTTATAATACTCCCTCGGCGTTCCGGCCACCGGTAATGCGCCTCAGTAGGGTGTTGCTCCGGTCTTACAGCACGACCCCTACTGGAATTCTCCTATTGCTTGATCTCGTTTCTCACTCAGCACAATCTATCTCGCTTCTAGTCCTTTCTTAGGGCACCGCCGCTATTCTGAGCAGGCACGGTCCCATTACGTTCTTTCCAATGCCAAGCCTCTGCCAGGATCCCACCCCTGGCAGAGACCCTACTGTCTCTTCCTCCACAACACCCTCTGCCACAAGGTGTTGCTTCGTTCAATCCAGTCAGCCTTCTCCTCTAACTTCCTGCCTGACCCCCAGTTTACCCACTATGGTGGGGAGTGGCCTAATGAATAGAACCCTTAGCTCCCCCCGGAGGCCCTGCTGTGAAACATATTGGTGTCTGTGATACCTGTTCGGAGGAACTCCTTCAGTGCCATCGAACGCACCATGGCTCCCCATAGTGGCGGATCCACAGTACTGCAACGACCAGGACTCTGGGGCGCTGCACTCCCCCCTGGTTAAACACAGTACTCCGGGACTGGGAAGAAAACAACAATACAGGTTAGCAAAAAGACATACAATTTTGTTGAGTGCAAAACAATAAGTATACTTGAACAGGCTTCCCTTTATGGGAGGTGAGGACACTTTAACGTTACAAACATAATTAAATATCATAGCAACAGGCTACAATTAACTCTCATTACCCAACCGGGTATTCTACTAAGTGCACTTTGATGAACAATAATTTAACATTGCCTTCAAGGAACATACACTCTTAGCTCGCTAAAGGCCTTCCCATAATCACATTACAGGGCAAGTTAACTTTTCATTCTCCTACTTTGAACCTGCAGGACCGCCTGTCCCTATGGCACCAGACCTACTGCCTCTCCTTTCTTTTACAGGACCGCCCCGTTCAGCCAGGGCCTACTGCCTTTCTCTACTATACATGGTATAGACATAACATTCCTTTCAATTAGAGAACATGGAGCCGGCTCTACTTGGCTCCTATTAGGACTCACTCACTAACCCCTACGGGTTCACTTTCTGTCCTTAGTAACACATTATTAACTTTCTATGGGGACTCAGGGTTTACCTTCTATCCTCACCTTCATTATTACTTTCTTACTTTCACTTAAGCAGAACTCTAAATCTGCCCCTACGGGTTTTCTGCATCTTTCTTTTTCAAAGAACATTATCTAGGTTTCACATTTTAAACAAATTGAACACACATAACTTTCCTATATGCAAAGCAGTTACATTTCTTCCAGAGCATCATCATCAGCATTTCTTCACATTTAACTAGTTAAAACACATACAACTTTTCTCATTCCAACATTACCATGGCATTACTGTTCTTAAAACAGTATCTCTCGTAAGTACGCTGTTGGACATCCCCTTTAAAAGAGGATCAAGTCTTTCTGAGGTAGCTCGTCTTCTCAGCCTACCAGTCTTTGTTCAGCAAAGGTTCCAGAACGGTATCTTCGCAAAGAGTCTTTAAATAAAACCAGTAGGAAGCGCCTTTAATAAGGTGCAAACTATTTACAAGAAAGTTTGGATCATGCACTGTTCATGATTTCTCAGTTTGTAAAACTTGTGCAAAACTGTAGAACAAAACAAACAATAAGGATCCCGGGTCAACTAAGGGATCCATAAATTGTTAACCCTGGACGGGTTTAGTAACAAACAATCAGGAACAGTAACTATTTACATTTTCAGGTTTCCGAGGTTTATCCTTATTCAGGCGGCCTTGGCCCCTGGGCCCCGTCCACGGTGGCACGGATTCCAGCGGCAAGCCCCGCAGGGGCCACCAGGTCACTCGGTGTCTGGATTTGAAGATTAACCCGGCGGGCAAGCTCGGGAGCTACTACAAAGCGCACAGTGGAGACAGTAACAAGATCCGGCAACTCTGGACCAACCGTAGTTGGGGCCACAGGTGAGACTCTCTCAGACTCACATCGCTGTACCTTCCGGGCACGCCATCCTTGCGCATTCTGGTGACGGGTGTACGTCACCTGATCTCCCTCCCGTAGTGGCTCGCCTTCTCGATCACAGCAGGGAGTTTCCACGTCGTAGCCAGCAACGAAGATGCCAGTAGGTAGACCCGACTCCCAAATGGAGCCCCATCCTTTCTTGGGGTGGAAGGCCGACACAATTCCTCGTCTTACCACATCCATTCCACCATATATCAACTTCTTGCTTTGCAATTCCCGTTTTTCAACTTCGTTGCGCTGCCCCCAGTGCTGGAGCACGCATTGTTTGTACTGGTCCCAGGTAAGTATCGCAATAGTGAGACCATCCACTGGAACCCCATCCTGCTCGACCCAAGGGGTATCCCACCGAAACATCACTCCACCGGGGTCCATTTCTATGGGCTCTCCCCACTTAGTTGGTAATGGCGGTAACAACTTCCCGATCGCACTGGGGCCGAGGACCACCCGCTCAATAGTGAACGAATGATTACTGCTGCGGGGAAGATCGGTCGCGGGAGTGGGACCGAGCGTGGGGGCAGGGATATCTGTCGTACCTGGGCCTGATGTGGTTCCACTGGTGTCGAATCGGTCCGCTGACAAGAACGCTGGAGTCGGCTGCTGCTCGGTCCGCGGCTCTTCCAATGCGGACCCCGAACGCTGCTCCACTCGCTGGGGTTCCTCCTCCGCTGACTCCGAGGCCAGGATTGGGTGACTCGGCTCCGCTATCTGTTCCAAAGGCTTCGGATCTGCCGGCTGTAGAGGACACGGGTCCACCTCTAGTGAACGAGGGTAAGCCGGGACTGCTCCTTCCCCGTTCCGGCACTCGCTGTTCTTCATCATGATCTGTTGATCGGTGGCAATGCATGCATCTGACTCCGCCATTTCTCCGAGGTCGGGCTTCTCCATCACCCGCTTCCCGCCGTTGCAAATCAGGGGGTTGTCCTCTGCTTTGGGGCAGGTCATCTCCTTGCAGCCAGAAGCGCAGGGGGCGGTATCCATTTCTCGCGCCATTCTGGTAGTCTCCTCCCATAGCACGCCCTCCTTCTTCTCCGAAGTAGCAATGGCGGCGGCTTTTGGCGGGAACTTCTCTTGGTCAATGGTAGCACACAGTCTTTGCAATAAAGTACAGTCCAAGCACAACAAATCACAGTCTCTAGGCACACATGACCTGATTCTTCAGGCTTAAGTAGATCCTGTTCGTGACGCCAAGTTTGGAGCGCCCCCACACCGCCGCAGGGCCGAGGGGTACCCGGAGCCGGGCCTCTAGGTCTCAGTCCTGGGGTTGTCATGGTGGCTAGACCCGGTCCGTGGCCCTGTCTGTCAGTGGGGGACGTCCGGTGCAATAAGTGGTGTTGTAACGGTGCAGTTGTGGGGTGCAGGTCGCGGTAAATAACGAGGACACCAGGTTGCAGTCTCTTTACCTCTTTACTGGAGATCTCTGAGTCCTCAGTCCAGAATACGGTTCACCAGGCTGCGCAAGTCCGGCCGGTCCAATGGCACCTCCAGAGTTCACTTCACAGGTGGAAATCGGTGCCTTCCTTCTTAGCGCTATGTGTTGTAGTCCTTCCCTGCTGTGCTTACGGAAAGTACCCCACAACCGTTGTGTCTGTTTCTTAAGTTCCCTCACAACTCGATTAAATGATGTTCTTCTAATCTTCCATCCCTTCCTGATGTTACAGTTGGAACGGCACCCGTTTGTCGGATAGGCCTGGAGTTCTTCCGGGACCCTAGAGACGCCCCTCTCCCGCAATTGCCTCCCAAGACTTCATAGGTGATATGTGTTAGACAGCCCGCCTTAAACTGACTGTCCTGCCGCTGTTTAGAGTATTGCTTGAAGCTGAATGTTATAATACTCCCTCGGCGTTCCGGCCACCGGTAATGCGCCTCAGTAGGGTGTTGCTCCGGTCTTACAGCACGACCCCTACTGGAATTCTCCTATTGCTTGATCTCGTTTCTCACTCAGCACAATCTATCTCGCTTCTAGTCCTTTCTTAGGGCACCGCCGCTATTCTGAGCAGGCACGGTCCCGTTACGTTCTTTCCAATGCCAAGCCTCTGCCAGGATCCTACCCCTGGCAGAGACCCTACTGTCTCTTCCTCCACAACACCCTCTGCCACAAGGTGTTGCTTCGTTCAATCCAGTCAGCCTTCTCCTCTAACTTCCTGCCTGACCCCCAGTTTACCCACTATGGTGGGGAGTGGCCTAATGAATAGAACCCTTAGCTCCCCCCGGAGGCCCTGCTGTGAAACATATTGGTGTCTGTGATACCTGTTCGGAGGAACTCCTTCAGTGCCATCGAACGCACCATGGCTCCCCATAGTGGCGGATCCACAGTACTGCAACGACCAGGACTCTGGGGCGCTGCAGATACACAGTGCCAAACAATGCCCAGATAGCACCATACAGTGTACAAATACACACTGCCCAGATAGCACCATACAGTGTACAAATACAGTCACAGACTATGCCCAGATAGCGCCATACAGTGTACAGATACACAGTGCCAGACAATGCCCAGATAGTGCCATACAGTGTACAGATGCACAGTGCCAGACAGTGCATAGGTAGTACCATACAGTGTACAGATACACAGTGCCAGACAATGTCCAGATAGTGCCATACAGTGTACAGATAAAAAGTGACAGACGCCCACATAGCGCCATACCATGTACAGATACACAGTGACAGACAATGCCCAGATAGCGCCATACAGTGCACAGATACACAGTGCCAGACAATGCCCAGATAGCGCCATACAGTGTACAAATACATAGTGTTCAGATAGCACCATACAGTGTACAGATGCACAGTGCCAGACAATGCCCAGATAGCACCATACAGTGCACAGATACATAGTGCCAGACAGTGCCCAGAAGGCGCTGTACAGTGTACAGATACACAGCGCCATACAGTGCCCAGATAGTGCCATACAGTGTACATACAGTGTACAGATAAAAAGTGACAGACAATGCCCAGATAGAGCCATACAGTGTACAGATACAAAGTGACAGACAACGCCCAAATAGCGCCATAAGGCCCCGTCTCACATAGCGAGATCGCTAGCGAGATCGCTGCTGAGTCACAAGTTTTGTGACGCAACAGCGACCTCCATAGCGATCTCGCTATGTGTGACACGTACCAGCGATCAGGCCCCTGCTGCGAGATCGCTGGTCGTGTCAGAATGGCCTGGACCTTTTTTTGGTCGTTGAGGCCCCGCTGACATCGCTGAATCGGTGTGTGTGACACCGATCCAGCGATGTCTTCACTGGTAACCAGGGTAAACATCGGGTTACTAAGCGCAGGGCCGCGCTTAGTAACCCGATGTTTACCCTGGTTACCAAAAAAAAAAAACAGTACATACTCGCCTTTCGGTGTCCCTTGCCGTCTGCTTCCTGCTCTCACTGACTGCCGGCCGTACAGTGAGAAGTGAGAGCACAGCAGTGACGTCACCGCTGCGCTCTGCTCTCACTGTACGGCGGCTCAGTCAGAGCAGGAAGCAGACGGCAAGGGACCTGGACACCGAAAGGCGAGTATGTAGTGTTTGTTTTTTTTGGTAACCAGGGTAAACATCGGGTTACTAAGCGCGGCCCTGCGCTTAGTAACCCGATGTTTACCCTGGTTACCCGGGTGCTGCAGGGGGACTTCGGCATCGTTGAAGACAGTTTCAACGATGCCGAAGTCGTTCCCCTGATCGTTGGTCGCTGGGGAGAGCTGTCTGTGTGACAGCTCCCCAGCGACCACACAGCGACTTACCAACGATCACGGCCAGGTTATATCGCTGGTCGTGATCGTTGGTAAATCGCTTAGTGAGACGGGGCCTATACAGTGTACAGATGCAAAGTGCCAGACAATGCCCAGATAGTGCCATACAGTGTACAGATACACAGTGCCCATAGAGTGCCATACAATGCCCAGATAGCGCAATACAGTGTACAAATACACAGTGCCCATAGAGTGCCATACAATGGCCAAATAGCACCATACAGTGTACAGATACACAGTGCAAGACAGTGCCCAGATAGTGACATACAGAGTACAGATACACAGTGCCCAGATAGCGCCATACAGTGTACAGATACACAGTGCCAGACAATGCCCAGATAGTGCCATACAGTGTACAGATACACAATTCCCAGATAGTGTCATACATACACAGTGCCAGACAATGCCTAGATAGCGCCATACAGTGTACAGATACAGTGACAGACAATGCCCAGATAGCGCCATACAGTGTACAGATACACAGTGCCATACAATGCCCAGATAGTGCCGTACAGTGTACAGATACAGTGACAGACAATGCCCAGATAGCGCCATACACTGTACAGATATACAGTGACAGACAATACCCAGATAGTGTCATGCAGGGCACAGATACAGTGCCAGAAAATTCCCAGACAGCACCATACAGTGTACAGATACACAATGCCCAGATAGTGCCATACATACACAGTACCAGACAATGCCCAGATAGTGCCATACAGTGTACAGATACACAATGCCCAGATAGTGCCATATATACACAGTGCCATACAATGTCCAGATCGTGCCATACAGTGTACAGATGCACAATGCCCAGATAGTGCCATACATACACAGTGCCATAGAATGCCCAGATAGTGCCACTCAGTGTACAGATACAAAGTGACAGACAGTGCCCAGAATGCGCCATACAGTGTACAGATACACAGTCAGGAACATGAGGTATTTGATTGTGTATTATCGCGCACCCTAAGCTCTGCTACATATAAGAGTGGAGGACAAACACCTGCTGCAGATTCGACCCCCCTTCTTTTCTCTGCCTGTGTGTAACCCTAATTTCCTAATTTCCCCCTCCCTCAAGAATTTATATGGCTCCGTGGTGCGACAAACAAGTCTCTCTACCTTACTCATTCCCCCACTCCCACCTGGTACTGGTTAAAACTGGTATAGAAAGCCTGAGCTTCTATTGTTCTTTCAAGGTTATATATATATTGGCACCGATCAGGGTTAGAGATATAAGGATTATATATTCTGGATGTCCATCGAGGGATCTATAACTCCCTGAAGTCGCTAGAAGCTAAACCCCATGAGTGCAAAGAGCAGGTTTCTCCATAAGCGGGTCATGTAATTACACCGTGCTTACACTTAAAAGAATTCCCCTGATGTGGGGCACAACCTGATCATTGTGTCTTTCGTATACGAGATTCATACAGCAAGCTAGGCATAAAAATGGTGGCCATAACTCTAAGTAAAGGGGGGGTTTCAGCCTCTAAGTGAGGTAACCACAGGGGGAGTGCCTTGGGTTTAAGCTAGGAAATAAATGAGTGAAGCAGCAGTCTTCAGTGTTTTTGTCTGGGGTCCTACTGAGAGACAGGGGTGATGCATCTGGATATATGCTCATACTTCCCCCACAGCACACGGTCAGCCATGAATTGATATGACATAACGAAATGTGTTTTTTTAAACTTTAATCCCATTTTATTTGTAATTGTATTGTACATAAGATATTTGTCTTATTTACAATATCTTTTTATACCTCTGTAAACACTGCCTACCTTTTTTGGAGTAAAATATAAAATTTACTAGCTTGCTCTATAACGTACTGGCACGTCCTCTGAAGTGAATTACGCTACTAATCTGGGTTGTCTCTGGACCCATTAATAATTAAGAAATTGGAGCTGGGGGCAGCAGAATTTGTCCTCAACAATTGGGAGGCTTTGTAGAGACCGGCGACGTTGATAATTATTGTTCCCGCTGAGTGGGAGGAGTTATATCGCCCTCGCTGCAGCGTGCCCAATAGCCAGTACATAGCAGGCAGCCTTTCTGATGACTAATTACCCTAGGTGCAGTACCGTGACTGACCTAAGGGTCAGGAGGGCGCCAGAGAGCTGCAAGTTCCAAACCGGAACTGGGAAGTGGGATATAGATAAATCCCCTTCAGAAAGAACCAGGGGCAACCAAACAACCCCGGTTCATGACAAATTGGTGTGAGTGGTGGGGATGCTAAAACTATGCTCCCCATGAACCATGACACACAGTGACAGACAAAGCCCAGATAGCGCTATACAGTGCACAGATACACAGTGCCAGACAGTGCCCAGATATCACCATACAGTGCACAGATGCACAATGCCATACAATGGCCAGATAGCGCCATACAGTGCACAGATACACAGTGACAGACAGTGCCGAGATAGTGCCATGCAGTGTACAGACACACAGTGCCCAGATAGTTCCATACAGTGTACAGATATACAGTGCCAGACAGTGCCCAGATAGCGCCATACAGTGTAAAGATACACAGTGCCCAGATAGTGCAATACAGTGTAAAGATACAGTGTCAGACAATGCCCAGATAGTGCAATATAGTGTACAGATGCACAGTGCAAGACAGTGCCCAGATAGTGCCATACAATGTACAGATACACAGTGCCAGACAGTGCCCAGATAGCGCCATATAGTGCACAGATGCACAGTTCCATACAATGGCCAGATAGCGCCATACAGTGTACAGATACACAGTGCCCAGATAGTGCCATACAGTGCCCAGATACAAAGTGCCAGACAATGCCCACATACAGAGTACAGATACACAGTGCCCAGATAGTGCCATACAGTGCCCATATACAAAGTGCCAGACAATGCCCAGAAAGCACCATACAGTGTACAGACACACAGTAACAGACAATGCAGATAGTGCCATACAGATTACAGATACACAGTGCCCAGATAGCGCCATACATTGTACAGATACACAGTGCCCAGACAGTGCCATACAGTGTACAGGTACACAGTGTCAGACAATGCCCAGATAGTGGGACACCCCGGTAGGGGAGCGGGTTACTCGGTACCCGGGTCCGGTCTTAAAGGGGAAGTCATGGTGGCTGCAACCCGGTCCGTGGCCCTGGGCGCCCAATTAAGGGGACGGCTTTTAAGGGAAAAGTGTTTATAAGTCTATCGTGACACCACCTGTGGTGTTTGGTCAATAGTGGGACCGACGCTGCACTAAAGGTGTCCTCTGGGGGATGTTATTGCACCACTGATGGTACACTTCCCACAGGTGAAGCGGGGTGCCCAGGGGTCCTAAGGTGTATGGTGGTGATGACGGTTGCTGGTAAATGAGTAAAGGACACAAGTTGTAAGTATTTACCTGGTTTACTGTAGTTGGCAGCCCACAGTCCAGGGCCCCGGCAACAGGTACTTAGGAGTCCAGGCAGCCCGGAAACAAGCGGAATCCCCTTGGCAAGTCAGGTTAGGATCCTTCCACTCTGCTCTTGCTAAAGTCCCTTGCTGCCTGAAGTGTTCCAAACAAAGTTCTAATTCTTTCAGTTCTTTCTTCTGTCCTGGGACAGGTACCTATATGGCAGGCAGCTTGAGCCGTACTTTCTGGGGTCTCTACACGGTGACTCCAGGCTCCAGGATGCTGCTGTGCCACAGGCGTAATTTGGGCAATATCCGTGTAATCCTATGCCCTCTGGTTCTGCTGAGTGTCCTACAGTTTCACTCTAGCCTCGGGCTCCCGATACCCAGTTTCTACGCTTCGGCTCTGAGGGTGCCTGGTCACAGTTCCCCTCTGAGTCCTGCTCCTTTCCTGTCTGTCCTCCAGACTGTCTGCACCAGACTAAACTATATCCTCCTGCAAGCCAGGATCTTTATTCAGGGAAGCTGCCCTAAAACAGGGTTTTGAGCTCCCCCTCCTGGCCTGGATTCAGAAGATGTTGTGTGTGTGATTTACCTGCCAAAGAGACCCATCTTGTTTCCAGGTATAGCACTACCCTCCCCGAGAGGAAGGCAGCACTACTGTGGTACACGAACTCGTGGGGTGCCACATTCCCCCTTCAAATCCAGGACTGGGAAAGGAAACATAAACAAAAGGTTAGATAAGACATTTTTATAAAACGTTTGAACAGGTTAATAACTTTTCATCCCTTAAGAGAGGCACGGTTCTTGAACATTGCAAACAAATGTATAAATGTACATCTGGCCTTATACCAGGGTGTCCTTGTTCATAAGTTTAATAGTACCGATGCGAGGGACCCGTCATAAACCCCCAACGTAGGATTGGGCAGGCTACAAGGCATATCCAGACCTGGTGTTCACCACGCCAGACGGTTTTAGCTTCGGGTCAGCAAAACCAAAGAAGGCTCTACCCACGCTGGCAAAGTGGGCAGAACCAGGGTGCACCTGCATTGTGTAGGTAAACTGGGTAATTGTCTGTGACTTCTTAGATTCACCATAGGTCTGACAGATTCACCAATAGCCGAGGGTGGATTCTCTTGTTCCACTGCTGGGGTGATGATTGCTGCTTGAACCTGCTGGTGTAAAGTCTCTTCTGGTTCAGGAGGGTCTGGAATCACATTTTGTTCTGGCATTTCCAGCTGGGGTAAAGTCAAGACAGATATCACTATTGTTATGATCCTTAGTGGTTGAGGATCACGAATTACTCCAGCTAAGTAACAAACATAGGACAAGCTCTAGGGAGGTGGCAAACTGGATTGACCGCAAATCTGAACCTATCCAAACACACTAGAAGTAGCCGGTGAACGTGCCTAAAAATCCTAGACGTCTCGAGCCAGCCTGAGGAACTAACTACCCCTGGAGAGAAAGAAAGACCTCTCTTGCCTCCAGAGAAATAATCCCCAAAGATATAGAAGCCCCCAACAAATAATAACGGTGAGGTAAGAGGAAGGCACATACACAGGGGTGAAAACAGATTCAGCAAATGAGGCCCACTAATACTAGATAGCAGAAAATAGTAAAGGGGTCTGTGCGGTCAGTAAAAAACCCTTACAAAATATCCACACTGAGATTTCAAGAACCCCCGCACCAACTAACGGTGTGGGGGGAGAAACTCAGTCCCCTAGAGCAACCAGCAAGCGAGGAGATCACATCTTAGCAAGCTGGACAAGAAACATGATGAATGCTGATAATCAAAAAATTAACGGACAAAAAACTTAGCTTGTCATGGAGAGGCTGGGAGCAAGGTAATCACAAGGAATCTGAAGAGCACTGAATACATTGATAGCAGGCAAGGAACTGAGTATCCAGGTGAGCTAAATAGGAAACCAACCAAGGATAACGAACCAGCTGATGCAGCCAACCTGCAGAAAGACAACACTACACAGTACCGCTTGTGACCACTAGAGGGAGCCTAAAAATAGAGTTCACAACACACTATGGCCTGATGTACTTGAGTCCAAGACTGGGGAAAATCTCCAAGAACGGTGTGGATTTTCTTTTCTTCTTCCTCCATGGGTTGAGAAGTTCCTGGATTTTTTTCTTTGTTCCTCAGTTTGTCAGGGCATACTTTAAGGTGATCACTGGATACCACAGTTGAAGTTTCTCCTCCTTCTTTACTTATAAGGCATACTTTTGTATTGTCGAAGTTTGACGGTAAAATGGTATATGGTTCTGCTTCCCACTGGTCATCAAGTTTATGCATTTTCTCTGACGCTTTAGCACATGTTCACCTGGTGACAAGGGAAATGCAGGGGCACGTTGGTTATAGTCTCTCTCTTGTTTTTGTCTTGCCTGGGACAAGCTTCTTTCTACACACACTTGTACTTGGCGGTATTTCTGTTGTCGCTCATTATCTCAATCTGCATCTGGTGAGGTTGTTTCTGGGGTTAAGACTCCCAAGTCAAGATCAACAGGTAATTTGCTAGATCTTCCTCTCATCAGGTATGCTGGAGTGCAGTTGGTGGAATTCTCTGGGATGTGATTTTACAAATCTACCAAGTCTGGCAACATCTCTGGCCATAAGTTTATTTCATGCAAAGGTAAGGTTTTCAGTAAGGTTTTCAGTAAGTTAATTACTATTTGATTCATCTTTTCACACATACCGTTGGTTTGTGGGTGATACGGGGTTGTCCTTATCTTCTTGCATCCTTACAGGTTGCAGAACTCTTGAAACACTTCCGCTTCAAAGGCTGGGCCTTGGTCAGTAAGTACCTTTTCAGGATATCCATGTGGTCGGCAAAAGTGTTGCTGGAAGGCTTTGGCTGCTGTCTTCGCTGTCTGGTCCTTGACAGGTACTGCTACCAGGAATCTGGAGTAATGGTCCACAATGGTCAGAGCATAGACATAGCCTGACCGGCTTGGAGTTAGTTTCACGTGGTCTAAGGCCACCAGTTCAAGTGGCTGTTTGGTAACTATGGGCTGTAGGGGAGCCCTCTGGCTATTACGGTCCTTTCTGCACAGGTTCCATGGGCCACACTCTCGGCATCACTTTTCGATGGCTTTTCTCATGCCAATCCAGTAAAACCTTCCACGTAACAGGATCTCTAACTTCTTCCATCCGAAGTGTCCTGCTCCATCGTGGTATGCTTCCAGAACTATTGGCGCATCTTGTCTTGGGACCACTATCTGCCAGACCAAACTCGTGGGTGCGTGGGTCGATATTTCTCCGGCACAGCTTACTGTCAGATAAACAGTTTGCCTTTCTCCTTCCATAGCTGTCGAGCCTCCAGTGGATCATCTGGACCAGGATGTGACTCTGCTTGCGTCAGCAGCTCTTTGACCAGACTTGACCGCGGGGTCACTGTCCTGTGTCTCTGCCCACCCATGGTGGGGCAATGGGTTCAGCGTGGCTTCTTGCTTGTTACTGTGCCTGTTCCTCACATAATGAAAATACTGAGTCTCTCCAGGGCGATGGAAAGCTGGTAACTCTACCTCTTCAAGTACCTCTGGATCTTCTTCCACCTCTGGTAGGTTGGGAATCCTGGACAATGCATCGGCATTGGCATTCTTGTGCCCTGCACAGTATTTGATGGTGAATTCATAGTTGGACAACCAAGCCATCCACTGCTGCTCCAAGGCTCCAGATGAGTCAGCGGATTGTTGTCCATGTAAACTGTGAATCTTGCTGAGGCCAGGTAGTCCTTGAACCTCTCTGTTACTGCCCAGACGATGGCGAGGAACTCCAGCTTAAAGGAACTGTAATTTTCGGAGTTCCTTTCCGTGGGACAAAGCTTCCTGCTGGTGTAGGCAATTACCCTTTCTTTGCCTTTCTGTACCTGGTACAGTACTGCTCCCAATTCCACGTTGCTGGCATCCGTGTACAGCACAAATGGTTGGTCATATTCTGGGTAGGCCAGTACTTCATCTCCCATGAGAGCCAACTTCAACTGAGCGAAGGATCCTTCCAGCCTGTCGTTTCATTCAAACGGGGTACTCTTACCCTTGGTTTTCTTAGAATGGCCCACTAACAGGTCTTGCAGTGGTGCAGCTATCTTGGTGAAGTCTTAAATAAATCTTTTGTATTAGCCTACTAACCCGAGGAACTGTCGGACTTCATGGATGTTGTTGGACTTCGGCCAGTCCCTGATCATGGTGACCTTGTCAGGGTCTGGTGCCACTCCTTCAGAGCTTACCACATGGCCCAGGTACTGCACTTTGGGTTTCAACAGGTGACATTTAGGTGGTTTCACCTTCAGGTCAAAGTTGGCAGAGCTTCAAAACCTCAGCCAGGTGCTTCAGGTGGTCCTCATAAGTCTTGGAGAAGACGATGACATCGTCCAGGTACAACAAGACAGTTTCGAAGTTCTTGTACCTAAGACAGCACTTCATCATCCTCTGGTACGTTCCTGGGGCGTTGCACAGTCCGAACGGCATGTATTTGAATTCAGAGAGGCCCATTGGTGTTTTAAAGGCCGTCTTCTCCTTATCCGCCTCTGCTACGGGAACCTGCCAGTACCCACTGGTGAGATCCAAGGTGGAAAAGTAGTTAGCAGATTTTAAAGCAGCTAATGACTCTTCTATTCTGGGCAACGGGTATGCATCCTTATGTGTAATGCGGTTTATCTGCCTATAATCAACACACATTCTCATGGTGCCATCCTTTTTCCTGACAAGGACCAATGGAGCTGCCCAGGGGCTACAACTATCTCGGATTACCCCAGCCTCCTTCATCTCTCACAACATACTTTTGGCACACTGGTAATGAGCTGGAGGTACAGACCGGCACCTCTCCTTAATGGGTGGATGACTTCCCGTGGGGATATGATGTTGAACCCCTTTTACCTGTCCAAAATCTAGTGGGTGTTTGATGAATACCCGCTCATACTCATGGACCACCCGGTAAGCCCCTTGTTTTTGGTGTGATGGGGTAGAGTCAGTGCCCATGTGTAATTTCTGACACCAATCCTCCATTTGTCCTGCAAAGCCATTGTCCTCCGCCTGGTTGGACGGGACCAAGGGTTCAGTTGCCTGTATTACATTATTATCAACAGTAAACAGTTTGGCAAGTGTGGCATATCTGGTTAGGTGGACCTCTTTGTCTCCACAGATAAGGACACGTACTGGTACCCTCCCCTTGCGGCCTTCAACCACCCTTCTGGCTATCAGGATTGTGGGCCTACTATCTGAATACACAGGTTCTACCAGGGCCTGGTAGTCTTTACCTCTGAGGCGTATTGCTGCCCGACACCATATTAACATTTCACTCCTGGGGGGTATTGCAATGGGGATTGAATCACTCACTGTGACTCTGCCAATTTCTCCACCAGATAGTTCTACCTGCTGTCTCTGTACCAGGGCTTTGATTTCTTTTTGCAGGACTCTCTGCTCACTGGAACCAGCAGTTTCGGCCACCTGTTGTAACAAGACAATAACCTCGGCAAGACAATTTTCAATAACATTAGTACCAATAGTCATCATAAGGTTACATTCACGTCGGTCAATATCAATAATCACCATTCCTTGGGCCTTCAATTCTACCCGCCCCACCATAATGGTGACCTCCTTGTACCCCACCTGTGGCAAAGGCTGATGATTACTGGCAACTATTGTTAGATCACTATCTGGGCCACGGGTAATGTCTGTGTCAGACCAATAACGCTTATAAAGAATGTAAGGCATAGTTGTAACCTGAGAGCCGGTGTCCAACAAAGCGTTCATCGGGATGCCGTCGATCACAATGGGGAGGACAGGTCGTCCTCCTATGTACTTGGCTCGCCAGTTTTGTGGGCCTGGTCGTCCTACTCCTGGGGGTTGGCCCTCTTCCCCAGAGGTCGCTTGTTTAAATGACAGTACCTTGCAATATGTCCTGCCTGGTTGCAGTGGCGGCAGATGGGTCGTCCGTCCTGATGGTAGAGGTCGTTGTCTCTTCCTCTTTTCGGCGGGATCCTCTTCTGTCGTCTCCAGGGGAAGTCCTCTGGTCTGGAAGCCAGCTTGATCTTCTCCTTTGGGGGTTCCTGTAGAGACTGCACGGTCCGGGCTAGTGCAGCTATGCTTTTAGTCAGCTCCTGCACCTGGAGGCGTAGTCCTGTGGAGAGATCATCATCCAGGATCTGTGCGTTGGCCTCAATGGTTACCTGAGGATATGATGCCACCTCCTGGTGGTACGTGAGGGCTGGACGCCTAGGGGGCACTGTGCGGCTGGGCTGAGGTTCGTGCAGCATCCAGATGGCCCTGTCTTTAAATTGTGCAAAGTCCAGGTCAGGGTTTTGCAAGGCCAGGTTGTGTAGCTGGGTCCTGTGGGTCCGGGACAGGAGTCCCTCAATGAACTGCTCCTTTAAGAGTTTATCTCCATCCTGCATGCTGTTAGGATCAACCTGTTTTATGGCCCGCAGTGCCTCTTGCAGATT
This sequence comes from Ranitomeya variabilis, assembly GCF_051348905.1. NCBI lineage: Eukaryota > Metazoa > Chordata > Amphibia > Anura > Dendrobatidae > Ranitomeya > Ranitomeya variabilis. Next base: position 589,534,664 of record NC_135232.1, on the reverse strand, counting down.
AAGGGCATAGTCCCATATGCTATCCTGTGTTCTTTGCTTACATCCGAATAACTTAATTTTTATTTCTGCAGCGGTGCGGGTGTCAAAGGTGATTTTGAGTTTAGCAAAGATCTGCTGCAGAGTCCTTTTTTCCACATCTGGCCAGGATTTTACCTCTCTTAGGACCGCTCCAATCAGTTGACCAGTTAAGATGTTAACTTTTTGATGCTGTGTCAGGGGATAGACTTCAAATAGGCTGCATAGCCTTTCCTTAAAATCACTTAAGGTATGTGACTCTCCGGAATGCTGTGGAAGCCAAGCCGCTCCAGGAATATATGGCATGGACAGTGGCATTATGGGAGCTGTCGCTGCGGCGGGTCCGGACGGCTTATTGGAGCTGCGGGCATTGCAGGACCTGGTAGCGGTATGGGGCCTGCGGCTGCATCCACCGCGGGGCCGGGGGGCATCACTGGGCCGGCAGGTGCATCCGCTGCGGGGCCTGGGGTGCTATGGGGCCTGCGGCTGCGACTGCAGCCAATCCTCCTCCCGGGTCAGACATGGCTTTTCCCCCTTGCTAACCTGGTAGAAGCCGGCGTCTCTCGGAGTCTGTAGCGGTTCCTCCGGTGCACAGTCTGCAGCAGTTCCCGGTCCTCTGTCCAGCACTTTGTGGCGTCCTCACTTCTGGCCCTGCTGCACGGAGTCTTCACTTCCGGTGTTCCTCTGGCAGCGCGGCACCCGTTTTCCTTCTTTGGGCTCTTTTTGGCCAGCTCCACCCACGAAGGTAAGTCTCCCCTCCTCGCGCGCCATGCAGTGCGGCAATGGCGATTTTCAAACAAACTGTCACAGTCTCTGGTACACAGTACCTGGCGATGCCAGGGCACGAAATCCTGTTCGTGACGCCAAGTTGGGACGCCCCGGCAGGGCAGCTGGGTACTCAGTACCGGGTCTGGTCTTAAAGGGGAAGTCACGGTGGCTGCAACCCGTTCCGTGGCCCTGGGCGCCCAATTAAGGGGACGGTCTTTTAAGGGAAAAGTGTTTATAAGCCTGTCGTGACGCCACCTTTGGTGTTCGGTCAATAGTGGGACTGACGCTGTGGTAAAGGGGTCCTCTGGGGGATGTTATTGCAGCACTGATGGTACACTTCCCACAGGTGAAGCGGGGTGCCCAGGGGTCCTAAGGTGTATGGTGGTGATGACGGTTGCCGGTAAATGAGTAAAGGATACAAGTTGTAAGTCTTTACCTGGTTTACTGTAGTTGGCAGCCCACAGTCCAGGGCATAGGCAACAGGTACATAGGAGTCCATGCAGCCCAGAAACAAGTGGAATCCCCTTGGCAAGTCAGGTTAGGAGCCTTCCACTCTGCGCTTGCTAAAGTCCCTTGCTGCCTGAAGTGTTCCAAACAAGGTCCTAATTCTTTCAGCTTTCTCCTGTCCTGGGACAGGTACCTGTATGGCAGGCAGCTTGAGCCGTACTTTCTGGGGTCTCTACACGGTGACTCCAGGATGCTGCTGTGCCACAGGCGTAATTTGGGCAATATCCATGTAATCCTATGCCCTCCGATTCTGCTGAGTGTCCTACAGTTTCACTCTAGCCTCAGGCTCCCGGTACCCAGTTTCTGTGCTTCGGCTCTGAGGGTGCCCGGTCACAGTTCCCCTCTGAGCCCTGTTCCACTCCTCTGCTCCTTTCCTGTCTGTCCTCCATACTGTCTGCACCGGACTAAACTAGCTCCTCCTCCAAAGCCAGGATTTTTATTCAGGGAAGCAGCCCTAAAACAGGGTTTTGAGCCCCCCCTTCTGGTCTGGATTCAGAAGGTGTTGTGTGTGTGATTTTTCTGCCAAAGAGATCCCTCTTGTTTCCAGGCATAGCACTACCCTCCCCGAGAGGAAGGCAGCACTACTGTGGTACCCAAACTCCTGGGGTGCCACAATAGCGCCATACAGAGTACAGATACACAGTGACAAGATAGTGCCATACAGTGCACAGATGCACAGTGCCAGACAATGCCCACATTGCGCCATACAGTGTACAGATACACAGTGCCAGACAGTGCCCAGAAAGCGCCATACAGTGTACAGATACAGTGTCTGACATTGTGCAGATAGCGTCATACAGTGTACAGATACACAGTGCCAGACAATGCCCAGATAGTGCCATACAGTGTACAGATACACAGTGCCATACAATTGCTAGATAGCGCCATACAGTGTACAGATACAAAGTGTCAGACAATGCCCAGATAGTGCCATACAGTGTACAGGTTGGGCCATGTATATGGATGCATCTAAATAAAAAGGGAATGGTTGGTGATATCAACTTCCTGTTTGTGGCACATTAGTATATGGGAGGGGAAAACTTTTCAAGACGAGTAGTGACCATGGTGGCCCTTTTTTAAGTTGACCATTTTGGATCCAACTTTATTTTTCCATTCCATTTTTTCATACTTATTGAGAATTTCGACTGATGCCAGATCGACACGCTGAATTTGGAGAATGGGCAAAACAAAAATTGGAACAAGGCCCTCAGTTTACACAGAACATTATGTTCAGTGATGAGGCAAACTTTTTTGGGTGGGCCATTTATATGGATACACCTAAATAATATGGGAATGGTGACAGTTTCCTTGCGTGGGGTGTCTTGCATTGAAATTTGCTGCAATGACCCGGGTACTGCATTCACCAGACATCATCACGATTTCTATCCGCTCCTCACGTGTTAAACTCTGCAACATGTCAATGGTTGTAAACAAAGAGAAACTTGTAAATAACTCATGAAAGACTAAAGCTACGTTAAAACCAAGCACACCATTGTTATTCTTGTGAAATTTTCAATAAATTTGATGTGTCACATGACCCTCTTCCCATTAGAAATAATAAAGGTGGACCCAAAATAGTTGACTTCAAAATGGCCACCATGGTCACCACCCATCTTGAAAAGTTTTCCCCCTCCCATATACTAATGTGTTGTGGATTCTGTTTGTGGGCTCCCTCTGGTGGTTACTGCTGGTACTGGGTGACTTTGGTGGGTTGCGGCCTTTGGTTTCCACCTGTCCATCAGAGGCTGGGTGTTTCCTATTTTACCTGGCCTTTCTGTCATTCCCTTGCCGGCTATCAATGTATTCAGATGTGCTCTGTTTGGTTCCTGCCTACCTGCTCCCAGATCTTTCAGGATAAGCTAAGTGCTGATTTTCAGTTGTTGGTTTTTTTGTCCAGCTTGCTTATTATGTCTCTATGCTAGCTGGTAGCTCTAGTGGACTGAGGTTCTCCCCATGTGCCATGAGTTGGCACATGGGTTCTTGTAATCTCAGGATGGTTTTTTGATTAGGGTTTTTTGCTGACCGCTCAGACCCCTTTTGTATCGTTCTGCTTTCTAGTTTACAGCGGGCCTCAATTTGCTGAACCTATATATATCATCTCTATGTGTGTGCCTTCCTCTCATTTCACCGTCAATACATGTGGGGGGCAACTATACCTTTTGGGGTTCATTCCTCTGGAGGCAAGTGAGGTCTTTATTTTCTCTGCAGTACTAGTTAGCTCTTAGGCTGGTGCGTGGCGTCTAGAACCAACGTAGGCACGCTCCCTGGCTATCTCTAGTTGCGTTTGTCAGGCGTAGGGCAGCGGTCAGCCCAGGTTCCATCACCCTAGAGCTCGTCCGATATTTTCTATTACTTTGCTTGTCCCTTGCTATCCCTAGCCATTGGGATTCATGACACTAATGTGCCACAATCAGGAAGTTGATATCACCAACCATTCCCATTTTACTTAGTTGTATCCATATACATGGCCCACCCTATACATGCATTGTACAGATACACAGTGCCCAGTGAGCGCCATACAGTGTACAGATACACAATGCCCAGATAGTGCCATACACTGTACAGATCTCCATGACAGACAATGCCCAGACAGCGCCATACAGTGTACAGATACACAGTGCCATACAATGACAAAACACAGCCATACTGTGTACAGATACACCATGCTATACAGTGTACAGATACACAGTGCCATAGAATGAACAGATACCGCCATACAGTGTACAGATACACAGTGCCAGACAGTGCCCAGATAGCGCCGTTAAGTGCACAGATACACAGTGCCATACAATGACCAGATAGCGTCATACAGTGTACAGAAACACAGTGCCAGACAGTGCCCAGATAGCGCCGTTCAGTGTACAGACTACACAGTGCCAGACAATGACCAGATAGCGCCATACAGTGTACAGATACACAGTGCCATACAATGCCAGGTAGCACCATAGAGTGTACAGATAGTACCATACAATGACCCGATAGCGCCATACAGTGCACAGGTAACATTTTTATACGCTTCAGCACTGAGGCATTTACCCCACCAGACACCCCTTCTCCGGAGGTATTCCACATTAGATGATGTAAACAGCTCCATATGTGCTGACTACATTTTCCTTCCATCTTTACTGCATGTGTTATCCATCTGGCAGACATTAAGCCTGACTTTTCTCCTGTGCTTTAGTGCACCAGCTTCAGGGGAAGTAAATGAGGGCGCACAGAATTCCGTCAGCTATTAGGTGCTGGAATGGGTTATGTTCCTGTTTAGATGCATAGATGTAAATTCCTTGCGGCCTGTTAACATGTTCAGGCTTTATTATACGGCATGCCTCATAAACCAGAGGGGCTTGGAAGACGCGCCACAGCCTTACAGCACGCAGAAAACATGCGAGAGGAGACTCGGAAACACTTGCTCCTTGGCATCAAGCATGGAATATTGGTGAAGAATGATGTACCATATGTAGGCTTCAGACATCTCTGCTCTAGCTGGCAACACATGGTAGTCTGCTGTTATGCTTATTCTTATGAAAATGCTACTTATAAATTGCCCTGTTTTTAGGCTCCTGTATCCTCCACCTTCCCCTGGCAGCTCAGCACTGGTGAAGCCATATTCAAACCTCCATACTTCTTGTGATGTCCGTCTGGGAGAAAAATGACCACTACAGGTCGCTCCACTCCACTAATGTTTTTTACAGAACCCCCCTTGTAGTATTTCCCCTTGCATGTTGACTCCACGCCTATGCCCCTACATTATGAAATTGGATGCCGGCAAAGTTTATAAAAACCTGAGACTTCATCAACGCCTAGTAAAATTGAAAAACTCTTTTTGGAGAGTCCAGGAGGTTTCCTTTATTTTTGGGAGCCTCTGGTCAATATGCATTTAATGAATGAGCAATAGAGAGGAGCGAGCACTAAAATGCTAGTTACTCAAACTCAGCAATTCCTAATACTCACATGCTCCTTTTGAGTAACGACTATAATGGGAGCCATTGCGAAATCGTAGCATTTTTCAGGCAGACCCTACAAAGAGGTCTGGGGGGCAGTAAAAATGTTGACATGGATGGGACAAGTGCTGAATGGACAGAGAATAGCATCGTGAAGACTCCTGGAAGCATCTCTGACTCCTATATTGCTGCTGAGAACAATGAGGTCACACTTTTACTCCAGTTTAAGGAGTGACAATAAAACATTCAGAATCGACAAGAAATTGAACTTTACAGGAAAAAAAAAAACATTTTAAGAAATATTTTCTCTGTATAATGACTTGTATATTAGGAAACTTTTTAAAAGGATATTTTAAAATAATAATTTAAGTGTAACTTAAGAAGGAAGCAAGAACTGCCAAAAATTAGGGACTCGGAGACACCTTGTATTAGACATAAAAGAGGCCTCATACACGTTCTGTTCAAATTGTCATGTAGCGGTTCTCCTAGACTCATAAAGGGTGTGCACTAACTGCAAAGCCTGCCTTGAACTATTTTGCCATCAATGCTCGATTTATGACAACAAGAAAATTGTTACCAAGACACTGGCAGTAAAAGATACTAAAGCTCACCACACCAGCCAGTTTCTCTAGGCCTTAGTGGAAAAAGTTCTGCAAGATTATGAACAAATAAAACACGTTCTTGTTATTGTAACTGACAATACTTCAGAAATGATAAGTACCATTAAACTGATGAATGAGAATAGTGAAGTTGGACAGCAGATTCAATATTTGTGAGATGGAAGGCCACAGTCCTGTAACAGAGGAACAAACAGATATTACTACAGAAGAACAACAAAGTGATACTTTTCATTTAGATGATCTTGTTGAAGCTGCTTCAAAGCTTTTTCATATTCATCACATGCCGTGTGTTGTGCACATGCAGCAGCTGGCAATAAGAGGAACATGCTGGAACGCTGATTGGCAAAGTGAAGATATTGGTTATTGCTGCCAGAACCTCTTTAATTGCTTCCATCTTGAAGAGATGTGCTGGAAAAGGGGCAATTGTGGACCAAGCCACTTAGTGGGGCGGCACCTATTTAATGATTGAGTGATTGCTTGAGGTGAAACCCTTTCTTGTAGACATGGTCAACCCTCAAGTAACACTGAACAATGAAGGTCAATGGACACATGTGGCTGAATTGAAGGAATTACTTCATTACCCGTTTACAGTGACTAAAAAATTAGAAGCTGAGTAAAGATGAGCGAACCTGAACAGCAAAGTTCAGGGTCCATACCGAACACCAGGAGGTCCGTTTTACTGTTTGGGTTTGGCACCCTGGACACTAGCATGTCGCATGACAGCATGAGAAACACCGGCACCATGGCCCCTTACAAGCTGAAGAAAATCAGCCCCCAGCTGTCTGCTTCAGCTTGGCTGGTTGTCTAAAATGGGGAGTCCCATGCCGTTTTTTAATTATTTATTTAAATAATTTTTAAAATGCCATGGGGACTCCACTATTCTTGATAACCAACCTTGCTAAAGCTGGCAGCTGAGGGTGTCAGCCCACAGATTTGTCTGATTGGTTATCAAAAATACAGGTGAACCCATGCCAGGTTTTTTTTTTAAATTATTTATTTATAGTGCAGGTGCCAGCTGTTAAATACTACCATCAGCCTCCGCCTGCTCTCGCTGTTATTAGCAGCAGGCATAGGCTTATGGGAGTAGTAATCCCATCAGCTGACACCAGTGACGGAGGTAAACTTTTTACCTGTGGGCTCACGCTGTAATCTGACAGCATGGGAATCGCAGCTTTTGGACCAGCGGTAATGATTTTACCGCCACATAGAGGCAGTGTTTGCTGCACTGTCATGCACATGACAGCGTGGCAAACAGTGGAAGTTTGGGCCCCCCATTCAAATGAATAGGGTCCAGGTTTGGGTACTACTCTGGTGCCCAAACAAAATTTTTTTTAACTTGTTCGCCCATCACTAAAGCTGAGGATTTAACTCCTGGCATTCTCATAAAGGAGTAGAAGAACTTCTTGTTTTGCTTGTCCCAAAGAGTAGGTTTAATTGCATATAGCATTGCTGCTTCAATGAAGACACTTCTATAAGAAAAGAAAATTCTCTGTCTGCTTGTGGACCCAAGTCATCTTATGACCCAAGTCATTGCTGGTTGATCAACCGCTTACTAAAGGAAAATAAGCTCTGACTGAAGTAGCAGTTAGGATGAGTGGGCTTCAGGACTGCCAAGAGCAAGAGGACTTGCAAGTGCTACCGCTACCATAACTTCAGCCTCATCAGAGGAGGAGTTTAATTCTGAAAAGTATTTGGATGACATGGAGCAGGCAAATTGTTTCTGCAGAGAAAAAGATTTCACTCCCAGAGCAAACAGATTGACCATATTTCAGCAACATTTTTCACTTTCTCTCAAAAAGTAGAAGAGTTCAACCGTTCACCAAAACTGACTGTGCACAAGGCAATTCCTTTATACCCTGAAATTGTTAGAGATGTTGCCCATGTGGTTACCGCATTGCCACCAACCCAAGTTAGTGTAAAGAGTAGTGTTGAGCATTCCGATACCGCAAGTATCGGGTATCAGCCGATACTTGCGGTATCGGAATTCCGATACCGAGATCCGACACTTTTGTGGTATCGGGAATCGGAATTGGAAGTTCCCAGTGTATGGTTCCCAGGGTCTGAAGGAGAGGAAACTCTCCTTCAGGGCCTGGGATCCATATCCATGTAAAAAATAAAGAATTAAAATAAAAAATAGGGATATACTCACCCTCTGACGCGCCCTGGTAGTAACCGGCAGCCTGCTTTGCTTAAAATGAGCGCGTTCAGCACCTTCCATGATGTCATGGCTTCTGATTGGTCGCGTGCCGCTCATGTGACCGCCACGCGACCAATCACAAGCCGCGACGTCATCCCTCAGGTCCTAAATTCCCTTCTAGGAATTTAGGACCTGAGGGATGACGTCACGGCTTCTGATTGGTCGCGTGGCGGTCACATGAGCGGCACGCGACCAATCAGAAGCCGTGACATCATGGAAGGTACTGAACGCGCTCATTTTAAGCAAAGAAGGCTGCCGGTTCACAGCGGTAAGGTCCAGGCTGCGTCGGAGAGGTGAGTATATCAATATTTTTTATTTTAATTCTTTATTTTACACATTCATATGGATCCCAGGGCCTGAAGGAGAGTTTCCTCTCCTTCAGACCCTGGGAACCATCAGGGATACCTTCCAATACTTGAGTCCCATTGACTTGTATTGGTATCGGGTATCGGTATCGTCGAGATCCGATACTTTGCCGGTATCGGCCGATACTTTCCGATACCGATACTTTCAAGTATCGGACGGTATCGCTCAACACTAGTAGAGAGAGGTTGTTCTCTAGCCTTAAAATAATAAGTTCAGATTTGAGGTGACCTATGAAGGAGGATCTGATGGAGACAATACTATTTCTCAGAACAAATTCATAGACTGCACAAATGTTATTCCGTACATTTTTGTTGAAAACTGTTTTTCACATTTACTGCATAGTGCATTACATGTTTACAATTTATTAAAGTTTTTTTGTGTTCTAAAGTTGTATTCCAGTAAATATATTTTATGTTCTATCTAAATAGCTTCATTATTGTATCATAATGGTGATTAAAAGCCTGATATTACATAGTTACATAGTTATTAAGGTTGAAGGAAGACTTTAAGTCCATCTAGTTCAACCCATAGCCTAACCTAACATGCCCTAACATGTTGATCCAGAGGAAGGCAAAAAAAAAAACGTGGCAAAGAGTAAGCTCCACATTGGGGAAAAATTTCCTTCCCGAATCCACATACGGCAATCAGACTAGTTCCCTGGATCAACACCCTATCAAGGAATCTAGTATATATAACCTGTAACATTATACTTTTCAAGAAAGGCATCCAGTCCCCTCTTAAATTTAAGTAATGAATCACTCATTACAACATCACACGGCAGAGAGTTCCATAGTCTCACTGCTCTTACAGTAAAGAATCCGCGTCTGTTATTATGCTTAAACCTTCTTACCTCCAGACGTAGAGGATGCCCCCTTGTCCTTGTCTCAGGTCTATGATTAAAAACATCATCAGAAAGGTCTTTGTACTGTTCCCTCATATATTTATACATTAACATAAGATCACCACTTAGCCTTCGTTTTTCCAAACTAAATAGCCCCAAGTATAATAATTTATCTTGGTATTGCAGATCCTTCAGTCCTCTAATGTTAATGTAATGTGCAGTTCCCTAATGCTCATTAATGTTTGTCATGTATTGTAATGTAATGCATTTGTTATATACTATAGTAACATAGTAACATAGTTATTAAGGTTGAAGGAAGACTTTAAGTCCATCTAGTTCAACCCATAGCCTAACCTAACATGCCCTATCATGTTGATCCAGAGGAAGGCAAAAAAAACCCATGTGCCGAAGAGTAAGCTCCACATTGGGGAAAAATTTCCTTCCCGATTCCACATACGGCAATCAGACTAGTTCCCTGGATCAACGCCCTATCAAGGAATCTAGTGTATATACCCTGCAACATTATACTTTTCCAGAAAGGTATCCAGTCCCCTCTTAAATTTAAGTAATGAATCACTCATTACAACATCATACGGCAGAGAGTTCCATAGTCTCACTGCTCTTACAGTAAAGAATCCGCGTCTGTTATTATGCTTAAAGCGAACCTGTCACCCCCAAAATAGATGGTGAGGTAAGCTCACCTGCATCAGGGGCTTATCTACAGCATTCTGTAATGCTGTAGATAAGCCACCGATGTTACCTGAAAGAGGAGAAAAAGACTTTAGATTATACTCACCCAGGGGCTGTCCCGCTCCGATGGGCGTCTCAGGTCCGATACAGCGCCTCCCATCTTCATTCCATGACGTCCTCTTCTGGTCTTCACGCCGCTGCTCCGGCGCAGGTGTACTTTGTCTGCCCTGCTCTGCAAAGTACTGCAGTGCGCAGGCGCCGGTAAGGTCAGAGAGGCCTGGCGCCTGCGCACTGCAGTACTTTGCTCTGCCCTCAACAGGGCAGACAAGGTACGCCTGCGCCGAAGCCGTGGCGGGGAGACCAGAAGAGGACATCATGGAATGAAGATAGGAGGTGCCGGAGCGGACCTGAGACACCCATTTGACTGCGGACCGCAGCGGGACCGCCCAGGTGAGTATATTATAACCTCTTTTTCTCCTCTTTCAGGTAACATCGAGGGCTTATTTACAGCATTACAGAATGCTGTAGATAAGCCCCTGGTGATGGTGAGCTTACCTCAACATCGATTTTGGGGGTGACAGGTTTCCTTTAAACCTTCTTTCCTCCAGACGTAGAGGATGCCCCCTTGTCCCTGTCTCAGGTCTATGATTAAAAAGATCATCAGAAAGGTCTTTGTACTGTCCCCTCATATATTTATACAGTAAAATAAGATCACCCCTTAGTCTTCGTTTTTCCAAACTAAATAGCCCCAAGTGTAATAGCCTATCTTGGTATTACAGACCCCCCAGTCCTCTAATAACTTTGGTTGCTCTTCTCTGCACCCTCTCTAGTTCAGCTATGTCTTTCTTATACACCGGAGACCAGAACTGTGCACAGTATTCTAAGTGTGGTCGCACTAGTGACTTGTATAGAGTTCAAATTATGTTCTCCTCATGAGCATCTATGCCTCTTTTAATGCATCCCATTATTTTATTTGCCTTTGTAGCAGCTGCCTGACACTGGCCACTGAATATGAGTTTGTCATCCACCCATACACCCAGGTCTTTTTCATTGACGGTTTTGCCCAGAGTTTTAGAATTAAGCACATAGTTATGCATCTTATTACTTCTACCCAAGTGCATGACCTTACATTTATCCCCATTAAAGCTCATTTGCCATTTATCAGCCTATGCTTCTAGTTTACATAAATCATCCTGTAATATAAAATTGTCCTCCCCTGTATTGATTACCCTGCAGAGTTTAGTGTCATCTGCAAATATTGAAATTCTACTCTGAATGCCCCCTACAAGGTCATTAATAAATATGTTAAAAAGAAGAGGGCCCAATACTGACCCCTGTGGTACCCCACTGCTAACCGTGACCCAGTCAGAGTGTGCTCCATTAATAACCACCCTTTGTTTCCTATCCCTGAGCCAGCTCTCAACCCACTTACACATATTTTCCCCTATCCCCATTATTCTCATTTTATGTATCAACCTTTTGTGTGGCACCGTATCAAAAGCTTTTGAAAAGTCCATATACACTACATCTACTGGGTTCCCTTGGTCCAGTCCGGAACTTACCTCTTCATAGAAGCTGATCAAATTAGTCTGACATGAATGGTCCCTAGTAAACCCGTGCTGATACTGGGTCATGAGGTTATTCCTCTTCAGATACTCCAGTATAGCATCCCTTAGAATACCCTCCAGAATTTTACCCACAGTAGAGGTTAAGCTTACAGGCCTATAATTACCGAATTCGGTTTTTGTCCCCTTTTTGAATATTGGCACCACATTAGCTATACGCCAGTCCTGTGGTACAGACCCTGTTATTATGGACTCTTTAAAGATTAAAAATAATGGTCTATCAATGACTGTACTTGATATTGATAATGACTGTACTTCTTATGTCGCACCCACCACATGCCAGCAATGTTGACCATCCATTTTGAGGAACGTGACTTTGGTTCCAGCAGTCAGCTCCTGCAGCCTTTGAGACAGGTGGTTCGCCATTACTGCCCGCTGGTTGAACGAGATGTGATGACAGGTCCCACACTCTTCTATGGACCCCCATTTCCACTGCGGGTTGCACGCAGCGACCTTCTTACAGGATTGTAAGGAGGTGGCAGTGACCCTCGTGTGCTTCCTCTCTCCTGAACACTGATCACATTTGTCACATGCGGCACTCTGACAGTTATTCGTATTCACTAATGTTAATGTAATGTGCAGTTCCCTAATGCTCATTAATGTTTGTCATGTATTGTAATGTAATGCATTTGTTATATACTATAGTAACATAGTAACATAGTTATTAAGGTTGAAGGAAGACTTTAAGTCCATCTAGTTCAACCCATAGCCTAACCTAACATGCCCTATCATGTTGATCCAGAGGAAGGCAAAAAAAACCCATGTGCCGAAGAGTAAGCTCCACATTGGGGAAAAATTTCCTTCCCGAATCCACATACGGCAATCAGACTAGTTCCCTGGATCAACACCCTATCAAGGAATCTAGTATATATAACCTGTAACATTATACTTTTCAAGAAAGGCATCCAGTCCCCTCTTAAATTTAAGTAATGAATCACTCATTACAACATCACACGGCAGAGAGTTCCATAGTCTCACTGCTCTTACAGTAAAGAATCCGCGTCTGTTATTATGCTTAAACCTTCTTACCTCCAGACGTAGAGGATGCCCCCTTGTCCTTGTCTCAGGTCTATGATTAAAAACATCATCAGAAAGGTCTTTGTACTGTTCCCTCATATATTTATACATTAACATAAGATCACCACTTAGCCTTCGTTTTTCCAAACTAAATAGCCCCAAGTATAATAATTTATCTTGGTATTGCAGATCCTTCAGTCCTCTAATAACCTTGGTCGCTCTTCTCTGCACCCGCTCAAGTTCAGCTATGTCTTTCTTATACACCGGAGACCAGAACTGTGCACAGTATTCTAAGTGTGGTCAAACTAGTGACTTATATAGAGGTAAAATTATGTTCTCCTCATGAGCATCTATGCCTCTTTTAATGCATCCCATTATTTTATTTGCCTTTGTAGCAGCTGCCTGACACTGGCCACTAAATGTGAATTGTCATCCACCCATACTCCCATGTCTGTACGCTTAGGGACAGTATAGGACCATAGGGGGATTAGAATAGAGGGGGCACATTAGAGTTAGAGAATAGAATAGATAAGAGCATTAGTTTAGGCACAGCAGCAAGGGGCAGAACGCATACAGTGAGACAGTTAAAGGCTGTGGAGGATAAGAATAGTGCAGTCAGGCACCAGCTCAACAGGACCATGCCCAAGAAGGATCCGGGGTCTATGACTGGGGCAGGAGCAGCTGAGATGGCATTCCCGACACCTTTCCCTATTGGAACCGAACAAGGGGCTGACAGGGAACTGGTGAGGCTGAAGGTACAGATGGGACAGGAACTGTCCAAAGAAGCTGCCTGGATAGCAGAGGAAAGGAAAGAGCAGACAGGACAGAGTCTGACTAGAGGTGTAATAGAGTGCAGGGTTGAGTATGTCACCATCACCACAGAACAGACAGACCAACTGTTGAGGGGAATTTATTAACAGGAGTAAGATTCTCCTCCCAGGGAGTAACCAGGGGGTTAATAGAGATAAATCAAACAGTAAACAGTTAAGCGGAATCAAAAGGGTTAACGAGTGTTCTTGTAACTTATCAGTCCAGGGAGGTCCTGACTGGAGGGTCCTAATTCCAACGTGGGTACAGTCACCAGCAGCGCTTGAGATCCTGAAGTATCTCCTCTGTCTCCTGGGAACTGGAGACTCCGGGGTTAAGTCTTTTCTTCCAGTGAAGCTGAAAGCAGGAAGCTGGCAGGCTTTCTGCAGTAGCAATGCTACACATACACTGAGCAGTTTACTTGTCACACTCAGGTGTCCTGGCTTGTCACTGCGGTCACCGGGGCTGCACGCTCAGGTCACTGTCAGGGGATACATCTTCTCTGATTACGGAGGCTTCCAAGTCCACACTCTCACATCCAGCCTCCACTACTGTCCCCTCTGTCTCCCGCGTGCTCTGCTCTCCCGCTCTTTTCTGACCACACCCCCCTCTCTTCCTCTCTGCCCCCAGCAGTCACATGGTCCCTTCTGTCCAGGGCAGAAAGTCTTCCCCCCGACAACCCAGCTGTCTGACTAAGTGGTTCCAGGTAAGGAGCAGGGAAAGCAACCTCCTTACAGAGGTACGGCCGTGAACGCAGAGAGTAAAGAGAGAAATGACAGAGATACTAGAGTCTGCTGGTATGGCAGAGGAAGGGATAGTACAGGAAACGTTGCCCTGTGTGAACTGTGCTGCTGATGTGAAGAATGCAAATAGAAAGATATCTCTGTGTTTGAACTGTGCTGTCTGTGAGATGAATACGCTGCTATCTAATAAAGTTAAGCTGTTGGAAAAAGACCTTGTCTCTGAAGTGATTTGCGGAGCTGGCATGGCAGCAGCTGAGGGGAATCTGACAGAGCCTGTGAGTGTGCTGTGGTGCATGCTGCACATGCAGCACACGGGACTTCACTTATCTTTTCATTCACAAGATTGCCTTGTGCAGGCATGTACTACGGAGGACAGAGAATGAACTTCAATCCAATATTGCAGCCAGCATGCAGCCAGCACGTAAGGAAAGGGTGAATCAAACACCCGAAAACCCCGCCTCTATGGCTGAAAATTGTTCCCTCCAAATTCAGGTGACAGAGTCCCTTTAATGTCCTGGTGGAATCATTCACCTTGCTCTTCACTCACAGCTCCCAAAGTTTCAGGAAAGTTGTCAAGGTGGGAATGGAGGAAATGCACTTTCAAACTCATCAGGCAACCTAAAGCTTGAAATGCTTTCAGCATTTGTCCGACAATTTTTTTGTAGTCAGGGTCTTTGTTATTGCCTAAAAATTTCTCTACGATCTCTTTAAATGCAAACCACCCTTCTTTTTGACGATATTCACCACAAATGTAACAGAAACTGTCAGGCGAATTAATACACTTCCGCTTTAGCCATAATGCTAATTTTGGGAAACACGGTGGAATATGATGAGCTAACACGAACTGAGATGAAAAACAAGATAAAACAATTGAATCAAGCCCGGGCATGTCAGAGCCTGCTCGTTCAGCTTGCAACATGTTGATGCTGGTTTCATTAGCTCACTCTGAGGGTACGTGTCCACGTTCAGGATGGCAGGCGCTTTGGACTGAGCGGAAAACTCGCTCCGCCCAAAGCTCCGCCCCCTTCTGTAGACGCGATGATGCCGGATGTGTTCATTGCACACATCTGGAATCATCGCACCCCACACATAGGGCCCTGTGTTTTACCTTGCGGCGGCGCAGCGTTGCCGCAAGGTAAACGGACATGCTGCAATCTAAAAAGACGCGCCGCATGTCCGGAATCACAGGGCCACCGGATGCGTGTTACCACACATAGTGGAGACGGGATTTCATAAAATCCCCTCCACTATGCTGTAACATCTGGACGCTGCGGATTGAACGCTGCGGCTCCACGCAGAGTTCAATCCGCAGCTATTCCGGATGTAATACAGCACATGGACACATACCCTTAAAGTTCTTTTCTTTGAAAGTTATATTTTTTTGGCATTGTATATCTTCAATGCATTGATGTGAATTAATTAATAGTAATTTTGACTTTCAAAACCCTAAGATAAAAAAAATACCAAAAATTGGCAAATCCTGACGTCCCTGATTTTTTTTCAATATTTTTTTCGTTTTCAGCACACCAAAATACATGGAAATTAGATGAAAATAATCAAACAGCTTTTTAGTCGCAGACCTGTGTTACTAGTTCAATGCAGAAAAATATTTGAACACTTTTTTGGAGTGTTTATATATCACAAAATTGTACCCCAAAGTGCGTAATACTTTATGAGTGAGTAATTAAATACTGAAACCATTTTCAATGCTTTTTTTGGAGACTTATAAACCAAGGTGAACAATAGAGATAGAGCAAGGGTGTTATGAGGTTCAGTGTAAATAACCCTGATAAAAAATTTACTTTTATTGAAAAAATATATATAAAAACGACCCTCACCGAAATGTAACAGAATGCACCTAAGGCTGCCGTCACACTAGCAGTATTTGGTCAGTATTTTACATCAGTATTTGTAAGCCAAAACCAGGAGTGGAACAATCAGAGGAAAAGTATAATAGAAACATATGCACCACTATTTATCACCCACCCCTGGTTTTGGCTTGCAAATACTGATGTAAAATACTGAGCAAATAGTGCTAGTGTGACGGCAGCCTAATACTATATGGATGACTAGTTGAATGAAGACAAATTTTTTGACGCTTTTTGAGTCTTATATACCACTATCACGATTCCCACCGTGCTGCCACCAATATGTCATGGATCATGGGTGACCTTTGGCCAGCACATGGCTATCACATGTGCAGGGGGGCTTATCTTAGTTATCCCTCCACTGCTACAATGTGATGAAAACACAAACAAGGCAATTGACCTATCAATTTACCGCAGGGGCTTATTTTAGTTATCCCACTGCTGTTACAATATCACAAACTGCAGGGATTTATGTATATCCCGCTTTCCAGTTCCACTTTGGAACTTGAAGCTCACCGGTGCCCCCTTACCCTCAGATCAGTCAGGGAACTACACCTGGGATAATTAGTCGCCGGATGGGCCGCTTTACTGTGGACTGGCTAGCAGGCATGTTGCTGCGGGGGAATTATAAATGCTCAGGCCGCAGCCAGATAATAGCTTATAAAATCCCGTTACGTCGCTGCCAGCGGTACCCACCTAGCCCAGAACACACTTCGCTGCCGCCAGCTCAGATTTCTCACAGGGGGGTTCAGAGCCAACCCAATTTATTAGCGTAATTAACTTCAGACACGTGAAAAATGTGCATAGAACATGAAGAATACGAACTAGTAGTTTTATAGTTTACTCCAAAAGATTAGGCAGTGTTTATAAAAGGTATATAAAGATGTTACAATATAAGACAAAGTATGTACAGCAATTATAAAAAAAAATGGATTAAAGAAAGATAAACTCACATATGCTTAGATCATTTCAGCTAACCATGCTGGTAGGCGGATCCAGACATCACAGTGCATGACCAAGGGTCTTCATAGATTAAGGTCCCAGGCAAGAATGAAGGCTGGGTTAAGTGCAGTAACTTATACCTGCAGGCTTATGATATCACTAAAGGGGCTGGGTCGCCTGCACCCTCCCCTCTCCTCACACTTACAGATTTTACCGGCAATACTTATAATTCTCATATCTTAGCTTGAGTCACAGCACCCCCATCCCTCATCTTATATCGAAATTAGCTTCCTATTGAATCCAAGCGTGATCTAACTATCCCACACGGTTCAGGAGAAATCTGTTCCTCTGGTTCTCTTGGGACCAGACTCCGCAAGAGGTCCCGTTGTGAAACTCTATTAAATCACATTCCGAATATGCATCTATCAATTTTTTATCATTGATTGGGCCCGAGATATGCCCTTTTTACAATCTCCCATATATACAAAGGAAAGCACGTGCTTCTTTTGGACAAAGGAATTCCTTCCTAATTAACATTCCTGGCTTGCAGGAGGGGGGAAGGAAGGAGTGTAGAGTTACAGAGGGTCTATAGCAGCAAGTGTAGTGCTGTGGAGGAAGGGGGTGGAATCTGCAGTATGTGTGTTCAGGACCATGGCTACATATGCAAAAATCATACGCCATTTTATACATTAACGTGACAACCACCTAAATGTCACAGAACACACCAAATACTATATGGATGACTAAATGAATACAAATTTTTCAACACCTTTTTTGAGTCTTATATACCACCGAAATGTCACACAAAGAACCTAATGATAAATGGATGACTAATTGAATACAAACACATTTTAAATGCTTTTTGGAGTCTTATACACCACCAAAATTTAAAATAAAGCACCTATTACTGTACGGATGACTAATTGAATCCAGACAAATTTTCTGATGCTTTTTTTGAAATCTCACAGAAAGTGCCAAATATTATATGGATGACTAATTGAATCCAGACAAATTTTTCAATGCTTTTTTGGAGTCTTATACAGCACTGAAATCTCAGATAAAGCACCTAATGCTCTATGGATGACATTGAATACAGACAAATTTCTAAACACTTTTTTTGAGTCTTAGGGTACCGTCACACAGTGCCATTTTCATCGCTACGACGGCACGATTCGTGACGTTGCAGCGTCGTATGATTATCGCTCCAGCGTCGTAGACTGCGGTCACACGTTGCAATACACGGCGCTGGAGCGATAATTTCATGACGTATTTGCGATGTAGAAGCCGTTGGTTACTGTGCGCACATCGTATACAACCTGTGTCACACGATGCAATCATGCCGCCACAGCGGGACACTAGACGACGAAAGAAAGTTTCAAACGATCTGCTACGACGTACGATTCTCAGCGGGGTTCCGGATCGCAGTAGCGTGTCAGACACTACGATATCGTAACGATATCGCTAGAACGTCACGAATCGTGCCGTCGTAGCGATGAAAATGGCACTGTGTGACGGTACCCTTATACACCACCGAAATGTCACAGAAAGCTGTTGAAATGTAGAAATGCTCTTTGCATTACTAACTGATTCAAGACACATTTTTAAATGCTTTTTTGTAGTCTAGTCTACCACCAAAATGTCACAGAAAGCACATAATGCTCTCTGCATGACTAACTGAATCGAGACAAATTTATAAATGATTTTTGGAGTCTTATAAACCACCAAAATGTCACAGAAATCACCTAATGCTGTATGGATGACTAATTGAATACAGACCAATTTTTATAACCTTTTTTGAAATCTAATATACCACCAAAATGTCACAGAAAGCAGCTAATGCTCTATGAATGACTAAATAAATACAGACAAATTTTTCAATGCTTTTTTGGAGTCATATACCACCGAAATATCACAGAAAGAATCTAATGTTCTATGGATGACTAATTGAATCCAGACAAATTTTCCTATGGTTTTTTGAAGTATTATAAACCACTGAAATGTCACAGAAAGCAACAAATATTATATGGATGACTAATTGAATCCAGACAAATTTTTTCATGCTTTTTTGGAGTCTTATATACCAATGAAATCTCAGAGAAATCATCTAATGCTCTATGGATGACTAGCTGAATACAGTCAAATTTTTAAATGCTTTTTTGGAGTCTAGCATACCAACAAAATGTCACAGAAATCACCTAATTAATGCTCTATGGATGACTAATGGAATACATATACATTATTATAAGCATTTTTAGAGTCTTATATACCACTGAAATCTCAGAGAAAGCACCTAATGCTCTATGGATGACTATTTGAATACAAACAACA
The DNA here is from genome assembly GCF_051348905.1 of Ranitomeya variabilis. NCBI lineage: Eukaryota > Metazoa > Chordata > Amphibia > Anura > Dendrobatidae > Ranitomeya > Ranitomeya variabilis. The sequence continues at coordinate 589,515,389 of NC_135232.1, read as the reverse complement.
TTTTAAACACTTTTTTAGTCTTATATGCCACCAAAATGTCTCAGAAAGCACCTAATACTCTGATTACTAACTGAATCAAGACACATTTTTAAATGCTTTTTTGGAGTCTAGTATACTACCAAAATGTCACAAAAAGCACATAATGCTGTCTGGATGACTAACTGAATCAAGACAAATTTATTTAAAATGCTGTTTTGGAGTCTAGTATACTACCAAAATGTCACAGAAAGCACATAATGCTCTCTGGATGACTAACTGAATCAACATAAATTTTTAAATGCTGTTTTAGAGTCTTGTATATCACCAAAATGTCACAGAAAGCACCTGATTCTCTATGGATGACTAATTGAATACATACACATTTTTATAAACTTTTTTGCAATCTTATATACCACTTAAATGTAACAGAAAGCACCAAATAATAAATGGATGACTAATTGAATCCAGACAAATTTTTCAAAGCCTTTTTTTAAGTATTATATACCACAAAAACTTCACGGAAACAACCTAATGATCTATTGATGGCTAATTGAATACAAATACATTTTAAATGCTTTTTGGAGTCTTATATACCACCAAAATTTAACATAAAGCACCTATTACTGTATGTATGACTAATTGAATCCAGACACATTTTCCAATAGGTTTTTTGAGTGTTATATACCACTGAAATCTCACAGAAAGCACCAAATATTATTTGGATGACTAATTAAATCCAGACAAAATTTTCAATGCTTTTTTGGAGTCTTGTATGCCATTGAAATCTCAGAGAAAGCACCTAATGCTCTATGGATGACTAACTCAATGCAGACAAAACACTTTTCTTTTGTCTTATATATCCCCGAAATGTCTCAGGAAGAGCCTAATACTCTATGGATTACTAACTGAATCAAGACAAATTTTTAAATGCTGTTTTGGAGTCTAGTATACTACCAAAATGTCACAGGAAGCACATAATGCTCTCTGGATGACTAACTGAATCAAGACAAATTATTAAATGCTGTTTTAGAGTCTTGTATATCACCAAAATGTCACAGAAAGTACCTGATTCTCTACAGATGACTAATCTAATCCACACAAGTTATTAAATGCTTTTTTGAAGTCTTATTTATGTCTGAAATGTCACAAAAAGCACCTAATGCTCTATGGATGACTAATTGAATAGAGGTAAATTTATAAATGATTATTTAGAGTATCATATACCACTGAAATTTAACAGAAAACACCTAATAGTGTATAGATGACTAACTGAATCCGGGCAAATTTTTCAACGCTTTTTTGGAGTCTTATATACCACCAAAAAGCACCAAATATTATATGGATGAGTAATTGAATCCAGATTAATTTTAACTTGCTTTTTTGGATTTTGAACTCTTATATACAGTGGGGGAAGTATATGTCTTTGTCAGTGGGCTGCAAAATCAGAAAGGGATCAAATACTTATTTCCCCTACTGTATACTCCGAGACAAAAATTTGTCAAACCAGAGAAATGTATGTTCTCGGTTGATGAGATCCCTTTTCTAGGATATGTGTTGTCATCCACAGGTTTTTGAAAGGATCCGTCAAAAGTCCAGGCAGGGCTGGTTTGGTATCGTCCTGAGGACTTGAAGGTGTTACAAGGGTTTTTGGGTTGCCCTAACTACTACCGTAACTTTGATACCTTGAAGGAGTGTATTTACAACTGCGCCGATTCCCATACAGCCTGACGTCACTTAGCCTTTTACTGTACGGTAGGAGCTGTATTGTCGCAGGTTGCGTTTCCTGGTAAATGGCATCCATGTGCATATTTTTCTAAAAAAATTGTCATTTGCGAGAGAAATTATGACATTGGTAATGAGGAACTCATTGGCTTTTTGCAAGAAGAGTAGGCAGCTTTACCATCTGAAAAAATAAAAAACCTTATCCACAAAAACCACAAAAGACTTCAAGCTGTCATTGATGTTAGAGGGGGCAATACACGGTATTAAGAAATGGGGTATGTGAACTTTTGAACAGGGTCACTTGGATGTTTTGGATTATCATTATGATTTAAAAAACACAATGGTTTGACAATAAATGGCTTCACCCAACCACTCACCATGAGTGGAGAAAAAGTTTTGGTGTTATCAATCATATTCTCTGAAAAAAAGACAAGAAAACAAAAATTCGTCCGGGGTATGTAAACTTTTGAGCTCAACTGTACTTACCTCTAGCTGAATTTGCGGTAAATAATTGTTGTTATGAGTCTACTGGTAAGTTCCATTTTTTGGGGCATACGGGTTTCATCCTCAGTTCAGCTCATTTAATAGGAATCGTTCTTCTGGATTACCTGAAGCGGAACGGTTTTCATCATCTATTACATCTGTGTAGCAAGGGGTTATTGATAATTTGAGGAAGGTGAGGGTCCAAAAATAAGAGTGTGGCTGATTGGAGACGTTTGGTGGGTCCAGGCCTGTGTTTTGGCGATTTGGAGCGGTTATCCTCAAGGAACATTAAGTTGAAGGTTCCCTCTTGGAAACTGGGTCCAAGGTTTTTTATCGGTCCTTATAAGACTGTGACCGTCATCAATCCCGCAGCATTCCGCCTTGTCTTGCTGCCCACTTTCACGATCCATAATGTGTTTAATCAATCTCTACTCCAAAAAAATTGCGTTCTCTGTACCATCAGCGCTACTGCCATCTCCAGTCATTGTGAATGTAAATATGGAATTTCAAATAGACAAGATTATTGATTCTCGCTTAGTTTGTCGGTCGCTTCAGTATGTTGTACAGTGGAAGGGATACGATCCTAAAGAGAGGATGTGGGTACCAGCATCTGTCGTCCATGCGGCCAGGCTGATCCAGTCTTTTCATTTAGCACACCATGATAAATCCTGTTCTGAGGTTCCGGAGGTCCCATGTAGAAGTGGGATTCTGTCATGGCTTTACCGCGACAGAGAGGAGCCAGAACATGCAGCATCTGATTTCTCCTACTCCTGCACTGATTAGAAGCACTTCACCTTCTTATTAAACAGTGTAAATTTATTTTGGCAGTGCAGGGGTTAATCTGCTCAGTTGACGGCTCCTGGAGCATTAAGCCTGTCACAGAGGGACGTGGTTTGTGGAACCACTGTGCCACGGACTGTGGAGAGCCTGGAGGGGTGTGATTAAGTGAGCACCTGACTGTTCACTAAAGCCTCTGATGCTGAGGTTAAACTTGGCTCCCGATGAACGCCAGATGCAACTCCAGGACAGACCAATGGACGCACAGCAGCTGGAGCCAGAGGACAGACTGGATGGAGCAGCAGGCAGAGTTTGTATTAGAATGCAGCCGACAGAGTTTGCACCATAGTGCAGCAGGCAGAGTTTGCACCATAATGCAGCAGGCAGAGTTCGCACCAGAGTGCAGCAGGCAGAGTTTGCACCAGAGTGCAGCAGGCAGAGTTCGCACCAGAGTGCAGCAGGCAGAGTTCGCACCAGAGTGCAGCAGTCAGAGTTTGCACCAGAGTGCAGCAGGCAGAGTTTGCACCAGAGTGCAGCAGGCAGAGTTCGCACCAGAGTGCAGCAGGCAGAGTTTGCACCAGAGTGCAGCAGGCAGAGTTTGTATCTGAATGCAGCAGGCAGGATTTGAACCAGAGTGCAGCAGGAACTGGTATGCAACCTTACACAACATAGACTGCAAACAGGAAGGTTGCTCAGGCACCTCCCCAGTGGGGAGGAAGCAATATATACAAAAAGCCTCTCAGCCATTGGCTGGGGAGGAAATAGCAAGTACATCCACTGGCCCTTTAAGAGGGCGGGAGCACGCGCACGCGTGTGTCCTAAGGACATGGCTGGAAGCTCTGCTGGGAGCACGCAGAGTATGGGGAAGGGGGGAAACGACCGCAGCATGGGTGAGTGACACGCTAGACACCCTGCCTGTCAGAGCAGGGATCCGGCGTGGTGCTAACAGTACCCCCCTTTACACCCCTTCCTCTTCAAGCCATCGAGGAATTTCCAGAGGAGAATCGGAGCATGAATGTTTTCCTTCAGCTCCCAGGATCTCTCTTTGGGACCAAATCCCTTCCAGTCAACAAGGAAGAAGGTCTTGCCTCTCACCTTCTTCATGGCCAATTTGTTCTCCACTTCAAAAAATCATCCAAGGCAGTTGGCATGGGCGTGATACTGGGATTATTGAAGAAGGGACTTAGGATGACCGGCTTCAGCACAGATTACGGAATCCGTAATGAAGGAGGCAGCTTCAATTTATAGGCAACATAATTGATCTTCTTCAACACTTCGAAAGGCTCGATAAAACAAGGACCTAACTTGTAAGAGGGAACCTTCAACTGGACATACCTGGACAAGAGCCATATCTTGTCACGACGGCGGAATCCAGGCACCTTTTGTATACATGTCTCTTCATAAGGGCGAAGGATGCTTCTAAAGTGGCTTTGGTATCCCCCTATAACTGTACAAAATCCTTCGAGAGGACAACTGCCGCAGGGACATCAGAAGTAACTGTCACCGGGAGGGCAACCTCGGGTTGCCGACCGAACACAATGTAGAACAGAGACTTTGCCGAGGCTTTACCAACGTGATTATTGTATGAGAACTCAGCCAAGGGAAGTAATTTCACCCAATCATCATGGTGGGCATTGACGAAGTGTCGCAGGTAGTTGCCCAGGACCTGGTTGACACTCTCCACTTGCCCATTGGACTGAGGGTGATAGGCCGAGGAGAAATTCAAGATGATATCCAGATGTTTACAGAGAGCTCACCAGAATCTGGAAGTGAACTGCAAACCTCAATCGGACACAATGTGACGAGGAAATCCATGCAGGCAGAAAATATGTTTGATGAAGCGGTCAGCCAGTTCAGCAGCAAAAGGAAGAGCAGACAACAGGGTAAAATGCGCCATTTTGGAGAAGCGATCCACGACTACCGAAATGACGGTGCAACCCTTGGATACTGGCAAATATGTAATGAAGTCCATTGCTATGTGCTGCCATGGACCAGGTGGCACAGGTAACGGCAGGAGAGAACCATTAAGAAGTTGTCTGGGGACTTTATTGTGGGCATAAATTGGACAGGCAGCCATGTGATTGGAGCGCTCCCAAGGGCTAGGGGTACACACAGTTCTCTCCTTGTTCTCTTGCCTCTGACTGCTCCTTCACTATATATTTTACTGGCTCCTCTCCCCCTTACTGTTGGGATTCCTCAAAGACCAGTCCTAGGCCCCCTCTTCTACTAATGGTTTGTCCAATAGACGCTGTATATAAGGAGATTTGGTTTCCAGTACCATCTCTGCTGATGACAGATTAAACATCTCTACTGCATTTGGAGCGCCCCCAAGGGCAGCGGAGTACTTGGAACTGGGTCCTTCGGTTCTCAGGGGGATGTCATGGTGGCTGACCCGGTCCGTGGCCTTCGGGACGTCCGTAGAAAAAGGGGAAAGGTCTTTAAAGGGATTGTTCGTGACGCCACCTGTGGTATTCGGTCAGGGTGACCGACGCTGCTTTAAGGGGTCCGCTGGGGTGATGTTATGGCAGCTAGATGGTATATCTTACCACAGGTGAAGTGTATCCCCAGGGCTTCCCAGTGTGTAGATGGTGGATGGTGTGAGGCACAGTGAAGAACGAGGACACAAGGTTGCAGTCTCTATACCTTTTTACTGAAGGTTTCAGGTTTCAGCATCCACAGACCACAGGGCAGGCAGAGTCTGGCCGGTTTGGAGGCAAATCCAGAGTCCCCTTATCCAGGTAGAAATCAGTGGCCTTCCTCTAGCGCTGTGTGTTGTAGTACCTTACTACTAAGCTTCTCATAAGGTCCTCACAACTGTTGAAGATGTTCAGATGTTATGTCTCTCTCTCTGTCCCCCAGATGGATAGAACAAACCCGTATGACCGGTGGCTTGAGGCTTTTTACATGGACTCTATCATGCCCTGGCCTCTCGTGGGTGCCACCTTGCCTCCTGGGTATAGGGAGGGCAGGTAACGTGAAATTAGCTGTCTCTGGAGCAAGGCATAAAGGATTGTTGATCCCTCGGTGTTCCGGCTACCGGGATCTTGCACCTCAGAAGGAGGCAGCCTGTGCAGGGCAGAACTCCTCTGATATCCACTCCTTTGCTACGACTTCTTCACCCTCTCTACAATACAGTTCTCTTTTAGTGTCTCTTTCTGGAAGCTGCCGCACTCAGGGCAGGCGCAGCTCCGTGTCCTTCTGTCTTGGCCTCTGACAGGATCCCACCCCTGTCAGGGACCAACTACCTGAGCGAAGCTCAGCCAGCAACTCACTAACTTCCTATCCAGGCAACCAGTTTTACCTAAGTGTGAAAAGTGCCCTAATAAATAGGAGCATAGCTCCCCCTGGTGGCCTGGAGTGCGAAATGTGTTGTATGTTTGTGATACCTGGATTCAGTTGTCTTTCATTGCCTCCAAACGTAACATCACTCCCCCCTAGAGGAAAATAATATTACTGCAATGACCAGGACCCTGGGGCTCTGCACTCCCCTCACCCCTTAAATCCAGTACTCCCGGACTGGGAAAAGAAAACAATATATTAGCAAAAGACATACAAATTTTTGAAATGCTATAAAACTATAAGTTTATACTAAGATTCCTTTATGGGAGGTGAGGACACTTGAACGTTGCATAACAATAACATTTATACATTGTGGATCCACTTCTAGGCAATACGGTATCATTAAAGGGAACCTGTCACCCCCCCAGGCGTTTTTAACTAAAAGAGCCACCTTGTGCAGCAGTAATGCTGCATTCTGACAAAGTGGCTCTTTTAGTTCTGGGTGCTGTAACTGCCGAAATAATCAGTTTTGTAATTTGTCCTAAATACCTTTTCTTCAAAGGAGGCAGGCGTTTCCCCCCTGCTTCAGACGCCACAGAGCCGTCACTCAAATCTTCTTGGCGCCGGGCGCCGCCTCCTCACCGCTGTTTTTAAATCTGCCGGCGCCCGCGCTCTTTTCTCCTGCCTTGAGCAGGGGCAGTGAGCGCTGCCCGTCCGTCCTCATATACAGTCTAGCGCCCTGCCTGTGAATCCCAGCCCCGCAGTGTCTTCTGATTTATTCACATTCACGTGCCACCTCATGGAAACAAAGGTCTATACGGATGGTGAGGAAGATCAGGTCGTCAAAGGTAGTTGGTAGGTCTCGACTGGCTAGCTCATCCTTAAAGGGAACCTATCACCCCGTTTTTAAAAATTAGATAAAAATAGTGTGAAATAGGGGCAGAGCTGGGCTTTACATTAGTGCCTTTTCGGTGCCTTTACACCCCCGTTAGGCTGCCGAAATACCTTTGTGAAGTGGCCGTTTTGTCCTGTCACTCAAGTTGGTCAGGTCGGATGGGCGTGGTCACAGCGCCGTTTCTCCCCCAGATCAGGCTCATCATTACGTTGGTGGCGTAGTGGTGTGCGCATGTCCAAGGTCCCGAATCCTGCACAGGGGAGTGAAAATAGCAGCGATGTCCGTTATTTCATTGGTGGTCGGTGGGCGCGGCCATCTTGCTTTGGCCGCGTGTGCGCAGAAGCAGCGCTCTGCTGGCCGCGGCTTCAGGAATATGGCTGCGGGCATCCGCGCGTGCGCAGATGGCTATCGCGGCGGCCATTTTCGTGAAGCCAAGATGCGAACTCTGCTTCACGAAAATGGCCGCCGCGATAGCCATCTGCGCACGCGCGGATGCCCGCGGCCATTTTCCTGAAGCCGCGGCCAGCAGAGCGCCGCTTCTGCGCACGCGCGGCCAAAGCAAGATGGCCGCGCCCACCGACCACCAATGAAATAACGGACATCGCTGCTATTTTCACTCCCCTGTGCAGGATTCGGGACCTTGGACATGCGCACACCACTACGCCACCAACGTAATGATGAGCCTGATCTGGGGGAGAAACAGCGCTGTGACCACGCCCATCCGACCTGACCAACTTGAGTGACAGGACAAAACGGCCACTTCACAAAGGTATTTCGGCAGCCTAACGGGGGTGTAAAGGTACCAAAAAGGCACTAATGTAAAGCCCAGCTCTGCCCCTATTTCACACTATTTTTATCTAATCTTTAAAAAACGGGGTGATAGGTTCCCTTTAATATCTCCGGAAAGCCCCTCCCAGAATGTCGCCACCAAAGCTTCCTTATTCCATCCGAGTTTGGATGTCAGAGTGCGAAAGTGTACCGCATATTACACCACAGAAGAATTGGACTAACGTAAACAGAGAAGAGCAGAAGCTGCAGAGGTGGTTCGCCCGGGTTCAATGAACACTTTGCAAAAAGCTTCCAAGAATGCAGGCAAATTGGAGATGATCGGGTCCTCTCTCTCCCATAATGTGTTCAACCAAGCCAGGGCCTCGTCTTCAAGATGCGACATTAGGAATGCATCCTTTGCTCGGTCCAGCGGGAAGTGGTGCGGAAGAAGTTCAAAATGTAGCCAGCACTGATTGATGAACCCATGGCAGAACTTCGGATTGCCGTCAAAACGTGGTGGAGCTGCGAGTCAGGGACCTGGATCTCGAACTAAGCAAACTGTCTGGGAAGTCTCCGGAGAAGACACGGCTGCTTCAACATGCGGGAACCCTGGAAAGATGTTTAAGGCCTCCAACTTGGTGGTTTTGGACTGCAACTGTATGGACAGCTCTTCCTGTGTGTCTTTCTGTCAGCAGAGCTCCTGGTACATGGTCTGAACAGGCAGGATCCGGGATCCAGCCGGATCCATGGCCTGAGCAAACTGTCACAGACGTGGTTTGTAGAACCACTGTGCCACAGACCGTGGAGAGCCTGGAGGGGTAAGACTAAGCCAACACCTGACTGTTCACTAGAGCCTCTTCTTGTGAGGTTAGACTTGGCTCCCAATGAATGCCAGGTGCCACTCCAGGACAGACCAACGGACGCACCGCAGCTGGACCCAGAGGACAGACTGGATGGAGCAGCAGGCAGAGTTTGTATTAGAATGCAACAGACAAAGTTCGCACCAAAGTGTAGCAGACAGAGTTCGCACCAGAGTACAGCAGGCAGAATTTGTATCAGAGTGCAGCAGGAAGGATTTGCACCAGAGTGCAGCAGGCAGGATTTGCATCAGAGTGTGGCAGGCAGGATTGGCACCATATTGCAGCACGGACTGGTATGCAACCTTACACAACATAGACTGCAAAACAGGAAGGTTGCAGTGGGGAGAAAGCAATATATACATAATGCCTCTCAGCCATTGGCTGGGGAGAAAATAGCAAGTGCATGCACTGGCCCTTTAAGAGGGCAGGAGCATGCGCGTGCCCTAAGTACATGGCTGGAAGCACGGCTGGAAGCTCTGCTGGGAGCACGCAGAGCATGAGGAAGGAGGATCTGACCGCAGCACGGATGAGTGAAGTGACACGCCGGAGAGCCTGCCTGTCAGAGCAGGAATCTGGCGTGGTGCTAACAAAGGCTCTCAGCTGTGCACTGTTAGCCACTCCCATCTCCTATATAAACTGAGTCTTGGCTAGCACTCATTGTCAGACATAGCTTAAGGAGAAGGTGTTTGGTGGATTTATATGTGACTGTTGCAAGGTTTTGAGTGTGTGATAATTCCCTTCCTTTTCCTACTTTGGCTTAACCGTATCCTGCACTCCCCGATGCATTCCTCTGTTTTGTGTGTGAGTATATTTGTATGTTTGATTTTTTTTGTTAACCCTGTTCATATTACCTTGTTAGTCTGGTTGGTGTATTATGGTACACTACTACTCCCCTCTTCCCTGAGTGGGGAAAGGGTGCAGACTGAGGGTGGATTCAGGAGCTAAGGCAAAGTACGTGGCTTCGATGTCTTCACCATAAGTTATCCAGGGAGCAGGGTGAGCTAGGGTGCCCCTAGTGTTAGGGACAGGGAAGGAGTCCATGGTCCCTGGACACCGTCAACAGAGTCGTGACAGGTGGCATCTCTAGTGAGGAATCAAGGCAGCACTGCCAAGGCCCTTACCACCATGCACTGACATATCACTAGACAGTGCTCAAATAATACCTCCATACTGTGCTCAATTAATACTACTTACAGCCATAAAAAAAAATCACGATATAATGCTGATAATACCATGATACGATGCTCCAATAATACCAGAATACTATGCTCAAATAATACCACCATACAATGCTTCGATAATACCACCATACAGTGCTCCAATAATAACTCTATGCAGCGCTCAAATACCACAATACTATGCTCAAATAATACCACCATACAGTGCTCCAATAAACACACTATACAGTGCTCAAATACTACCACCATAATATACTTAAAAAATTCCAATATACTGTTCTCAGATAATACCAACATACATGCTCTAAAGATAGTCATGGCAAAAGTGTTGACACCCTTGAAATTGTTCCAGAAAAGGAATTATTTCTCCCACATGTTTATTTCCTTTGTGTCTTTTGGAACAACGCAAAAAAACAGAGAAAACAGGCAAATTTGACACAATTTCATACTAAACCCCAAAACTGGGATGGACAAAATTGTTGGCACCCTCCGGGGGTTAAAGTATGTTTGAGATCATTGTTCCATTGAAAATCCATGACCTAAGATGCAAACCCAGCCTCCTGACACTGGACACTACATTGCGACTCAAAATCCTTTGGTAATCTTTAGATTTCATGATGCATTGCACACAGCCAAGGCACACAGTGCCACAGGCAGCAAAACATCTTTGAACCTCCACCATATTTGACTGTAGGTGCTGTGATCTTTTCTTTGTAGGCCTCATTCCGTCTTGTGTAAACAGTAGAATGATGCGCTCTAACAAACAGCACTATCTTTGCCTCATCTGTCCACAAGACGCTTTCCTATAAGGATTTTGGCTTACTCATGTACATTTTGAGAAACTGCAGTATAGCTTTTTTATGTCCCTGTGTCAGCAGTGGAGTCCTCCTGGGTCTCCTGCCATAGCATTTCATTTCATTCAAATGTCGACTAATAGTTTGCACTGACACTGATGCACCCTGAGCCTACAGGGCAGCTTGAATTTCTTTGGAATCTGTTTGGGGCTGCTTATACACCATCCGGACTATCCTGGGTTGCAACCTTTCATCAATTTTTCTCTGCCATCCACATCCATGAAAATTAGCTACAGTGCCATGAGTTGTAAACGTCTTGATAAATGCGTACCATGGTCAAAGGAACGTCAAGGTCTCTGGAGATGGACTTTTCAACAATTTTGGTTCTCCATGCTTAGTGTGGCACACACAGACACACAAGGCAAAGATTGAGTCAACTTCTCCCCTTTTTATATGATTTCAGGTGTGATTTTCATATTGCCCACATCTATTACTTGCCACAGGTGAGTTTGAAGTAGCATCACATGCTTGAAACAAAGTTCTTTACCCACACTTGTGGAAAGGTGCATTTTTGGGGTTTAGTGTGAAAGGATGTCCAATTACCTTTTTTATCTGTTTTTTTTGTGTGTTGTTTGAATACACACAAAGGAAATAAACATATGTATAGCAAAGCATGTGTAATTGCAATAATTTTCTCTGAGAAATACCTAATTTTCCAGACCAATTTCAAGGGTGCCAATACTTTTGGCTATGATTGTACGTCTATACAGTGCTCAAATACCACCATTTAGTGCTCCGATAATACCATCATACAGTGCTCAATAATGCAGCCCCACATTGCTGAAATAATACCACTACATTTGCTCAAATAAAACCACCACACAATGCTCAAACAATATCACTATACAATGCCCAAATAATACCACTATGCAATGCTCAAATAATACAAGTATATACTGTAGTGTCTAAATAATACCACAATGCAGTGTTCAAATAATACCACTGTATAGTGCTTAAATGATATCATGCTTAAATAATACCACTAAGCAATACTCAAATAATACCACCAAACAGTGCCCAAATAATACCACCACACATTGCTCAAATAATACCATGCATTGCTCAAATAATACCACTATATAGTGCTCATATACACCATCATACAGTCCTCAAATAACACCACCACAGATTGCTCAAATAATACCACCAAACATTACTCAAACAAACATTGCTCAAATAATTGTATCATACAGTACTCATATAAAACCACTACACAGAGCTCAAATAGGACTATACAACTGAGCAAATTAAATTGACAAAGTCCCAGACCTAGATTGTTTTCATCCATGGATATAGAGGAAGTTGAGCTCAGCATTTGACTGCTTTATGTCAAGAACCACGTAACAAATACCCACCAGACAGTACAGGTCTTGTGAAGTGCAGGCAAGTGGGGCTCGCAGAGTCCAGGGGAAGAGATGGGACGACACGTGACTGCCGGTGAGCAGGACCTGCGGCACGTGATCGCAGGGGGGAGGGACCGGGGCAGAGCCAACTATAGGACTAGGGTTGAGAGACTTTTATTTTTATAGGATCGGGTCGGGTTTCACGAAACCCGACTTTCTCAAAAGTCGGGTCGAGTGAAATCAGCCGATCCTATAAAAAAGTCGGGGTCGGCCGAAACACGAAACCCAATGCAGTGCAATGGGATACTATGGTTCCCAGGGTCTGAAGGAGAGGAAACTCTCCTTCAGGCCCTGGGATCCATATTAATGTGTAAAATAAAGAATTAAAATAAAAAATATTGATATACTCACCTCTCCGACGCAGCCTGGACCTTACCGCTGGTAACCGGCAGCCTTCTTTGCTTAAAATGAGCGCGTTCAGGGCCTTCCATGACGTCACGGCTTCTGATTGGTCGCGGCCGCCCATGTGACCGCCATGCGACCAATCACAAGCCGTGACGTAATTCTCAGGTCCTAAATTCCTAATTCTAGGAATTTAGGACCTGAGAATTACGTCACGGCTTGTGATTGGTCGCGTGGCTGTCACATGGGCGGCTGCGACCAATCACAAGCCGTGACGTCATCTAAGGCCCTGAACGCGCTCATTCTTAGGAAGGAAGGCTTGCGGAAAGAAGCCGAGGGTGAGTATATTCCTATTAGGTATATACTCACCCTCGGACGCGCCCTGCTTCTTTCCGGCAGCCTTCCTTCTTAAGAATGAGCGCGTTCAGGGCCTTAGATGACGTCACGGCTTGTGATTGGTCGTGGCCGCCCATGTGACCGCCACGCGACCAATCACAAGCCGTGACGTAATTCTCAGGTCCTAAATTCCTAGAATTAGGAATTTAGGACCTGAGAATTACGTCACGGCTTGTGATTGGTCGCGTGGCGGTCACATGGGCGGCCACGACCAATCAGAAGCCGTGACGTCATGGAAGGCCCTGAACGCGCTCATTTTAAGCAAAGAAGGCTGCTGGTTACCAGCGGCGATGTCCAGGGGCCTCCGGAGAGGTGAGTATATCAATATTTTTTATTTTAATTCTTTATTTTACGCTTAAATGTGGATTCCGATACCGATTTCCGATATCGCAAACATATCGGAACTCGGTATCGGAATTCCGATACCAGATTCAGAAGATCGCCGACCTCATGGCCGACCCCACACAGGGGTCGGGTTTCATGAAACCCGACTTGGCCAAAAGTCGGCGACTTCTGAAAATGGCCGACCCGTTTCGCTCAACCCTATATAGGACACCTCGAGGAGAAAGCGGGATGTGCAGGGGACTGGCCAAACTGCAGGGAGGTAAAGTGAGTCGGGGGGCGCTGGGTACGAGCATCAGAAGCAGGAGAGTAGTCAGGGCCAAGCCAAAAGAGTCAGGAAACTGAGAGGGGCAATAACGGTACCAAATGTAATAATTATAGGGGATAACTCAGGAGACTCTTTGCGTGGAACAAGACAACTACAGGACACAGTTTTATAAGTGGTAAAGTCTATATTATCACACGGTGATTCAAACAGGTGCAGAGAGAAACTCAAGTCCACAACACTTGGTGTAAATATAAAACGCAGCTTAGCAGTCTATAGGAAACTTCAGAGGAAAATGCAATCATGCAGAAAGTCTATGAAGCACAATTATTCTTGAGGATACTTGACATGAAATAAGTCCTTGTTTTAGTCCCAACACAGATAGATATGCTTATAAGGCAGTTCAAATAATATCTTAGCTCAACCAGGGAGGCCTGGGTAATAGTCTCAGGTTATTGCAGAGCAGCAGCAGCTTACATGTCCAGCAAATGCAGATGGAAGTAAACACGAGCAGCAGATGAAGGAGGATTACTGGAAACTGGTGTTTGCAGCAGGAACTCAGAGCAGAGTAGCAGGATCTCCACACAGGTTCACAGGAGCAGGTATATAGCCAGGGAGTCAACAAAGTCAGGAGCTGGATACAAGGCAGAATACTCTAGCACAGACTGAAGGCTGGGGTGGAGTTTTATAGCAGGAAGACACAGTGCACATGAGACCAAAGATGCCATCTTGGAAAAGGGCAGTAATGCAAAAAAGGTAAAAAATGTTCAGAGTCCTGACATTACTCCCTCCTTAGAAGCGGCCTCAGGACGATCCTGGACCTGGTTTCTCAGGGAATCTCTCATGAAAACGAGAAATCTTCTGTTGGGCATTGATGTTTTCCACAGTTTCCCAAGAGTCTTCCTCAGGGGCTTCTTTGTCAAGGAAGTAATGGGACGGACAATATCAGAAAAATTTCGAATGAAGCATCTGTAGAAATTTGCAAAACCAATAAAACGTTGGACCTTAACCCCTTAATCCCGTATGACGTACTATCCCGTCAAGGTGACCTGGGACTTAATTCCCGGTGACGGGATAGTACGTCATACGCGATCGGCCGCGCTCACGGGGGGAGCGCGGCCGATCGCGGCCGGGTGTCAGCTGCCTATCGCAGCTGACATCCGGCACTATGTGCCAGGAGCGGTCACGGACCGCCCCCGGCACATTAACCCCCGGCACACCGCGATCAAACATGATCGCAGTGTACCGGCGGTATAGGGAAGCATCGCGCAGGGAGGGGGCTCCCTGCGGGCTTCCCTGAGACCCCCGGAGCAACGCGATGTGATTGCGTTGCTCCGAGGGTCTACTACCTCCTTCCTCCCTGCAGGTCCCGGATCCAAGATGGCCGCGGCATGCGGGTCCTGCAGGGAAGGAGGTGGCTTACCGAGTGCCTGCTCAGAGCAGACACTTGGTAAGCTTGCAGCCCTGCACAGCAGATCGCAGATCTGGCAGAGTGCTGTGCACACTGCCAGATCAATGATCTGTGATGTCCCCCCCTGGGACAAAGTAAAAAAGTAAAACAAAATTTTTTCCACATGTGTAAAAAAAAAAATAATAATAATTCCTAAATAAATAATAAAAAAAAATATATATTATTCCCATAAATACATTTCTTTATCTAAATAAAAAAAACAAAACAATAAAAGTACACATATTTAGTATCGCCGCGTCCGTAACGACCCAACCTATAAAACTGCCCCACTAGTTAACCCCTTCAGTAAACACCGTAAGAAAAAAAAAAAAAAACGAGGCAAAAAACAACGCTTTATTACCATACCGCCGAACAAAAAGTGGAATAACACGCGATCAAAAAGACTGATATAAATAACCATGGTACCGCTGAAAACGTTATCTTGTCCCGCAAAAAACAAGCTGCCATACAGCGTCATCAGCAAAAAAATAAAAAAGTTATAGTCCTGAGAATAAAGCGATACCAAAATAATTATTTTTTCTATAAAATAGTTTTTATCGTATAAAAGCGCCAAAACATAAAAAAATGATATAAATGAGGTATCTCTGTAATCGTACTGACCCGACGAATAAAACTGCTTCATCCATTTTACCAAACGTGGAATGGTATAAACGCCTCTCCCAAAAGAAATTCATGAATAGCAGGTTTTTGGTCATTCTTCCTCACAAAAATCGGAATAAAAAGTGATCAAAAACGGTCACGTGTCCGAAAATGTTACCAATAAAAACGTCAGCTCGTCCCGCAAAAAACAAGACCTCACATGACTCTGTGGAGCAAAATGTGGAAAAATTATAGGTCTCAAAATGTGGAGACGCAAAAACTTTTTTGCTATAAAAAGCGTCGCTGGTTTCACACTTGCGTTTTTGTCTGCAGCGTTTTTTGCACAAAAAAACGCATGCGTTTTTTCCCTATATTTAACATTGAAAACGCATGCGGTTTTTTGTACGCATTTGGTCGCGTTTTCAAACGCATGCGTTCATTTTCAGAAATACAACCTGCAGTAATTTCTTGCGTTTTTAAGCACATGCGTTTGCGTTAAAAACGCATGCGTTTTTATCGAAAAAAAACAGAAAGCACACTGAAAAGCCACCCACCACCATCAAGGTGATAAAGGGATCCAAACCCTAACCCTAACTCTACCCCTAACCTCACCCCTAACCGTTTAATGAACATTTTCTGACAGTCATAGTGCCACGTATTTAAGTGCCACGTATTTAAGTGCCACGTATTTCAGTGCCACGTATTTCAGTGCCACTTATTTCAGTGCCACGTATTTCAGTGCCACGTATCATGTATTTCAGTGCCACGTGTTTCAGTGCCACGTATTTAAGTGCCACGTATCACGTATTTCAGTGCCACGTATCACGTATTTCAGTGCCACGTATTTCAGTTGCACGTATTTCAGTGCCACGTATTTCAGTGCCACATATTTCAGTGCCACGTATTTCAGTGCCACTTATTTCAGTGCCACGTATTTCAGTGCCACGTATTTCAGTGCCACGTATCACGTATTTCAGTGCCACATGTTTCAGTGCCACGTATTTAAGTGCCACGTATCACGTATTTCAGTGCCACGTATTACGTATTTCAGTGCCACGTATTTAAGTGCCATGTATTTAAGTGCCACGTATTTAAGTGCCATGTATTTCAGTGCCACGTATTTCAGTGCCACGCATTTCAGTGCCACGTATTTCAGTGCCACGTATTTCAGTCATGTTTAGGGTTAGCGTTAGGGGTAGGGTTAGGGCTAGGGTTGGAGGTAAAGTTAGGGTTAGGGTTGGGGCTAAAGTTAGGGTTGGGGCTAAAGTTAGGGTTAGGGTTGGGGTTGGGGCTAAAGTTAGGGTTAGGGTTGGGGCTAAAGTTAGGGTTAGGGTTTGGATTACATTTACGGTTTGGATTAGGGTTGGGATTAGAATTATGGGTGTGTCAGGGCTAGGGGTGTGGTTAGGGTTACAGTTGGGATTAGGGTTAGGGGTGTGTTTGGGTTAGGGTTTCAGGTAGAATTGGGGAGTTTCCACTGTTTAGGCACATCAGGGGCTCTCCAAACGCGACATGGCGTCCAATCTCAATTCCAGCCAATTCTGCGTTGAAAAAGTAAAACAGTGCTCCTTCCCTTCCGAGCTCTCCCGTGCACCCAAAAAGGGGTTTACCCCAACATATGGGTTATCAGCGTACTCGGGACAAATTGAACAACAACTTCTGGGGTCCAAGTTCTCTTGTTATCCTTGGGAAAATAAAAATTTGGGGGGCTAAAAATCATTTTTGTGGGAAAAAAAAGATGTTTTATTTTCACGGCTCTGCGTTATAAACTGTAGTGAAACACTTGGGGGTTCAAAGTTCTCACAACACATCTAGATAAGTTCCCTGAGAGGTCTAGTTTCCAATATGGGGTCACTTGTGCGGGTTTGTACTGTTTGGGTACATCAGGGGCTCTGCAAATGCAACGTGACGCCTGCAGACCAATCCATTTAAGTCTGCATTCCAAATGGCGCTCCTTCCCTTCCGAGCTCTGTCATGCGCCCAAACAGTGGTTCCCCCCCACATATGGGGTATCAGCGTACTCAGGACAAATTGGACAACAACTTTTGAGGTCTAATTTATCCTGTTACCCTTGTGAAAATACAAAACTGGGGGCTAAAATATCATTTTTGTGAAAAAAAAAGGAATTTTTATTTTCACGGCTTTGCGCTATAAACTTTAGTGAAACACTTGGGGGTTCGAAGTTCTCACAACACATCTAGATAAGTTCCTTGGGAGGTCTAGTTTCCAATATGGGGTCATTTGTGGGGGGTTTGTACTGTTTGGGTACATCAGGGGCTCTGCAAATGCAACGTGACGCCTGCAGACCAATCCATTTAAGTCTGCATTCCAAATGGCGCTCCTTCCCTTCCGAGCTCTGTCATGCGCCCAAACAGTGCTTCCCCCCCACATATGGGGTATCAGCGTACTCAGGACAAATTGGACAACAACTTTTGGGGTCCAATTTATTATGTTACACTTGTAAAAATGCAAAGCTGGGGGCTAAAAAATAATTTCTGTGAAAAAAAGAGGAATTTTTATTTTCACGGCTCTGCGTTATAAACTGTAGTGAAACACTTGGGGGTTCAAAGTTCTCACAACACATCTAGATAAGTTCCTTGGGAGGTCTAGTTTCCAATATGGGGTCACTTGTGGGGGGTTTGTACTGTTTGGGTACATCAGGGGCTCTGCAAATGCAATGTGACGCCTGCAGACCAATCCATTTGTCTGCATTCCAAATGGCGCTCCTTCCCTTCCGAGCTCTGTCATGCGCCCAAACAGTGGTTCCCCCCCACATATGGGGTATCAGCGAACTCAGGACAAATTGGAAAACAAATTTTGGGGTCCAATTTATTCTGTTACCCTTGTAAAAATACAAAGCTGGGGGCTAAAAAATCATTTTTGAGAAAAAAAAAAAAAATTATTTTCACGGCTCTGCGTTATAATCTGTAGTGAAACACTTGGGGGTTCAAAGCTCTCAAAACACATCTAGATAAGTTCCTCAGGGGGTCTACTTTCCAAAATGGTGTCACTTGTGGGGGGTTTCAATGTTTAGGCACATCAGGGGCTCTCCAAACACAACATGGCGTCCCATCTCAATTCCAGTCAATTTTGCATTGAAAAGTCAAATGGCGCTCCTTCCCTTCCAAGCTCTGCCATGTGCCCAAACAATGGTTTACACCCACATATGGGGTATCAGCGTACTCAGGACAAATTGCACAACATTTTTTGGGGTCCAATTTCTTCTCTTACCCTTGGGAAAATAAAAAATTGGGGGCGAAAAGATAATTTTTGTGAAAAAATATGATTTTTTATTTTTACGGCTCTGCATTATAAACTTCTGTGAAGCACTTGGTGGGTCAAAGTGCTCACTACACATCTAGATAAGTTCCTTAGGGGGTCTACTTTCCAAAATGGTGTCACTTGTAGGGAGTTTCAATGTTTAGGCACATCAGGGGCTCTCCAAACGCAACATGGCGTCCCATCTCAATTCCAGTCAATTTTGCATTGAAAAGTCAAATGGCGCTCCTTCCCTTCCAAGCTCTGCCATGCGCCCAAACAATGGTTTACACCCACATATGGAGTATCAGCTTACTCAGGACAAATTGCACAACATTTTTTGGGGTCCAATTTCTTCTCTTACCCTTGGGAAAATAAAAAATTGGGGGCGAAAAGATCATTTTTGTGAAAAAATATGATTTTTTATTTTTACGGCTCTGCATTATAAACTTCTGTGAAGCACTTGGTGGGTCAAAGTGCTCAACACACATCTAGATAAGTTCCTTAGGGGGTCTACTTTCCAAAATGGTGTCACTTGTAGGGGGTTTCAGTGTTTAGGCACATCAGGGGCTCTCCAAACGCAACATGGCGTCCCATCTCAATTCTAGTCAATTTTGCATTGAAAAGTCAAATGGCGCTCCTTCCCTTCCAAGCTCTGCCATGCGCCCAAACAATGGTTTACACCCACATATGGGGTATCAGCGTACTCAGGACAAATTGTACAACAACGTTTGGGGTCCATTTTCTCCTGTTACCCTTGGTAAAATAAAACAAATTGGAGCTGAAATAAATTTTGTGTGAAAAAAAGTTAAATGTTCATTTTTATTTAAACATTCCAAAAATTCATGTGAAACACCTGAAGGGTTAATAAACTTCTTGAATGTGGTTTTGAGCACCTTGAGGGGTGCAGTTTTTAGAATGGTGTCACACTTGGGTATTTTCTATCATATAGACCCCTCAAAATGACTTCAAATGAGATGTGGTCCCTAAAAAAAAATGGTGTTGTAAAAATGAGAAATTTCTGGTCAAATTTTAACCCTTATAACTCCCTAACAAAAAAAAATGTTGGTTCCAAAATTGTGCTGATGTAAAGTAGACATGTGGGAAATGTTACTTATTAAGTATTTTGCGTGACATATGTCTGTGATTTAAAGGCATAAAAATTCAGTTGGAAAATTTTTTCAAAATTTTCGCCAAATTTCCATTTTTTTCACAAATAAACGCAGGTTATATACAGGTCCTTCTCAAAAAATTAGCATATAGTGTTAAATTTCATTATTTACCATAATGTAATGATTACAATTAAACTTTCATATACTATAGATTCATTATCCACCAACTGAAATTTGTCAGGTCTTTTATTGTTTTAATACTGATGATTTTGGCATACAACTCCTGATAACCCAAAAAACCTGTCTCAATAAATTAGCATATCAAGAAAAGGTTCTCTAAATGACCTATTACCCTAATCTTCTGAATCAACTAATTAACTCTAAACACATGCAAAAGATACCTGAGGCTTTTAAAAACTCCCTGCCTGGTTCATTACTCAAAACCCCCATCATGGGTAAGACTAGCGACCTGACAGATGTCAAGAAGGCCATCATTGACACCCTCAAGCAAGAGGGTAAGACCCAGAAAGAAATTTCTCAACAAATAGGCTGTTCCCAGAGTGCTGTATCAAGGCACCTCAATGGTAAGTCTGTTTGAAGGAAACAATGTGGCAGAAAACGCTGTACAACGAGAAGAGGTGACCGGAACCTGAGGAAGCAGTGGACTGAGTCTGGTGTGGAAACATCCAGAGCCACCGTGCACAGGCGTGTGCAGGAAATGGGCTACAGGTGCCGCATTCCCCAGGTAAAGCCACTTTTGAACCATAAACAGCGGCAGAAGCGCCTGACCTGGGCTACAGAGAAGCAGCACTGGACTGTTGCTAAGTGGTCCCAAGTACTTTTTTCTGATGAAAGCAAATTTTGCATGTCATTCGGAAATCAAGGTGCCAGAGTCTGGAGGAAGACTGGGGAGAAGGAAATGCCAAAATGCCTGAAGTCCAGTGTCAAGTACCCACAGTCAGTGATGGTGTGGGGTGCCATGTCAGCTGCTGGTGTTGGTCCACTGTGTTTCATCAAGGGCAGGGTCAATGCAGCTAGCTATCAGGAGATTTTGGAGCACTTCATGCTTCCATCGGCTGAAATGCTTTATGGAGATGAAGATTTCATTTTTCAGCACGACCTGGCACCTGCTCACAGTGCCAAAACCACTGGTAAATGGTTTACTGACCATGGTATTACTGTGCTCAATTGGCCTGCCAACTCTCCTGACCTGAACCCCATAGAGAATCTGTGGGATATTGTGAAGAGAAAGTTGAGAGACGCAAGACCCAACACTCTGGATGAGCTTAAGGCCGCTATTGAAGCATCCTGGGCCTCCATAACATCTCAGCAGTGTCACAGGCTGATTGCCTCCATGCCACGCCGCATTGAAGCAGTCATTTCTGCCAAAGGATTCCCGACCAAGTATTGAGTGCATAACTGAACATTATTATTTGATGGTTTTTTTGTTTGGTATTAAAAAACACTTTTATTTGATTGGTCGGGTGAAATATGCTAATTTATTGATACAGTTTTTTTGGGTTATCAGGAGTTGTATGCCAAAATCATCAGTATTAAAACAATAAAAGACCTGACAAATTTCAGTTGGTGGATAATGAATCTATAGTATATGAAAGTTTAATTGTAATCATTACATTATGGTAAATAATGAAATTTAACACTATATGCTAATTTTTTGAGAAGGACCTGTAGAATAAATTTTACCACTAACATGAAGTACAATATGTCACGAGAAAACAATGTCAGAATCGCCAAGATCCGTCAAAGCGTTCCAGAGTTATAGCCTCATAAAGGGACAGTGGTCAGAATTGTAAAAATTGGCCCGGTCATTAACGTGCAAACCACCCTCGGGGCTTAAGGGGTTAAGTTAAGACGTTAAGTTCTTGGGTACCGGCCAGTCAAGGATAGCCTGAATCTTACCAGGTTCCATGTTCAGCCCCTGGGGAGAGATGATATAACCTAAGAACTGTATCTCAGAACGATGGAACTCGCATTTCTCCGGCTTAATATACAGATGGTTCTCTTTCAGACGTCTTAAAACAGTTTTGACATGTTCTTCATGTTCCTGTAGAGAGTCAGAAAAGATTAGTATATCGTCCAAATAGATCACCACAAACTGGTCCAACAAATCTCTGAAAATGTCATTAGCAAGGTGTTGAAATGTTGCAGGGACGTTACAAAGCCCGAAAGGCATCACAAGATATTCAAAGTGTCCATATCGGCATCTGAATGCTGTCTTCCACTCATCCCCTGGACGAATACGCACCAAATTATAAGCCCCATGAAGATCCTGCTTAGAGAACACCTTTGCATGGCGGACTCTTTCCAGTAATTCAGGAATCAGAGGCAAAGGGTAACGGTTTCATATGGTTACCTTATTGTGTTCCCGATAGTCAACACAGGGTCTCAGGGTCCCATCCTTCTTTTTTACAAAAAATATAGGTGCCACTGCTGGTGAGGAAGAAGGACGTATGAAGCCTTTGGCCAGATTTTAATCAATATACTCCTTTAAGGCTTGAAGCTCATGTGCCGCCAAAGGGTATACGTTACCAAAAGGAATAGCTGCCCCAGGAAGCAGCTCAATGGGACAGTCATAATGCCTGTGTGGAGGAAGCTGATCTGCATTCTTCTTGTCACAGATGTCAGAGAACTCTTTATATGCTGGAGGTAAAGAAAATACCTGTACATGTGGTTCCGTAGCCGTGGACTCAGGGACAGCTTCTGTTAACGCTGAGTTGCTCCTTGTTGGAAAGATAATCTCCTTGGTCTATCTGTTGATAATTGGGTTCTGAGAACGCAACCAAGGAATGCCTAAAATCACAGGAAAATGAGGAGAAGAAATTAGCAAGAAAGAAAGTTGCTCCTGATGATTAGGCTCCAACAAAATTTCAAGGGGTACGGTCTCCTGATCCACAGGCCCAGAGATTAAAGGTGACCCATTTACTGTTTCCATGGTAATTGGAGAGGCTCTTTGCTGAATTTCAATACCATGTTCCTTGGCAAAAGCGATATCCATGAAATTGCCACCTGCACCAGAGTCAATCATAGCTGCACTGGAAATCCACTGTCCTGAACACAGGATCTTAATAGGGAGAGAACAGTGAGAGTTCTTTTCCTTCAGCTCCTTCGGGGGTGAAGTCATAGAAAGTCAATGGAATACAGTGTTTAAAGGCAGGCTACATTCAGAGATGTCAGATTCATCATCACAGTTGTCATACTCCCCTACTGCTGCTAGCACCTTGTTAGGCCATCTAGGACACTTAGGACAATTGATCAAGAAGTGGTCAGACTGGCCGCAGTAGAAACATAGACTTTCACGAAGGCGATGCTCCCGGCACTCATTGATCTTGCGCCTCTGAATGGAATCAATTTGCATGGGCACCGCCTCCTCCTCCCGAGATGTTTTACCTGCAGGCTATTTGGAAAGAAGGGAAAAGTTAGAAATACGGTTATATGCAGCAAACTTCTCCTGCCTACGCTCAGTAAGGCGAATGTCTATGCGCACACAATGCTGTATAAATGTCTCTAGCTCTTGTGGTGACTCAGAGCGAGCTAGTTCATCTTTTACAATACTAGACAGACCCCTTTTAAAAATAGGCAATTGTGCATAACTGTCCCAATTGGTATCTACCGCTAATCTCCTGAATTCAGTAGCATACTCAATAACAGAACGTTTAGCCTGGTGTAATGACAATAAAGCAGATTCAGTGGTTGCACAGTGATTAGGGTCATCAAACATTAATGCCATAGCGGCCAAGAAATCATCCAAGTTATTTAACTGTGGGTCACGAGACTCAATCATCGGATTCGCCCAGGCGAGCGCTCGTGCGGTCAGCAGCATTATTACACACAATACTTTGGATCTATCATTAGGAAAACAGTCAGCATGCACATCAAAATATAGCATACATTGATTCACAAAACCACAAAATTTGTCGCGATCACCATTGAATCTGAATGGGGCAACTTAGGTGGGCTAGCTGGTGGCGGTTGCCCAGAGGGTAAAGTCGCTTGTGCAGCTATTTGCGTGCTTATATCCTATAAAGCCCGTCCATACTGGGACTCTCTGCCAGCAAGTTTGTTCTCCTGGGCTGCCATGCAGGTGCTTAAGTCCTGCAAAGTCTGTCCAAACACTTGTTGATTGTGTTCAAAGCTTCCAAACTTCTTTTGCAGACCTTCCACATCTTTCTGCAGTGATCTAATTATGGAAAACGCCTGCTCTAATCTGCTCTCTGCAGTCATTGTTCCAACAGTCTCTTTTTTTTGTGGCTAGCGTATCCTGCAATAACTATAGGGGATAACTCAGGAGACTCTTTGCGTGGAACAAGACAACTACAGGACACAGTTTTATAAGTGGTAAAGTCTATATTATCACACGGTGATTCAAACAGGTGCAGAGAGAAACTCAAGTCCACAACACTTGGTGTAAAGATAAAACGCAGCTTAGCAGTCTATAGGAAACTTCAGAGGAAAATGCAATCACGCAGAAAGTCTATGAAGCACAATTATTCTTGAGGATACTTGACACGAAATAAGTCCTTGTTTTAGTCCCAACACAGATAGATATGCTTATAAGGCAGTTCAAATAATATCTTAGCTCAACCAGGGAGGCCTGGGTAATAGTCTCAGGTTGTTGCAGAGCAGCAGCAGCTTACATGTCCAGCAAATGCAGATGGAAGTAAACACGAGCAGCAGATGAAGGAGGATTACTGGAAACTGGTGTATGCAGCAGGAACTCAGAGCAGAGTAGCAGGATCACGACACAGGTTCACAGGAGCAGGTATATAGCCAGGGAGTCAACAAAGTCAGGAGCTGGATGCAAGGCAGAATACTCTATCACAGAATGAAGGCTGGGGTGGAGTTTTATAGCAGGAAGACTCAGTGCACATGAGACCAAAGACGCCATCTTCGAATAGGGCAGTAATGCACAAAAGGTAAAAAATGTTCAGAGTCCTGACACCAAAGGAACAGACAGAACAGATAGTGACAAACCACACAGGAGTCAAGAACCAGGCAAGCAAGCAGACAGTACCAAATCAGGAAACAAACACACAATGGAGAGACAGACCAGATCAGAACCAAGAGATCAAACACGAAATAAGGCACAGGCACACAGGGGTCAACTAACTCAGCCTAGGGCAGAAGTATAACTGACAAGGAGCGAAGCCCAACAGAGGCTATAAAAAGCCCTCCCATAGCCAACGAGAGGCTACCAGCATTACGCCCTGGAGCACAGACCAACAACTACCAAACAGGCCATTACACTTTATGTAATTTTCTTGTAAAAGGGTCAGTGCCACAAGATTGGATGATAATTGGTACCAATTTTCAAGAAGAGTAAGAAGTTAGATCCAGTCAACTACATCCAGTAAGGCATAAGTAATGTGCAACATTTTTGAGGGCATTGTAAGAGATGACCTGCAAAACTATTCTGCACAAAATGATATAACACCTGACAACCAGCATGAATTCATGAAAGAGAAGTTGCGTCTAACCAAAATGATGGGTTTCAATGAGGAGGTAAATGGAAGACTTTGATGTTCCTAATCAATGGGATGGCAATCAGGCGTGACTGATCAATCTGTTTTATCTAATACATGTATTATTAATTTTTGTGCTGATTGGTATCCCACCAGTGCCAGGTTGCCCCTTTTGCACACCCAAAAGACCAGGATAACATATCAATGACACATGATGAATAATACTGGATGATGACAGAGGTGCACCTTATTCTCCATAGCCCCACCTCACCTTCTTAGTCTTTTTGTGAAGATTACCATGAAGTATTCTATATTTAACTAGAACGTGCCAACCTTCAATTTTTATGCTGAGCAAAAATGGATTTTCCAGAAATTTCTCCAAATAATGTAAATTAAATATTCCAGGTCGCGCTTCTCAAGCATCTGAAACTTTACTGTTAAGAAAGCAAAAGATCTGATTCCAGCAGAGTTCTGCTCAGGCCGTTATCATGTCTGCTAGCCAAATCCACCTCTGTCTGGATATTCTTAATTCTACGCCCCAACGAGATTTACACTATCTGATACTGGGTCAGGACCGGTTTCCAAATAGGATTAAACTGTGAGAACTTGTAGGAAGTCACAGCAGGTCCATGAAGTCCAAGCCAAGGTGTTGGTTTTAGACCTCCTCCTGACACCGAACAAGCAAGGGGTGTTGGTTTTTAATTTTGATTTCACATAAAAAGGCTACAAATCTCCACCCGGCCGTCACTGACAGTCTGGTAATGTCTTAGGATCGGTGCCAACCCCATCTGGTTTAAGATGATCATTTTGCTTTCTCTATTTTTTGGCTCACATTGTGAAATGAAACATAGACATTTTGCTCATTTTTTTCAAATTTAACACTTTTCTGTATGATACGTTAAAATACTAGTACTTTTAGAATTGTAGTACTTCCTTAAAGGGAAGTTCCATCTTTCAATATAAACCACTCGATCTTCATGATATAGCATGTTTTCATTTTATTTTGTTTAAACAGTGTGAGGTTTATTAAACTCCATAAATTTTCACAGTTCTCAAATGAAAAACAGCCTTTTTCCCTCAGTAATGAAATAACAAAAATAACAGTCATTTCTCGGGGAAGGAAAATGAACAACAGGGTCACCCAGACAGCAATACAGGTCCTGCTTTAGGCTCAGTGTGATCACCATTACTGCTTATTCTCCAGCTCCAACAGGTCACACCCACTTGAACCAACCCAGCTGCCTTTTATAGGACCTGCAATCCCTGGACTGGAACATATGGGAGCAACCATACCCACCCAAACTCTTTTGGTTGCTCCTAAATCCCAGACCTAAAATCCAGTCCACTAAAAATCCTCTCGGTAACTTCTTGTTACAGGAGCAATCTTTTCTGGGACTTACATATTTGAAGCCTAGCACCTAGGTAACACATACCTGCCATCCAAGACTTTACATAAGGCTGGAGTCACACACAACGTATAAAAAAATCGGTCCGTTTTACACAGACGAGAATCGAAGAAGTGTTCCCTGAACAGTGATCCATATGTCATCCGTGTGCAGTGCGAGGATGTGATTTTCTCGCATCTAAGCATCCTTGTGACATCCGTATGGCATCCGCATGGCATCCGTATGGCGAGATTTTCTCGCCGGCTTGCAAAATGGACATATAATGGATCCATGGCCTCAAATATTCGTGAAAACATGTATATAGTCTATATATATATATGTCAGTGAGACACATATATATACCCGTATATACTCGAGTATAAGCCGACCCGAGTATAAGCCGAGACCCCTAATTTTGCCACAAAAAACTGGGAAAACTTAATGACTCGAGTATAAGCCTAGGGTGGAAAATGCAGCAGCTACCGGTAAATGTCAAAAATAAAAATAGGTACCAATAAAAGTAAAATGAATTGAGACATCAGTAGGTTAAGTGTTTTTGAATATCCATATTGAATCAGGAGCCCCATATAATGCTCCATACAGTTCATGATGGGCCCCATATGATGCTCCATACAAAATACGCCCAATATAATGCTCCATACAGGTTATGATGAGCCCCATAAGATGCTCCATATTAAAATATGCCCCATATAATGCTGCACAAATGTTGATTATGACCCCATAAGATGTTCCATAGAGACATTTGCCCCATACAGTGCTGCACAAATGCTGATTACGGCCCCATAATATGCTCCATACAGACATTTGCCCCATATAATGCTGCACAAATGCTGATTATGGCCCCATAAGATGCTCCATAGACACATTTGCCCCATATAATGCTGCACAAATGCTGATTATGGCCCCATAAGATGCTTCATAGAAATATTTGCCCATATGACGCTGCACATGGCCCCATATGATGCTCCATAGAGATATTTGCCCCATATAATGCTGCACATCACCCCATAAGATGCTCCATAGAGATATTTGCCCCATATGCTGTTGCTGCAATAAAAAAAAAATCATATACTCACCTCTCGTCGCTCAGGACCCCGGCACTTGCTATATACACCTGTCCCCCCTTCCAGTGCCGCTGTGTCTTCCGCGTCCTCTGCACTGACTGTTCAGGCAGAGGGCGGCGCGCACACTAATCACGTCATCGCACCCTCTCACCTGAGTGTCACTGCAGAGGACGCAGAAGACGGAGCGGCGCCGACGGTGGAACGTGGGACAGGTGACTATGCCCCTGTTATACTCATCTGCTCCTGGCATGGTCCCTGCAGGTCCCTGGTTCTCCAGGCGCTGACAACTTCTTCCTGTATTGAGTGGTCACATGGTACCGCTCATTACAGTAATGAATATGCGGCTCCACCCCTATGGGAGTGGAGTTGGGTCCATATTCATTACAGTAATGAGCGGTACCATGTGACCACTCAATACAGGAAGAAGCTGTCAGCCCCCGGAGAACCAGGGACCTGCAGGGACCGCGCCAGGAGCAGGTGAGTATTATTAGGTATATAAGGTATATATGTTTATATTTCATACAGAGCTAGATAGCAGAATAGCCGATAATTCAATTGTCGACTTTTGCTAAATCATTACCGAACCCGACAGGATATGAGACATGGTTTACATACAGTAAACCACTGAATATCCATTAGATTTTTATATATCCCTCCCTAACAATGTTAGTAGTGTGTGTGTGTAATATTTTGGAGCTGTAGTTGTTAAATTAAAGGATTAATTCACGGAAAAAACTGGGGTGGGCTCCCGCACAATTTTCTCCGCCAGAGAGGGAAAGCTAGTGACGGAGAGCAGATATTAATAGCCTAGAGAGGGACCATGGTTATTGGCCCCCCTCATGGCTAAACACATCTGCCCCCAGCCACCCCAGAAAAGGCTCTTAGCCCCGGCACTTAGCCTCTCTCTTCCCACTGCCCTGTAGAATTGGCATATGGAGTGATAAGGGGTTAATGTCACCTTGCTATTGTAAGGTGACATTAAGCCTGGTTAATAATGGAGAAGTGTCAATAAGATACCTATCCATTATTAATTCAATAGTCTGAAAGGGTTAAAAATACACACACACATTAAGAATAAAGTCTTTTAATGAAATAAATAAACACTCAGGTTTTAACATCTTTATTGCACTCTCAATCCAAGCAAAGCCCTTGTTCTCCTGTAAAAAATTCCAAAATAAAAAAGCAACAATATCCCATACCTATCCGCCGTACAGTCAAATGCGGCCGCTCCTGGCTGTAAATGACTGGGGAATTAATGAAATGCAAGGAGCGGAGCTTCGGTGTCTAGCGGTGCCATCACCGAAGCTGCGCCCCCTGGCGGCATAAACTCAAATGAACTCTTCAGCCTGGGAAAATGCCAGCTGATTTTCCCATGTCTCATATCCTGTCGGATTCTGCAATGATTTTACAGAACCCGACAATTGAATTATCGGCTATTCTGCTAGCTAACTCTCTATGAAATATAAAGATACACTGCTTAAAAAAATAAAGGGAACACTAAAATCCCACATCCTAGAAATCACTGAATGAAATATTCCAGTTGTAAATCTTTATTCATTACATAGTGGAATGTGTTGAGAACAATAAAACCTAAAAATTATCAACGTAAATCACAACTAATATCCCACGGAGGTCTGGAGTTGGAATGATGCTCAAAATCAAAGTGGAAACTGAAGCTACAGGCTGATCCAACGTCAGTGGAAATGCCTCAAGACAAGGAAATGATGCTCAGTAGTTTGTGTGGCCTCCACATGCCTGTATAACCTCCCTACAATGTCTGGGCATGCTCCTGATGAGGCGGCGGATAGTCTCCTGAGCGATCTACTCCCAGACCTGGACTAAAGCATCCACCAACTCCTGGACAGTCTGTGGTGCAACGTGACATTGGTGGATGGGCCAACCGCACCAGCATATGGTCTTACAAGGGGTCTGAGGATCTCATCTCGGTACCTAATGGAAGTCAGGATACCTCGTGCGAGCACATGGAGGGTTGTGCGGCCCTCCAAACAAATGCCACCCAACACTATTACTGACCCACTGCCAAACCAGTCATGCTGAAGAATGTTGCAGGAAGCAGATCGCTCTCCACGGCATCTCCAGACTCTTTCACGTCTGTCACATGTGCTCAGTGTGAACCTGCTTTCATCTGTGAAGAGCACAGGGTGCCAGTGGTGAATTTGCCAATCCTGGTGTTCTGTGGCAAATGCCAAGCATCCTGCATGGTGTTGGGCTGTGAGCACAATCCCCATCTGTGGACGTCCGGCACTCAGACCATCCTCATGGAGTCGGTTTCTAACTGTTTGTGCAGATGTAAGGAGGTTGCTTTCCCTGCTCCCTCCCTGGAACCACATAGTCAGACAGCTGGGTTGTTGGGGGGAAGACGTTCTGCCCTGGACAGAGGGGACCAGGGGACTGCTGGGAAGAGAGAGGGGTGTGGTCAGAAAAGAGCGGGAGAGCAGAGAGAAGGCAGCGCGCCAAAGAGAGGGCAGGCTGCAGCGCCGTGCTCCCCTAAAAGTAGTGCTCCCCGTGAGGGCACTGAGGCTGAGATACCCACCAGAGTGAAGGCTGGATGTGGGGGTGTAGATTTGGAAGCCTCCTGAATCAGAGACAGTGACTGTGCAGCCCTGGTGACCGTAGTGACAAGAAAAGTTCCCTAGTGTGATAAGTAACTGCCCAGTGTGTGTGTGACATCGTTATTACAGAGAAGCTGCCAGGCTTACGGAGACTCCTGCAGCAGTGACGGAGGCTGTGCTATTTCCTGGTTCCAGTTTCACTTTGAGAAGAACAGGCTGCAGAGGCTTAACCCCGGACTTTCCAGGAGATATAGAAGAGACTTCAGGATCTCAAGCCCTGCTGGTGACTGTATCCACATTGGGAAATAAGGACCCTCCAGTCAGGACCTCCCTGGGCTGATAAGTTACCAGAATACTCGTTAACCCTTTTGATTCCGCTTAATTGTTTACTGTTTACTGTTTGACTCCATTAACCCCCTGTTTACTCCCTGCGAGGAGAATTTTACCCCTGTTAATAAATTCCCCTCAACAGTTGGTCTGTCTGTTCCGTGGTGACATACGCAACCCTGCACTCTATTACACAGACACATGCACATTTGTGGCCTGCTGGAGGTCATTTTGCAGGGCTCTGGCAGTGCTCCTCCTGTTCCTCCTTCACAAAGGCTGCTGTGTTGTTGCCCTCCTAAAGCCCCCTCCATGTCTCCTGGTGTACTAGCCTGTCTCCTGGTAGCGCCTCCAGCCTCTGGACACTACGATGATAAACACAGCAAACCATATTGCCACAGCTCGCATTGATGTGACATACTAGATGAGCTGCACTACCTGAGCCACTTGTGTGGGTTGTAGAGTCCGTCACATGCTACCACGAGTGTGAAAGCACAACCAACATTCAAAAGTGACTAAAACATAAGCCAGAAAGCATTGGTACTGAGATGTGGTCTGTGGTCCCCACCTGCAGAACCACTCCTTTATTGAGTGTGTCTTGTTAACTGCCAACAATTTCCATTTGTTATCTATTCCATTTGCACAACAGCATGTGAAATTGATTGTCAAACAGTGTTGCTTCCTAAGTGGACAGTTTGATTTCACAGAAGTTTGATTTACTTGGAGTTATATTCTGTTGCTTAAATGTTCTCTTTATTTTTTTGAGCAATGTGTATATATTGTAAAGCTGTAGTAGCATCGTACGCAGTGAAGAAGCAGTGACCCACAAATTCAAACACAAAAGTCTCTTTTAATGTGTTTCTTCACAGCATTAAAGTCCAGTTCACATAAATGCATATAACTTCAGTGATCAGTTTACACCAGTTCAATACAATACATTTCACATGGCTTTAGATTTGCGGTCCCCAAACAGGCCAGACTTCCCTTGTCCAGTTTCCCAGGGCGACCGCACGCCATCTCAGTCTCTATACGTCTCCATACACACAGCCTCATATGTTGCAGACACTACTCACGCCAGCCCTCCTCTGACTAGTTCTCGTGGGTGTCCTGCATCGCTGTATCACAGTCTCTGTACTCACTCAGCGCACTGCACTCTTTATCCTCTGGAGTGCAGCCGGGTACAAATAAGACAAAGTCTCTGTACTCACTCTTTACTCACACAGTCGTACACAGTTCAGGATATCCTCCGGATAGCAGCCGGACACCATATCCACCTGTTTGCAATCGTTGCACATGCTAGTCCTCTTTTGGGCACAGGACATCCACCTCCGGGCACAGAACATCCACCTCTGGGCACAGGACTGTCCACATCTGACTCCTACGGGCACAGGACATCCACCTCCGGGCACAGGACTGTCCACATCCGAGACCAGTACCATGGACGAC
Organism: Ranitomeya variabilis; assembly: GCF_051348905.1. Taxonomy (NCBI): domain Eukaryota; kingdom Metazoa; phylum Chordata; class Amphibia; order Anura; family Dendrobatidae; genus Ranitomeya; species Ranitomeya variabilis. Next base: position 589,483,133 of record NC_135232.1, on the reverse strand, counting down.
TTGCATCTCTGTGTACGCTGCGGGTGCCAGGCTATTCAGCTGCCCTGGGTGCTGGCTCTGCTGGCCTCCATGCACTCTTCAGACCAGCACACACCAGACTGACACTGACGTGCACCTCGCACACCTGGCCCCACCTGGCCAGACGCCTGACACGGCCTGCACGGCCTGACACACATACCCTCGGCCTCGAACTGTTTAGTGATGTGTGCCGCTTCGTCATTATAATCCCCCAAATCCGTACAATTCCTCCTGATACGAGTAAATTGACCCTTGGGAATATTTGTTAACCAAATGGGTAAGTGGCAGCTCATCAAATGTATGAAGCTGTTAGAATTCACTTCTTTATGGAAACATTTGGTTTTTAATGTATTATTTTGCACATAAATAGTCAGGTCTAAAAAATTTTCTCTGGTGTTACTGATAGTGGGGGTGAATTCCAGACCAAACTGATTAATATTTAAGTTGGAGATGAATGAGTTGAGCTCAGTATATTTCTTTATATAAATATCCAAATACAGATAACTGTATGTATTTTATATATACATTCTACAACGCACATAAGAGGATGCACTTTACACATTTTTATATATCCATTTTTTATACTCCACTGGAGTTTCATTATCGCATTTTAATTTAATTTAATTTGATTATTCTTTTCTCATGATTATCATCATGAGGCAAACAGATATACCCGAGTATGGCTTTTTAATGTGTATGTATTGTAGTATAAATTTGAATAAACTTATAGTTTTAATTATTGTCACATATGTCCCCTCTTTTTTTCTCCCCCTTTTTTTGTATCATGCTTTTAGATATCCATATAGTATCCAGCAACAAATTGAGCTGACACCCTCAATGGTCTCTCTTAAAGTTATTATTAAGTGTTGTTCTCCCTACTAATCCAGGTCCGTTACCTATATTAAAGATTCTGTATGTCAGATTCAAAGTTAAACCAACATTTATCATGATACCTGTACTGTGTACAAGTTCTCACATATGGGCTACATAGGCAGTTTTTGAGCGAAGGGGGCGTTCACTATATAAGGCCGGGCTACACAGGGAACTCCAGCCCTGACGAAGAAGGAGTGTATCCTTCGAAACGCGTTGGATTGGTTGCCCCTGATACGCGCCCGCCTCTCAACCTTGTGACGTCACAACAGGTAGCACGCCCCCTACACACTCCGCCACTGCTCCGGCGTAGCTTCCGGCCGGAGCACGCCAGGAGCTGGCGGCATCTGCTCACTGCTGCACCGCGCCATCTACAACGTTCGTAGTCCAGTCAGTCCTGTCATTTCTTCGCAATCTCACGGTGCAATCTGGAGGCACCCTCTTGCAAGGAGGACCGCTACCTTCTATTGTTTCGGAACCATTGAGGCACAGTATCTAGTAAGTGCATGTGTTTATACCTATAAGCAGGTTAACCTAACTAATCGCTTCTAGCTGTGATTCACCCCGATCCTAATATATTTTTGTGCACTGGTGTAATGAACATTTAGCATTTGGCGTCCTGCCAATCCATTATACTTAGCCCTTTTCCAGTTTTCCTACAGTGTAACTATTATTACAGGTCCTACACTATCTACACCATCAACCAGCGCAGGTGATTCATATTTATTTAAAAAATAAATAGGCTTTCTATGGCCCACTGAGTGAGAGATGGCACACACAGGAGTCAGGAGTGGCACACAAGCCCTGAGGCCAATATTTTTCTCCCACTGATTGATGTAGTGATTTTTTTTTCAGGTAGATTTTAGAACCCAAATCAAGCAAAAAAATTAATAGGCTTTCTATGGCCCACTGAGTGAGAGATGGCACACACAGGGATGGCACTCTAGCAGAAATGCCAATCTTAATCTCCCACAAAAAAATAAAAAATAAAACAGGGACTGTCCTACAATTACTATCTCCCTGCAGTAATCTCAGCCAGGTATGGCAGGCAGCAATAAGGAGTGGGCTGATGCACAAATTAAATAAAAAGTGTGGACAAACAAAAAAGATAGCTGTGCAGAAAGGAAGGAACAAGAGGATTTGTGCTTTGAAAAAAGCAGTTGGTTTGCACAGCGTCGTACACACACAGGCACAGCAACACAGCTATCAGGGTCAGGGAGCCTTCTAGGGCAGCCCAATGAGCGACAGCGCTGAGGAAAAAAAAATGTAGCTTCCACTGTCCCTGCAAACAAAAGGTGGTGTTGGACAGTGGAAATCGCTACAGCACAAGCGGTTTGCAGCTTTATGTACCCTGCCTATCACTATCCCTGCTTCTGAAGAAGCGGCAGCAACCTCTCCCTACGCTCAGATCAGCAGCAGTAAGATGGCGTTCGGCGGGAACGCCCCTTTATAGCCCCTGTGACGCCGCAGAAAGCAAGCCAATCACTGCAATGCCCTTCTCTAAGATGGTGGGGACTGAGATCTATGTCATCACGCTGCCCACACTCTGCGTTCACCTTCATTGGCTGAGAAATGGCGCTTTTCGCGTCATTGAAACGCGACTTTGGCGCGAAAGTCGCGTACCGCATGGCCGATGCAACGCTGGGATCGGCTCGGTTTCATGAGACGCCGACTTTGCCAAAAGTCGGCGACTTTTGAAAATGAACGACCCGTTTCGCTCAACCCTATTCAGCACAAGTTCAGACCTTACAAGTGAACAAATGAAAAACGGAGAAAATCGAGTACAAAAAGCCAGTAAAATAACATCAAATTTTATTATTGTAACCAATGATAACACCAAAACAATAAATATCAAACAATATATTAGGATACATGGGTTTTGAAATTAATAGGTGAATAAATCCAAGATGTGGAAAAAGGGGCCAGAGAAAAGTCAGGACATATATCTACTATATAATTGTCTAAGGGTCACTTCCGTCTTTCTGTCTGTCTTTCTGTCTGTCTGTCTTTCTGTCTGTCTGTCTGTCTGTAACGGAAATCCCAATTCGCTGATTGGTCGCGGCAAAACAGCCACGACCAATCACCGACGGGCACAGTCCGGAGGCAAAATGGCCACTCCTTACTTCCCGCAGTCAGTGCCCACTCCATACTCCCCCCCAGTCAGCGCTTACAAAGGGTTAATGGCAGCGTTAACGGACTGCATTATGCCGTGGTGTAACGCACTCCATTAACGCTGCTATTAACCCTGTGTGACCAACTTTTTACTATTGATGCTGCCTATGCAGCATCAATAGTAAAAAGATCTAATGTTAAAAATAATAAAAAAAATAAAAAATAGTTATATACTCACCCTCCGTCGGCCCCCCGGATCCAGAACAGGTCTTTCTCCCTCCTCGCGATGCACCGGTGACCGCTCCATGCATTGCGATCTCGCAAGATGATGACGTAGTGGTCTCGCGAGACCGCTACGTCATCATCTCGCAAGACCGCAATGCACTCTTGAGACCAGAGCGCGTGAGGAGCATCGGTGCGAAGCGGGGGCCAACGGAAGGTGAGAATATAACTATTTTTTATTTTAATTCTTTTTTTAACAGGGATATGATGCCCACATTGCTATATACTATATGGGCTGTGCAATATACTATGTGGGCTGTGCAATATACTGCGTGGGCTGTGCAATATACTACGTGGTCTGTGCAATATACTACGTGGGCTGTGCAATGTACTTCGTGGGCTGTGCTATTTACTACGTGGGCTGTGCTATTTACTACGTGGGCTGTGCAATATACTACAAGGGCTGTGCAATATACTACGTGGGCTGTGCAATGTACTATGTGGGCTGTGCAATGTACTACGTGGGCTGTGCAATGTACTACGTGGGCTGTGCAATATACTGTGTGAGCTTGTGCAATGTACTATGTGGGCTGTGCAATATTCTACGTGGCTGTGCTATATACTACGTGGGCTGTGCTATATACTACGTGGGCTGTGTTATACACTACGTGGCCTGTGTTATACACTATGTGGCCTGTGTTATACACTGCATGCGTGGGCTGTTATATACAACGTGAGCTGTGTTATATGCTACGTGGGCTGTTATAAACTACGTGGCTGTGTTATATGCTATGTGGGCTGTTATACACTCCGTGGGTTGTGCTATATACTTGCGTGGCTGTGCTGTATACTCCATGGGCTGTGCTATATACTCTATGGGCTGTGCTATATACTATGTGGCTGTGCTATATACTACGTGGATGTGCTATATACTACGTGGCTGTGCTTTATACTACGTGGCTGTGCAATATACTACGTGGCTGTGCTATTTACTACGTGGGCTGTTATATACTACATGGCCGGCCGCGAACAATCAGCAACAGGCATATTTACCCATAATGATGACTGGTCCTGACTTTGCCTCGTTGGGGTACGTGGCCGAGGCAAAGTCATGACCAGTCATCATTATGGGTAAATACCTTGGCTTTACTTAACATGATTTTCTAATGGCATTGGGCACAGCAGCAGGGATCGCAGTACTGCATGTTAGTGACAGTCGATAGAAGCACAGCTAGTGATTTATACGTTAAAACTGCAAGTCCCATTGGCAGATTATTTATCCTGCAGCTGTACCCTATACATATGTATATACTGTATATATATGTCCTGACTTTTCTCTGGCCCCTTTTTCCACACCTTGGATTTATTCACCTATTAATTTCAAAACCCATGTATCATAATATATTGTTTGATATTTATTGTTTTGGTGTTATCAATGGTTACAATAATAAAATTTGATGTTATTTTACTGGCTTTTTGTACTCGATTTTGTCCAAGTTTTTGATTAAGTCTAGCGAGTTGCTCAATGCTTTGGAGTACTGTATTACTGGTAATTAAATTGTATACTTACAAGTGAACAGTTGTAACCTAACCTAAATACAGAATCAAGGATTTCAACAAGAGAAAAGAATGGTAAACCACGTTTACATATCTAAATAAGGAAAGCAAAGTTAAATCTCATGTATGTCTCAAAACAGAGAAAACAAGGGTAACCCACCTGTACATCTTACAAGAAGAGAAAACAAGAGTAAACCATCTATAGGACTCTTTCTATAAGCATTGTGACAAAGTCACTGGCAAAGTACTACAGGGGAGATATGTAGCATTGAAGTTGTGAGCTTCAGTAATATAAGCCTAGGAAAAATCATCCAGCACACTAAGCGATGATAGGGGTTAATCAGCCATGTTTAGTGGTAGTATGAATGAACAGCGGTATAGTGGGAGGAGTCCAGAGGATAAATACCCAACTTTCTAGAGCATTTGTGTGTGGGTGGGTCTGAAGGTGGGAAGTTCTGGAAATGTGCTTTTGTGTTTAGGAAAACTGGATGTATGGTGATTGCAGGTCTTCTGGATTGAATGTCCTTTGCTAAAGGACATGGAAGCTAGACTCTAAGCCAGGTGGGCTAACCAGCACTATTGTATGGACTTGTTACTTTATGTTTTACCTTCTGCCAGACAAAGGCTGTATTTATGCTTTCTAGTGACATGATTTATGATAATTGCAACAAGCCAAGCAGACTTTAAATTGAAACTGTTCCTGTGTCTACCTCTTTAAGAAGCTGGGTGAGTCGACTTGCTACTGTTGGTGTTAGATGTGCGGGCAAGATTCCCAGGAATCAAGTATGATGGCTGGGGACAAACTTTATGTCTTGGGTAAAGGTCACTGTACAAATGGAACAGCAGTCAGACAAAATAAAGCTGATCAAGCTTCTGGTCCAAAGGCAGCACCAACAGCACCTGCAACAGCAGCTCCAGCAGCAGCAACAGCACTGACAACAGCTGCGACAGATTGATTTACTCACAGAGGCAGTTCATGGCAAGGCAGCAGCTCCAACTTCAAGGTCAGCTGATGATTTCTCTGTTTGGAAGGCGCTGAGGAGAGCCTTGCAGAAAATGACCCCGGGTGACAACATAGAGGGCTTATTAACAGTTTTTTGAAGGGTTGCTGATAGGTAGAAACTCCCGCCGGAGCAGTGGGCGGAAGTCCTGGGGCCATACTTAATGGGCAAACCACAAAAAGCCTAATTTGAGTTGGACTTACATGAAGCCAAAGAATATGAAAAATTTAAAACAGAAATTTTGGCTTGCCTGGGGGTGACAATGTCTGTCAGGGCACAATGGGTTAACCGCTGGGCATATTGTAGGAAGATAGACAGAATAGTGGTCCCTCTTGTGTGTCTGGACCGGAACTATCGGGGCTGTCATCACTATTGCCGGGGGAAGCACTTTCTGACTGGAGTAGACCTTTGCATCTGACTGTTGGGGGCATGTGTGATATAAAAGAGAATGAGCGCTTGGGAATGGGGCTTTTAGCAGGTACCCAGCGTGTGCTACAGGAGAAGGTTGACTCTCTTTCTGCTGACCGACGCCAACTGACAGGCCCACTTTTGCAGCATTCCCATGCCCACGCATACAGACTGTGCATCTCCTGAGACCAACTCCACGTTAATCCCGACCCTTACAGCACTAACTGGGCGGTGCATCGGACATCTGCTGACTCTCTTTGCAACACTGATCTGGCATTGCACGCGGTACGGAGTGGTAAGATTGCGACCTCCACTCCGGAACTTTGTATATCCTCAGCTATGCAGCAGACCTTTTCCCGTTCAGCACCTCGTTCCAGGATAACAAGACCTCTTGTAGGAAGACCAGGATACTTTGTCACCAAATAGAGACAGTGCTACACTTTCCTCCAGGACCGGCTCAGAGACTTCACGCGCCACCTACGGCGCCACCCTGGGATTTTCCAGCCACCATCATCCAGGAACCAGACTGATAAGTTAACCCGTTATTTAACCCATTGTAGTTACTTTATTGCCATAGATATATTGTGGGCCTGTATATTTGTGAGCAGGTATCAGGATGCAGTAATGGTCGGAGGCAGAACAAGGGTTAACAAGGGAATTTAATGAAACATCGTTACTCCACGCAGGGAGAGAGTAAATGAGGGGGGAAAGGATAAGAAAACTGTGTCTGGTGGACGTAGGTATAGCAGGGGCAATAAAGGGTTGAGGAAAGTTCAAAAGTATCAAACTTATCAGTTCAGTATGGATGAGGATCAGTCTCGGTGAAGATAGTGGTGGCGTTCCGGCCCAAACGCTTGAAAAATCCGGCGTAGTCCCGGTCTCAAATGGGTCCTGGGTTCCGGTGTCGTTGGGGATCCTGGAATGACCTTTCATGGGTCCTGGTTCCAAGATGGGTCATGCTGGAGAGAGGACAGTCCTTTCTTTTTAAGCTTCAGCACAACGCTAATGCAGGCGGGATCGCATACGTTCAATGGCCGCACTCGGTTCACGGCCGGGATGTCGAGACTCGAACTGCGCCCCCTGAGGTCTGGTCATGGGGAGGGCTCACTTATGCTCAGTAACACTGCGGGAGTGGATGTCACAGATCTCAGGAGACGTCTCTTCAGACAGTCTCCGCTAAGTCTCCGCAGGCCACTCTGACTTGAGCCTACTTTGTCCTGACTGAACAGCGTTGGAAGGCTCTCACTCTGCCTCTGCACACTACAGATTCCCACCAGCCAAGCTCTCTTTCCCACACACTGTCCCTCTCTTATACCCTTCGAGTTCAAAGGTCTGTCTCAAGTTCAAAGGTCTGTCTGGGGCACTAAAGTCTCCCCCCTGCAACTTTTATGACAGCACCGATGGTTCCGGACTTGTCCCGGACAAGGCACGCCGAGGCTGGCTCTCCTTCTTACTTATTTACACCCTCTTACTACCTGCGTGGAGTATTTACTGCTGAGTTAAATATATATATATATATATATATATATATATATATATATATATATATATATATAAAACTCTTGCACGTCACTGAATCCCGCGTTCCTGCTAGAACCTTACACTTGGCATAGTCGGCAGGATGCAGTCAAACAGCACAGAGGTGGCAGACCAAGCAGTTGGGGAGCCCTAGGTCCAGTATCTTGCTGGGGGCAATGTTGAACAATTTACCAAAGTTTACGGGGAGTAACACCATGTTGTGGAGCTGGACTGAGCGTATAAGGGGTACGATGAGAATGTATCCCATGACCCCTGCATTGGAAGATGAAGTGGCTATCATGGCATTAGATAGAGAAGCCCGAGACTCAGTTATGTTGCGGATCCACAAAGAGCGAGATACTTTTAATAAGGTGCTGCGAATTGTGGAAGACACCCATGGGGATCCCACAGATGTAGGGGAACTGAGAACATGTCTCTTTAGTCGCATGCAGAGGGAGGGGGAGACCTTAAATTAGTACATAAACGCACTGCAGGAATTACATACTGCGATTGTCAGGAAAGATGGCATTGGTATAGGCCCTACAGACATAATATTGCGAGATCTGTTAGTGATAGCTTTGCGGAACACGATGACAAAACAGACCCTGCAAGAGCGTGTGTGGATAAACCCTTGGGTGACTTTTTCTGAGATAGGAAGTGAAGCGCACACGCGTGAACAGGAGCAGGGGGGTGACAGTCCCGGTGGGGAAGATCCGGAGCGGGGAGGTGTCCGTAAATGCAGTCACCGATCACCAATTGGTGGAAGAATTGAGGAGAGAACTTCTGAATATTAAAGGAGAATTGGCTGGCGTTAAAAAGAAGTCAGAGACGGCCGCAAATGCATCAGGGGACAGGGAAGGCCCAGAGTCCCGTCGTGACACTAGAATGCTTCATCGACAGAGACCTCTCACTTGCTTTAATTGTGACGAGAATGGACATATAGCGTGGGAGAGTACACGTCGCAGAAGCGTTCCACCCCATCGTCCGTTAAACTAAAGGACTCCAAGTCGGGGGAGATGCCACCCGGAGACAGAACAGATGCAGAGGAGTAGTGGAAGTCCCGCAAGTCCAACGTCAGTGTGTCTTCTAGTTTGGGCCGAATTCGATGGTTGTGCAGTATGCTGCCTGGTGGACACAGGGTCACAAGTAACAACAATGCCAGAAACTTACTTCCAGCGACAGTCTCCTGAAGCAAGGTGGCCTGAGTGGGGCCCAGTAATAAAGTTGATGACTGCCAATTAACTGCCTATTCCAGTCGCAGGGGTGGCGTGGATGCAAATCTTCATTTGTGGCAAAGATCTTGGACGAAAGGGAGTGGTGCTAACCCAGGGAGAAGTGAGTAGCAGATACACCGTCACTCTAGGAATGAATGATTTGAAGGAATTCAGGAGTCTCCTCATCAATGAACCCTCTAACAAGACTCTGAAGCAGAGAAGAGTATTCCAACAGTTAGTGCATGCAGCTCAAGCTCAAGAATCTTAACTGTGAAGGAGGAGTGTTAAGAAAAGTGATTGTTCTCACTTCTTCCAAACTCATTCTACAACCCGGTTAAACAGTACTCACTTTGCCCATTCGAGCTCGCATCCCATTGGAGGGAGTTGATATTCAAATTGAGCCTTCTTTCTCGGAGCAACTTCCCTCTTGGTGGCACATACGTTAGCCATTGTACGCGATGGAACTGTTCCTGTTGCTGCTTCAATTTAGAGGATCAGGACATCACAGTTCTCTCGAAATACGAAGTAGCCCAGATTGTGAGTATGCCTGAAGAGATAATACCATCTCGGACTGTACAGCTGGAGATACAGCAAAGAGACCCCTGGACTGTGACGGTGAACTCCTCTTTGTCACCAGAGCCCACAGTCAGGATGGATGACTTGTCCTGGAACAAATGTAGGCCAAAGTGGTCGAAGTCACTCATGCACAGGTGCAACAGGTGGAAGCTCCGACAGGCCGATATACAGACGTGTTCGCTCGCCATGAGGACGATTTCGGCTGCACCACGGCTATCACACACGAGATACCTACTGGAAATACCGTGCCCATTAGAGAATGCTATCGGCAAATCCCACCACAGCTGTACCAAGAGGTAAAGACTATGTATGGGGCAGCACGGTGGCTCAGTGGTTAGCACTGCAGCGTTGGAGTCCTGTGTTCAAATCCCAACAAGGACAACATCTGCAAGGAATTTGTATGCTCTCCCCGTGTTTGCCTGGGTTTCCTCCTGGTACTACAGTTTCCTCCCACATTCCAAAGACATACCGATAGGGAATTTAGATTGTGAGCCCCATCGGGGACAGCGATGATAATGTGTGCAAACTGTAAAGCACTGAGGAATATGTTAGCGCTATATAAAAAAAATAAAGATTAGTATGTTAGGTCACATGTTGCAGAAGGGTGTCATCCGAGAGAGTCAGAGTCCATGGGCTGCTTCAATAGTGCTGGTGCGGAAGAAGGACGGGACTCTGTGTTTTTGTTTGGATTATTGGAAACTCAATGCTTGTATCGTGTGAGAGACTCATACCCATTACCCAGGATTGAGAAATCCCTGTCTGCACTAGGAAAAGCCAATTTATTTTCTACATTGGATCTCGCCAGTGGCTATTGACAAGTGGCGATGTCAGAACAGGATTGGGCAAAGACCACTTTTATTCTATCCATGGGCCTGTTTGAATTCAACCAAATGCTGTTCGGCTTGGCCAATGCCCCCAGAACTTTTCAATGTCTCATGGAAAGGTGTCTGGGCGACTTGAACTTTGATGCTATGCTTATTTATCTAGACAACATTATAGTCTACTCTGCTTCATTTGAGGAACATCTCCGATGACTGGAACAGGTGTTGCGTCGCCTTCAGAAGCATGGATTAAAGGTGAAACCTCAAAAATGTCATTTGTTCCGCACTCAGATGGAATACTTGGGTCATGATGTTACTGCTGACGGGGTAAAGCCATCCTGAGAAAAGACCGCAGTGATACAGGATTGGCCCACTCCAGAGACGGTGGAAGATGTTCGAGCATTCCTGGGATTGACAGGGTACTCTCGCCGCTGTGCGAAGAACTTTGCCTGCCGGGTAAGGCCGCTGCTGGTGCTGCATAAAGGAGTGCCCTTGGGCGCAAAGAACTGGAATATACGTTGGAAGGAGCACCAGGAGAAAGCTTTCGAAGATTTGAAGAAGGCAGTGACGGAAGCTCCAGTGATGGCCTATGCAGACTTTTCTCAACTGTTTATTCTCCACATCGACGGAAGTTTGCATGGACTTGGAACTGTGTTGTTACAGATACAGGACGGAAGACAAAGGATGATCGCTTATGCAAGTCTGTCCCTTCATGATTCCGAACGTAATCCGGACAATTACAGTTCCTTTAAGTTGGAGCTGCTGGCGTTGGTGTGGGCTATGACAGAGAGGTTCTGAAGTGCTGGTACGCACCGATAACAACCCTTTGGCTCACTCGGAAAATGGGAGGTTAGGAGCTCTGGAACAGCAATGGATGGCCAAAATGGCAAAGTTTCAATACAAAATTGCTTACAAAAGAGGAGCAGAGAACACTCATGCGGATGCCCTATCTAGGGTAAAGCATGCTAAACCTGAGCAAAATTGAGATGAAGAACTGGAAAGTGAGGAGGTTCCCAGCTTCTTAAGCCTCGCCAGGACGGCGGTGGCGTCGTGGGACCAGGTACAAACCCTGACCCAGGGGGCGTCTTACCAAACACTGTAAAGTAACACACTGGCGCTATGTATTGGCCTGAACCTTCAGCTGCAAGCACCTTGGCACGTAGTGTGCAACCCTGCCAACCAATATTAAAATTAGAATAAAATCAACAAACAGGTGCTGCGCTAGCAGGAGGAACTGTGACTAGGAATACATCTCAGTCACCTACCTCACTGTTATGAACTGATGTGTCCACTTGGGACAATGAGCTGCTGCAGACCGTCCTCTGCTATCTTGGAAGATCTGTGATTAGACAGTGCAGCCACGTTTACGTGGCTGCACTGTCTAATCACAGATCTTCCAAGATAGCAGAGGACGGTCTGCAGCAGCTCATTGTCCCAAGTGGACACATCAGTTCATAACAGTGAGGTAGGTGACTGAGATGTATTCCTAGTCACAGTTCCTCCTGCTAGCGCAGCACCTGTTTGTTGATTTTATTCTACTTGTAGAGCATGTCGGACATGTGAATTGGCTAAACCGCCGAAGCAGAGAGCCCCCATACAGTCTATTGTGACATCCGCCCCCCTGGAGCTGTTGATGATAGATTATCTGACTATTGGGAAGGCCCACCAGGGGTATGAACATTGTTTAGTGATGGTGGATCACTTCACGACATTTGCTGTTGCGACTCCAACCAGGGATAAAACTGCAGATAAGCTGCACATCCAATTTGTAAAAATTTCATTAAACTTTACAGATGTCCGACATGGATTCATTCTGATCAGGGCGCCTGTTTTTTTGGATAATGTGATGGAAGATTTACATCGTATGTACTGGATTGACATATCCCGCACCACACCATTATCACCCTCAGGGAAACGGCGCCTGTGAACGGTTCAATCAAATGTTAATCCAAATGTTGAAAACTCTAGAAGATCGGAAGGCCCGGTGGCCCGAGTATGTATCAGATTTGGTGTGGATATACAATAATCGAGTATACCATACCATGGGTTATACCCTCTATTCTCTCCTATTTGGTGGAGCTGGAAAGGAAATCACCAAGATAGAATTGGATCCAGAAGAGGACTACCCACAGACGAGGGTGTCCTACTCGATTTGAGAACATCGTCATCGCATGCAGACTTTGCATCGATTGGTAAAGACCAGGCTTTGGGAGTCGGAGCATGCTGAGAGGACTCCACTGTGGGCAACAGATCTTCAGGTTGCAGACCGTGTCTTGGTGTATGAAAGATGTCCTCAAGACAAGCTGGAAAATTGGTGGAAAAAGGCCCATACCGGGTGAAGCAACGAGTCAGCTCCGAATGGCCTGTGTGCGAGATTCAGCCTGAAGGTAAACAAAGCTCTCCCACTCAGATAGTTTATCGGAACATGCTTCGGCCTTGTCTATCAAAGGACCCAGTACGAACAGAAGACGCACAAGAGACTCCTGAGCCAGTTCCCATGATGGTAGAAGAAGAAGATGAAGAGAGTGAGGAACCAAGAACTGGGGTCCTCAAAGAATCTGATCCTGAGAATACAGATGCACCATTGCTCCCTTCTGTACAACCTGATTCTATCACTCAAGGGGACTCCACTACTCCTTCCAATTTACAATGCTCCGATCGAACAGCGGGCAAACTCCCCAATCGCTTCAATCAGGAACATTTCATTTGGCAGCAAAATGTTCTAAAGAGAGGAATTACAGCCATGTATGTCTCAAAAACCCTCACCCGTGCAATGGCAAGCAAAAGAAGTGAGAATGTAGAAAGATGGACCAGAATAGTGGTCCCTCTTGCGTGTCCTGACCGGAACTATCGGGGCTGTCACCATTGTTGCCAGGGGAAGCACTTTCTGACCTGAGTAGACCTTTGCACCTGACTGTTGGGGGTGGGTGTGATATAAACGAGACTGTGCTTTTGGAGGGTACCCTATGTGTTCTACAGGAGAAGGTTGACTCCCTCTCAGCTGACTGATGCCAACTGACAGGCCCGCTTTGCAGCATTCCAACCCTTGTGCATACAGACTGTGCATCTCCTGAGACCAACTCCACGTTAATCCCCAAACCTCACAGCACTAACCGGGCAGTGCATCAGACATCTGCTGACTCTTTGCAACACTGATCCGGCATTGCACGCAGTATGCAGCGGTGAGACTGCGGCCTCCACTTCGGGATTTTGTATATCCTCAGCTGTGCAGCAGACCTTTCCCTGTTCAGCGCCTCGTTCCAGTATCACAAGACCTCGTGTAGGAAGACCAAGATACTTCGACGCCGTACAGAGACAGTGCTACACTTTCCTCCAGGACCGGCTCAGACACTTCTCGCACCACCTACAGCGCCACCGTGGGATTTTCCAGCCACCATCACCATCATCATCCAGGAACCTGCGACTGATAAGTTAACCCGTTATTTAACTCATTGTAGTTACTTTAATGCCATAGATATATTGTGGGCCTGTATATTTACACCCTCTTACTCCCTACATGGAGTCTTTACTGCTGAGTTAAATATATATATAAAACCTGTTAACTCTTGCTCTGCCTCCTGATTGTCACTGCATCCCGCGTTCCTACTACAAAATCCCTGGCAAAAATTATGGAATCACCGGCTTTGGAGGATGTTCATTCAGTTGTTTAATTTTGTAGAAAAAAAGCAGATCACAGACATGGCACAAAACTAAAGTCATTTCAAATGGCAACTTTCTGGCTTTAAGAAACACTAAAAGAAATCAAGAACAAAAAATGTGGTAGTCAGTAATGGTTACTTTTTTTAGCCAAACATAGGGAAAAAATTATGGAATCACTCAATTCTGAGGAAAAAATTATGGAATCATGAAAAACAAACAAACAAAAAACACTCCAAAACATCACTAGTATTTTGTTGCACCACCTCTGGCTTTTATAACAACTTGCAGACTCTGAGGCATGGACTTAATGAGTGTCAAACAGTACTCTTCATCAATCTGGCTCCAACTTTCTCTGATTGCTGTTGCCAGATCAGCTTTGCAGGTTGGAGCCTTGTCATGGACCATTTTCTTCAACTTCCACCAAAGATTTTCAATTGGATTGAGATCCGGACTATTTGCAGGCCATGACATTGACCATATGTGTTTTTTTTCAAGGAACGTTTTCACAGTTTTTGCTCTATGGCAGGATGCGTTATCATCTTCAAAAATGATTTCATCGTCCCTAAACGTCCTTTTAACTGATGGGATAAGAAAAGTGTCCAAAATATCAACATAAACTGGTGCATTTATTGAAGTGTAATGACAGCCATCCCCCCCAGTGCCTTTACCTGACAAGCAACCCTATATAATCAATGACTGTGGAAATTTGCATGCTCTCTTCAGGCAGTCATCTTTATAAATCTCATTGGAAGGGCACCAAACAAAAGTTCCAGCATCATCACCTTGCCCAATGCAGATTTGTGATTCATCACTGAATGAGACTTTCATCCAGTCATCCACAGTCCACAATTGCTTTTCCTTAGCCCATTGTAACCTTATTTTTTCTGTTTAGGTGTTAATAATGGCTTTTGTTTAGTTGTTCTGTATGTAAATCCCATTTCCTTTAGGTGGTTTCTTACAGTTCAGTCACAGACGTTTACTCAAGTTTCCACCCATTTGTTCCTCATTTGTTTTGTTGTGCATTTCCTGTTTTGGAGACATATTGTTTTACGTGTCCAGTCCTTGACACTTTGATGTCTTCCTTGGTCTACCAGTATGTTTGCTTTTAACAATCTTCCCATGTTGTTTGCATTTGCTCCAGATTTTAGACACAGCTGACTGTGAACAACCACCATCTTTTGCAACATTGCCTGATGATTTACCCTCTTTTATGAGTTTGATAATCCTCTTCTTTGTTTCACTTGACATCTCTCATGTCGGAGCCATGATTCATGTCAGTCCACTTGGTGCAACAGCTCTCCAAGGTGTGATCACTCCTTTTTAGATGCAGACTTAGGGTACCGTCTCACATAACGATTTACCAACGATCACGACCAGCGATACGACCTGGCCGTGATCGTTGGTAAGTGGTTGTGTGGTTGCTGGGGAGCTGTCACACAGTCAGCTCTCCAGCGACCAACGATGCCAAAGGCCCCGGGTAACCAGGGTAAACATCGGGTTACTAAGCGCAGGGCCGCGCTTAGTAACCCGATGTTTACCGTGGTTACCAGCGTAAAAGTAAAAAAAAAAAAAACGTACATACTCACATTCCGGTGTCTGTCCCATCGGCGTTCTGCTTCTCTCCACTGTGTCTGTGCCAGCCGGAAAGCACAGCGGTGACGTCACCGCTGTGCTCGCTTTCCGGCTGGCCAGCGCTCACAGTGCAGAGAAGCAGAACGCCGTGGGACGGACACCGGAATGTAAGCATGTACTGTTTTTTTTTTTTTACTTTTACGCTGGTAACCACGGTAAACATCGGGTTACTAAGCGCGGCCCTGCGCTTAGTAACCCGATGTTTACCCTGGTTACAAGCGAACGCATCGCTGGATCGGTGTCACACACAACGATCCAGCGATGACAGCGGGAGATCCAGCGACGAAAGAAAGTTCCAAACGATCTGCTACGACGTACGATTCTCAGCAGGGTCCCTGATCGCTGCTGCGTGTCAGACACAGCGATATCGTATGGATATCGCTGGAACGTCACGGATCGTACCGTCGTAGCGACCAAAGTGCCACTGTGTGACGGTACCCTAATGAGCAGATCTAATTTGATGCAGGTGTTATTTTTGGGTATTAAAATTTACAGGTTGATTCCATAATTTTTTCCTCAGAATTGAGTGATTCCATAATTTTTTCCCTATGCTTGGTTAAAAAAGTAACCATTACTGACTACCATATTTTTTTGTTCTTGATTTCTTTTAGTGTTTCTTAAAGCCAGAAATTGCCATTTGAAATGACTTTAGTTTTGTGCCATGTCTGTGATCTGCTTTTTTTCTACAAAATTAAACAACTAAATGAACATCCTCCAAGGCCGGTGATTCCATAATTTTTGCCAGGGGTTGTAGAACCTTACAATATCACCATGACAAACCTCCTCACTCCCAAATATTTGGTCTACTGCACCTCATCCAAAAGAGGTTACAGCGCAATTGATAGAGCGAGTTGTAATGGACCAGTTTGTGGAAGCCAGAATCTAATCCAGGTGGGCTAACCAACGCTATGGTAAGGACTTATTACTTTTTGTTTTACCTTCTGCCAGACAAAGGCTGTATTTATGCTTTCTGGTGACCTGTTTTATGATGATTGCAACAAACCAGGCGGACTTTAAATACTAACGACTCTTGCGTCTACTTCTTTAAGAAGCCGAGTGAGTTGATCTACTACAGCATGTACAGCCAATGCTTATGAACAGACATCTTGGGGAAGGGAAGGCCAAAAAATGGATCAAGACTGAGAGGCATTTGCACAGATAAAAAGAGTTAACCCAATAAGATTGTATGTACACTGGGGAAAATAAGTATTTAATCCCTTGCTGATTTTGTTTGCCCACTGACAAAGAAACGAACAGTCTATATTTTTAAGGGTAGGTTAATTTTAACATTGAGAGAATATCAAAAATAAAATCCAGAAAATCACAGTGCATAAATTATATAAATTTATTTGCATTTTGCAGTGATAAGTAAGTATTTGATCCCTATGGCAAATAAGACTTAATACTTGGTGGCAAAACCCTTGTTGGCAAGCACAGCAGTCAGACATTTTTTGTAGTAGATGATGACGTTTGCACACATGGCAGGAGGAATTTTGGTCGGCTCCTCTTTGCAGATCATCTCTAAATCATTATGACTTTAAGGCTGTCGCTTGGCAACTCAAACCTTTAACCTCCATAAGTTTTGTATGGTATTAAGCAATGGCGTAACTTGAAACTCATGGGCCCTGATGCGAAAGCTCCAACGGTGCCCTCAAATATTTTAAATCTTTAATAGCAACAGTCTTTTTTTATAGGCCAAAGGGACTTTTAGGGCCCCCTAGGCTCCAGGGCCTGGGTACGATTGCAACCCCTGCACCTGTTGTAGTTACGCCCCTGGTATTAAGGTCTGGAGACTGGCTAGGCCACTCCATGACCTTAATGTGCTTCTTTTTGAGCCTCTCCTTTGTTGCATTGGATGTATGTTTTGGGTCATTGTCTTACTGGAAGACCCAGCCACGACCCATTTTTAACCCCTTAAGCCCCGAGGGTGGTTTGCACGTTAATGACCGGGCCAATTTTTACAATTCTGACCACTTAACCTTTATGAGGTTATAACTCTGGAACGCTTCAATGGATCTTGGCGATTCTGACACTGTTTTCTCTTGTCATATTGTACTTCATGATAGTGGTAAAATTTATTCGATATAACTTGCGTTTATTTGTGAAAAAAATGGAAATTTGGCGAAAATTTTGAAAATTTCGCAATTTTCCAAATTTGAATTTTTATGCCCTTAAATCACAGAGATATGTCACGCAAAATACTTAATAAGTAACATTTCCCACATGTCTACTTTACATCAGCACAATTTTAGAACCAATATTTTTTTTTGTTAGGGAGTTATAAGGGTTAAAAGTTGACCAGCAATTTCTCATTTTTACAACACCATTTTTTTTTAGGGACCACATCTCATTTGAAGTCATTTTGAGGGGTCTATATGATAGAAAATACCCAAGTGTGACACCATTCTAAAAACTGCACCCCTCAAGGTGCTCAAAACCACATTCAAGAAGTTTATTAACCCTTCAGGTGTTTCACAGGAATTTTTGGAATGTTTAAATAAAAATGAACATTTAACTTTTTTTCACACAAAATTTATTTCAGCTCCAATTTGTTTTATTTTACCAAGGGTAACAGGAGAAAATGGACCCCAAAAGTGGTTGTACAATTTGTCCTGGGTACGCTGATACCCCATATGTGGGGGTAAACCACTGTTTGGGCGCATGGCAGAGCTTGGAAGAAAAGGAGTGCCATTTTAATTTTCAATGCAAAATTGACTGGAATTGAGATGGGACGCCATGTTGCGATTGGAGAGCCCCTTATGTGCCTAAACATTGAAACCCCCCACAAGTGACACCATTTTGGAAAGTAGACCCCCTAAGGAACTTATCTAGATGTGTGGTGAGCACTTTGACCCAAGAAGTGCTTCACAGAAGTTTATAATGCAGAGCCGTAAAAATAAAAAATCATATTTTTTACAAAAATGATCTTTTTGCCCCCAATTTTTTATTTTCCCAAGGGTAAGAGAAGAAATTGGACCCCAAAAATTGTTGTACAATTTGTCCTGAGTATGCTGATACCCCATATGTGGGAGTAATCCATTGTCTGGGCGCATGGCAGAGCTCGGAAGGGAAGGAGCGCCATTTGACTTTTCAATGCAAAATTGACTGGAATTGAGATGGGACGCCATGTTGCGTTTGGAGAGCCCCTTATGTGCCTAAACATTGAAAACCCCCACAAGTGACACCATTTTGGAAAGTAGACCCCTTAAGGAACTTATCTAGATGTGTGGTGAGCTCTTTGACCGAACAAGTGCTTCACAGAAGTTTATAATGCAGAGACATAAAAATAAAAAATCATATTTTTTCACAAAAATGATCTTTTCGCCCACAATTTTTTATTTTCCCAAGGGTAAGAGAAGAAATTAGACCACAAAAGTTGTTGTGCAATTTTTCTTGAGTACGACGATACCCCATATGTGGGGGTAAACTACTGTTTGGGCGCATAGCAGAGCTCAGAAGGGAAGGAGTGCCGTTTGACTTTTCAATGCAAAATTGACTGGAATTGAGATGGGACTGTTATGACCCCAATGGCAGAGGGTCTCAGAAATAATTACCAAGTCTGCAAACACAAAAAACCAGCCCATAGGGCAGTGGCAACCGAGCTGACCATATATCTAATCCCAGCACCACAAATAGCAGCAGCCGGGGAACGCGCCCACGCTGGCTCTAGACGTCTCGCGCCAGCCGGAGAACCAACCAACCCTAGAAGGGAAAAGAAAGACCCTTCTTGCCTCCAGAGAAAAGACCCCAAAAGTTGGATACAAGCCCCCAACAAATAACAACGGCGAGGTAAGAGGAAAAGACAAACGCAAGAACGAGCCAGGTACTTAGCAAAGAGAGGCCCACTAGCCAATAGCAGAACATAGCAAGATGACCCACACGGCCAGCAAAAACCCTATCAAAACATCCACGCTGGATATTCAAGAACCCCCGAACCGTCTAACGGCCCGGGGGGAGAACACCAGCCCCCTAGAGCTTCCAGAAAAGTCAGGAATCACATTTAGTACAAGCTGGACAAAAGATAAGAGCAAAGCAAATAACCAAAAAACAAAGAAGCACTACTTAGCTTAATTTTGCACGAACCAGGACCAGCAGACAGGAGCAAACATAAAGGATCTGATTACAACGATGCCAGGCACTGGACTAAGGATCCAGGAAGTTTATATAGCAACACCCCTGGACTAACGACCCAGGTGGGTGCCAAACTGAGGAAAGACAATCCCAGAGTCATATCACTAGTAACCACAAGAGGGAGCCAAAAAGTCTAATTCACAACATGGGACGCCATGTTGCGTTTGGAGAACCCCTGATGTGCCTAAACATTAAAACCCCCCACAAGTGACACTATTTTGGAAAGTAGACCCCCTAAGGAACTTATCTAGATGGGTTTTGAGAGCTTTGAACCCCCAAGTGTTTCACTACAGTTTATAACGCAGAGCCGTGAAAATAAAAATTCTTTTTTTTTCCACACAAATTATTTATTAGCCCCCAGTTTTGTATTTTCCCAAGGGTAACAGGAGAAAATGGACCCCAAAAGTTGTTGTCCAATTTGTCCTGAGTACGCTGATACCCCTTATGTGGGGGGAACCACTGTTTGGGCGCATGGCAGAACTCGGAAGGGAAGGAGCGCCATTTGGAAGGCAGACTTAGATGGATTGGTCTGCAGGCGTCACGTTGCATTTGTAGAGCCCCTGATGTACCCAAACAGTAGAAACCCCACACAAGTGACCCCATATTGGAAACTAGACCTCCCAAGGAACTTATCTAGATGTGTTGTGAGAACTTTGAACCCCCAAGTGTTTCACTACAGTTTATAACGCAGAGCCGTGAAAATAAAAAATCTTTTTTTCCCACAAAAATGATGTTTAGCCCCCCAAATTTTTATTTTCTCAAGGATAACAAGAGAACTTGGACCCCAAAAGTTGTTGTCCAATTTGTCCCGAGTATGCTGATACCCCATATGTTGGGTAAACCCCTGTTTGGGCGCACGGGAGAGCTCGGAAGGGAAGGAGCACTGTTTTACTTTTTCAATGCAGAATTGGCTGGAATTGAGATCGGACGCCATGTTGCGTTTGGAGAGCCCCTGATGTGCCTGAACAGTGGAAACTCCCCAATTCTACCTGAAACCCTAATCCAAACACACCCCTAACCCTAATCCCAACTGTAACCCTAACCACACCCTTAACCCTGACACACCCCTAACTCTAATCCCAACCCTAATCCCAACCGTAAATGTAATCCAAATCCTAACCCTAACTTTAGCCCCAACCCTAACCCTAACTTTAGCCCCAACCCTAACCCTAACTTTAGCCCCAACCCTAACCCTAACTTTAGCTCCAACCCTAGCCCCAACCCTAACCCTAGCCCTAACCCTAGCCTTAACCCTAGCCCTAACCCTAGCCCTAACCCTAGCCCTAACTCTAGCCCTAACCCTAGCCCTAACCCTAGCCCTAACCCTAGCCCTAACCCTAACCCTAGACCTCATCCTAATGGGAAAATGGAAATAAATAAATTTTTTTAATTTTATTATTTTTCCCTAACTAAGGGGGTGATGAAGGGGGTTTGATTTACTTTTATAGCGTTTTTTATATCGGATTTTTATGATTGGCAGCTGTCAGACACTAAAAGACGCTTTTTTATAGCAAAAAAGTTTTTCACTATATTTCCACATTTTGAGAGCTATAATTTTTCCATATTTTAGTCCACAGAGTCATGTGAGGTCTTGTTTTTTGCGGGACGAGTTGACGTTTTTATTGGTAACATTTTTGGACACGTGACAGTTTTTGATCACTTTTAATTCCGATTTTTGTGAGGCAGAATGACAAAAAACCAGCTATTCATGAATTTCTTTTGGGGGAGGCGTTTATACCGTTCCACGTTTGGTAAAATGGATAAAGCAGTTTTATTCGTCGGGTCAGTACGATTACAGCGATATCTCATTTATATCTTTTTATGTTTTGGCGCTTTTATACGATAAAAGCTATTTTATAGAAAAAATAATTATTTTGGCATTGCTTTATTCTGAGGACTATAACTTTTTTATTTTTTTGCTTATGATGCTGTATGGCAGCTCGTTTTTTGCAGGACAAGATGACGTTTTCAGCGGTACCATGGTTATTTACATCTGTTTTTTTGATCGCGTGTTATTCCACTTTTTGTTCGGCGTTATGATAATAAAGCGTTTTTTGGCTCGTTTTTTTTTCTAATGGTGTTCACTGAAGGGGTTAACTAGTGGGACAGTTTTATAGGCTGGGTCGTTACGGACGCGGCGATACTAAATATGTGTACTTTTATTGTTTTTTTATTTAGATAAAGAAATGTATTTATGGGAATAATATTTTTTTTTTCTTTATTTAGGAATTTTTTTTTTTTTAACACATGTGGATTTTTTTTTTTTTACTTTTTTACTTTGTCCCAGGGGGGGACATCACAGATCGCTGATCTGACAGTTTGCACAGCACTCTGTCAGATCAGCGATCTGACTTACAGCGCTGCAGGCTTACCAGCGCCTGCTCTGGACCCGGAAGTAGTCCCTGCAGGACCCGGATGCAGCCCCGTGGCCATTTTGGATCCGGGGCCTGCAGGGATAGGAGGTAAGAGACGCTCGGAGCAACGCGATCACATTGCGTTGCTCCGGGGGTCTCAGGGAAGCCCGCAGGGAGCCCCCTCCCTGCGCGATGCTTCCCTGTACCGCCGGTACACTGCGATCATGTTTGATCGCAGTGTGCCGGGGGTTAATGCGTCTGGGGCGGTCCGCGACCGCTCCTGGCACATAGTGCCGGATGTCAGCTGTGATAATCAGCTGACACCCCGCCGCGATCGGCCGCGCTCCCCCCGTGAGCGCTGCCGATTGCGCTGGACGTACTATCCCATCACTGGGAATTAAGTCCCAGGTCACCTTGACGGGATAGTACGTCCAATGGGATTAAGGGGTTAATGTCCTGGCGGAGGAAAGGAGGTTGTCAATCAGGGTTTTAAGGTACATGGCTCCATCCATTCTTCCTTTAATGCGGTGAAGTAGTCCTGTGCCCTTGGCAGAGAAACACCCCCAAAACATAATGTTTCCACCTGCATGCTTGACAGTGGGGACGGTGTTCTTTGTGTCATAGGCAGCATTTCTCTTCCTCCAAACACGCCAAGTTGAGTTAATCACAAAGACTTAAATTTTTGTCTCATCTAACCACAGCACCTTCTCCCAATCACTCACAGAATCATTCAGGTGTTCATTGGCAAACTTCAGATGGGCCTTCTTGAGCAGGGGGACCTTGCGGGCACTGTGGGATTTTAAACCTTTACGGGGTAATGTGTTACCATTGGTTTTCTTGGTGACTGTGGTCCCAGCTGCCTTGAGATCATTAACAAGTTCTCCCCCATGTAGTTTTAGGCTAATCTCTCACCTTCTTTATGATCAAGGATACCCCATGAGGTGAGATTTTGCAATGTGCGCCAGATCGATGTCGATTGACAGTCATTTTGTATTTCTTCCATTTTCTTACTATTGCACAGGGCCGGACTGGCCATCGGGCAGTTCTGGCAAATGCCAGAAGGGCCGGTGGCAGTAGTGGGCCGCTCGAGTGTGCCGCTGTCGGCACACTCTCCCCGCTGTCGACGCACTCCCGGCCCCGCATTCAACTATACCGGCGTCATAGACGCCGGTACAGTTGAATGCAATGATGGAGGAGAGAGCGTCTGCTGACGCTTCCTCTCCCATCATTCCCCGCTCTGCCTGCCGCTGACACTGCGGGTGCGCGATGACGTCATATCATCGCGCACCTGCTGTGTGACCGGGCGGGCAGACTGCGACTGCTGAGACCAGAGCCAGAGCAGCGCGGGGCAGGAGGAAAGGTGAGTAGAGTGTTTTGGGTTTTTTTTAATCAATGAGTGATGACTGGATTGTGGAGCTATTGGGGGGGGGGGCTGTGCTGCATTCCATTCTATGGGCCTCTGCTGCATTATATTCTATGGGGCTGGCTGCATTCCATTCTATGGGCCTGTGCTGCATTATATTCTATGGGCCTGTGCTGCATTATATTCTATTGGCCTGTGCTGCATTATATTCTATGGGGCTGTGCTGCATTATAGTCTATGGGGGATGGCTGTATTACATTCTATGGGGGCTGTGCTGTATTACATTCTATGGGGGCTGAGCTGTAATGCTGGATACAGCTGTAATTATATGTTATATAGTCGTGTTACACTCCCCTCACTTCTTGTAGCCTACAAGTGTACAAAGATATTATACAGTCACCATGTGACAAGTGGGCCTGTGTGACTTCAAATGCCAGGGCTGAATTTTAGTCCCAGTCCGGCCCTGCTATTTCACCAACAGTTTTCTCCTTCTCACCCAGCGTCTTACTTATGGTTTTGTAGCCCATTCCAGCTTTGTGCAGGTCTATGATCTTTGTTATGGTTTCCAATGGCAAGGAAACATCAGAAGCATAGAATAAACGGACAAGCTCTCGGGTGATGGAAACTAGAGCTGACCGCGATGCTAAACCTACACACCACACTAGAAGTAGCCAGGGGGCATTCCTGCGTTGTCTCTAGATGCCACGCGCCAGCCGGAGAACTAACTACCCCTGGTAGAAGAAAACACAGTCCTGGCTTGCCTCCAGAGAATGTCCCCACAGGAGATAGCAGCCCCCCACATATAATAACGGTGAGAGCAGATGAAAAGACACACGTAGTATGAAAGCAGGTTTAGCACAGAGAGGCCCGCTAACTAAATAGCAGAAAGATACAACAGAGGACTTCGCGGTCAGCTGCAAAACCCTTCAAAACACCATCCTGAAATTACCTTAACTCATGTGACAACTCATGCCACTGGAGTGGTAATTTCAGCCCAACAAGAGCTTCCAGCTGCAGAGATTCACATAAGTGCAAACTGGACAAAACATACAAAAATAGGCTTAAGGACTAAAGTGTCCAACTTAGCTGAGCAGAAAACTGGGAGCAGGAACATGCAACAGAATCACTCTGGATACATTGATGGCCAGCATTAGAATGACTGAGGAGCAAGGTTAAATAGGATACTCCCACATCCTGATAGGAACAGGTGAACTGAGAAGGTAAAGCTTGCAGGACACCAGTACCACAAGAGACCACCGGGGGAGCCCACGAACCGAATCACAACAGTACCCCCCCCTTAAGGAGGGGGCACCGAACCCTCACAAGAACCACCAGGGCGATCTGGATGAGCCCTATGAAAGGCACGGACCAAATCAGAAGCATGAACATCAGAAGCTGTAACCCAAGAATTATCCTCTTGACCGTAGCCCTTCCATTTCACCAGATATTGAAGTCTCCGTCTGGAAACACGGGAGTCCAAGATTTTCTCCACCACGTACTCCAATTCACCCTCAACCAGCACAGGAGCAGGAGGCTCAACAGAAGGCACAAGTGGTACCTCTTCAGAAGACACCGCCAACTGGTGCACAGGTTTGCGTTCCCGTAAACGCCGATCAATCTGAATTGCCATTGTCATGGACTCATTCAGACCAGTAGGCGCAGGAAACCCCACCATGACGTCTTTTACAGCATCAGAGAGACCTTCTCTGAAAATTGCCGCCAGAGCGCACTCATTCCACTGAGTAAGCACAGACCATTTTCGAAATTTTTGGCAATATATTTCGGCTTCATCTTGCCCCTGAGAGAGGGCTATTAGGGCTTTCTCAGCCTGAATCTCCAAATTTGGTTCCTCAAAAAGCAACCCCAAAGCCAGAAAAAACGCATCCACATTGAGCAACGCAGGATCCCCTGGTGCCAATGAAAATGCCCAATTTTGGGGGTCACCCCGCAGTAAAGAAATAACAATTTTTACTTGCTGGGCAGGATCTCCAGCAGAATGAGATCTCAGCGAAAGAAACAATTTACAATTGTATTTAAAATTTAGAAAACAAGATCGATCTCCAGAAAAAAACTACGGTATAGGAATTTTAGGTTCAGACCAAGGAGCACGTAACAAAAAATCTTGTATATTCTGAACTTTAGAGGCAAGATTATACAAATTGGTAGCCAGACTCTGGGGATCCATATTTCAACAGATAAAGTCTGAGCCATTCAGGGGTTAAGAGGAGAGGAAAACAGGAGACTGCAATTAGAGCTGGAGTGCAACTTCAGAGGAAAAAAAAAAAAAAAGTTTCACACAGTTCCTTTTCTCTCCTGCTTCAGCCTATAGATTAAACATTCGGGCTGGCCATACTGTTATGGTTTCCAATGGCAAGGAAACATCAGAAGCATAGAATAAACGGACAAGCTCTCGGGTGATGGAAACTAGAGCTGACCGCGATGCTAAACCTACACACCACACTAGAAGTAGCCAGGGGGCATTCCTGCGTTGTCTCTAGATGCCACGCGCCAGCCGGAGAACTAACTACCCCTGGTAGAAGAAAACACAGTCCTGGCTTGCCTCCAGAGAATGTCCCCACAGGAGATAGCAGCCCCCCACATATAATAACGGTGAGAGCAGATGAAAAGACACACGTAGTATGAAAGCAGATTTAGCACAGAGAGGCCCGCTAACTAAATAGCAGAAAGATACAACAGAGGACTTCGCGGTCAGCTGCAAAACCCTTCAAAACACCATCCTGAAATTACCTTAACTCATGTGACAACTCATGCCACTGGAGTGGTAATTTCAGCCCAACAAGAGCTTCCAGCTGCAGAGATTCACATAAGTGCAAACTGGACAAAACATACAAAAATAGACTTAAGGACTAAAGTGTCCAACTTAGCTGAGCAGAAAACTGGGAGCAGGAACATGCAACAGAATCACTCTGGATACATTGATGGCCAGCATTAGAATGACTGAGGAGCAAGGTTAAATAGGATACTCCCACATCCTGATAGGAACAGGTGAACTGAGAAGGCAAAGCTTGCAGGACACCAGTACCACAAGAGACCACCGGGGGAGCCCACGAACCGAATCACAAAAGATCTTGCCCCTGACATCCTTATAATAATAACAATAATCTTTATTTTTATATAGCGCTAACATTCTGCAGCGCTTTACAGTTTGCACACATTGCTGTCCCTGATGGGGCTCATAATCCAAATTCCCTATCACTATGTCTTTGGAGTAAAGCTCTTGGTCTTGATCACGTTGTAGAGGTTAGAGTCAGACTGATTGAGTCGGTGGACAGGAGTCTTTTATAAAGGTGACTATGTAAGCAGCTGTCTTTATTGCAGGTAACCAGTTGATTAGGAGCATCTAACTGGTCTGTAGGAGGCAGAACTCTTAATTGTTGGTAGGAGGTCAAATACTTATTTCTCACTGCAAAATGCAAATAAATGTATCTAATTTATACAATGTGATTTTCTGGATTTTATTTTTGATATTCTATTTCTCAATGTTAAAAGCAACCTTCCCTTAAAATTCTAGACTGTTCATGTCTTTGTCAGTGGGCAAATGTACAAAATCGGCAACAGACCAAACACTTATTTCCCCCACTGTATATATGAAGGTATATCTATGTTTGATGAGTATGTATCCTAACCATAAATGTGTACCTACTGTATGTATTTGTTCATGATGCACAGCAAACCTGTGCATACTGCTTATCTGTTCAAAAATGCCCCATTTCACATCTCGTTGTTGTTACCTGTCATCAGTATAAGATACAGGACTGTGGCTAATCCAACATATCAAATGCAGAGCTGAACTCCACATGTCCTGTTCGGCAGCCACATCATCACTCATCAGCATCACATATCATCTCCACACCGGGAGATAACGTATCAAGAAACGGAATCCATAAGCCTCAAGTGTCACCGCTGCTGCGTCTCGGTATTAGAAACACATGCCGGACTCCCATGATGAGGGATTCAAAGGCGTGTCATAGACAAAGCAGTCATGGCTGCTGTAATTAGCAAAGCGCAATTGTTTACTTCCATTGACACGAGCTGTAAATTCGAGGCTCCCGCGGAGCTGAGTTTGTTAACATTTTACAATCCGCAAAGAACAAAGTTTTCGCCTCCAGACATGGATTTTATAAAAAATCAGAAGGATCTGAGAATCAGAACATGTGAGTCACAAGAGGGGCCCAGACATCAGCGGCTAGTTTACAATTCCTCGTTACAGATGCTGCAGTGATAAGAGAATAATCACAGGCTTACTATGTATAAAGTTATATCAATCAATGATCCAAGAAGTATCATGTACTTGACATGCATATATGTATCCCGTCCTTTAAACTGTAATTCCTCAGCTGGGAGGGAGTGAACAGAAAAAGCACAAATCACACAAATAATTTATAAATAGATAACATCTTATTAATTTTTTTTAGATACAAAAACTGAGATAAAAGCAAAAATAGATGTGAGAGACACTCCGGGTTACAGACTCCTTTAAACACACACTATTGAGTACAATATATTCCTGTGGTTTCCTAAATATGTAAAAGGAAAAAAGAATATGCAGAGAGGAGCAGTCTGTTAGTAAAGATTAATGCTAGAGGCAAAATCATGTAATATGAATAAAGTGCCTTATCCTGGGGAAAGGTAGTGCTGTATACCTAAGTCTCATATTGAACAAAACTTGGCAATTTAAATTGCCTATAGAATGCCCTGAGTGAAGTGTGGCTGAACCGCGCGTCGGGGTGGAGGGACACGGCACTGACTCCACACACCTATTAAGTACATATTGAGAGGCTTAATGTCTGTAGCTATACTTTTGGTAGTTGAGTCTTTACTGTCTTTACTTTAGGGATTTGCTGTACCAATTTAAATTGTCAAGTTTTGTTCCATATGAGACTAGGTATACAGCACTTCCTTTCCCCAGGATAAGGCACTTTATTCATATTACATGATTTTGCCTCTAGCATTAATCTTTACTAACAGACTGCTCCTCTCTGCATATTCTTTTTTTCTTTTTACATATTAATGAAACCACAGCAATATATTGTATTCAGCAGTGTATGTTTAAAGGAGTCTGTAGCTTGAAGTGTCTCTCACATCTGAGGTCATTATATTTGCTTCTATCTCAGTTTTTGTATCTAAAACTATTTAATATAATGTTAACTATTTATAAATTATTTCTGTGATTTGTGCTTTTTTTGTTCACTCCCTCCCAGTTGGGGGATTACAGTGTAACAGACGGGATACATATTATTATGTATAAAGTCTCACACTTACCATTTTCATTCAGTTTTTACTTGTCCTGCCAGAAGTCATATGGAGACATTTTGCATGTGCAATGACTCACGTCACGTGCTGTTTTCCCTGTTTGAAAATGTTTTCTTTCCTTTTTTCTCTCCACCAGTCCCAGACCATGGCAAATTCTCCAACTAACTTCATAGTTTGACACATCTTTGAGCATCACTTATGGTGCTATTCTAAGCCTGTACAGCAACAGAAATAAATAAGCCCATACCTGTCCATAAATTCAGACCCCTAAATTAATTCGGACCCAAGGATAGACACCTGAAATAATGAAGACACCAAACCTTTGACCAAACTCCACCAAATTAATACAAATCTCAGACTATACCCCCCCTACAAACGGACTTCAGACTCTAGACCTAAGACCTCTACATAAATTTAGTCCCTAAACCAGATGCCAAAATCAATCCAAATTGTAGATCAGAGCCACTGAACTTTTACAAATCCCAGACCAGACCATGCAAACATAGGCTCCAGACCATCTCTTTAATTACAGATGCATAACACGCTAAATATATTCAGACCCCTTACTATACCCTCTAAATCAAAACCCCAGAGCAGACCTTCTAAACTGATACAGACATCAAACCACCTAATTACAGACCCAGACCACCCAAATATATTTTTACCCCAGTCCAGACCCTCTAAATATTAACCCAGATTAGATCCATTGATTTAAAAAACAAATCACACTCTCCTCCTCTGTTGAGTCTTGGTGTCATCTGACTTCAGGACCTGCACACATATGGTCCTGCACACATATGGTCATGTGACTTTATCCACACAGGGCCTACAAACATTTGTAGATCAAATCTTTGGGCACTTTGCACAGCCATCCAAAGCACCCATGTTATAATCCATCTATTACAGTTCACTATTGTGTGCACAGTAATAATTCCATAAATCATTAAATCAGAAGATGGTTTTTCTGATGCAGAACCCCTAATCCACCGCATGTAAGCACCACTGTAGATATAGCTTGCTGCATACTGTTTTAATATTGAGTTCAATGCACAAATTGTATATCTTAAGCTCAACAGCTCCCTCTGTTGGTGGCAGAAGGCAGCAATGGTTGTCCATTTAGTAGTCTATACAAGGTATTTGGAGCACTGTACCAGAAAAATGGAGCACCAAAAATATTAAGAAATGAGTCAGTGTAGACATTAAAACTTGTTCAGATTAAAAAAATAACTATTATTTTAGACATTCACTTATATACCCTGCACACCTTCATTGAGCCCTAACCTGGGGCGGAATCCGTGCAGTTTAGCAGCTCTGCTGTAATGTATATCTGTAGCTCCTATTTCCCAGTTAATCCCTAAGAAGCACTTCCTGGGGAACGGCCAACTGCAGAATAAAAGACATTCCTCATAAGCAACTTGTAGATTTAACAAGTTTTCTAAAGCTGTGAAATCATGTCAGTCTATGATGTGCTCTGCCTTTGTGTCCAGATGCCTCAGGGTCTATGTTCCAGCTTGTTCGTCAATATCCAAAGATGAGAAACTCATTACGGTTATTCTTAAGAAATGACATCATCTTTCATTAACTCTTCGTGCCCTGCTGTTTAGACAGAACTGGAAGATCCACTTGGTCCCCTGCTGAAGGCTCTGTGATAACTCACTGACCTCCTTATGATACAGGAAAGATATAAATCTTGGTACCGTGTTAGCCAGTAGATAGAAAAATGTTTAGAATTGAGAGTCCTCTGTAGGATGTAGTTGGCAGCAACCTCTCGGGGGCAGTGGAAGTGTGGACAACATGACACTCTTTAAATATTTCACCAACTTATTTTCTCTTAAACACTTCCTCAAAATATGTCTCTTCTGTCACAGGACTCTTAATGATTGTCCAATCCTCATGATCTCTCATTCCAGGCTGGTTCCTCTGCTGGTGAGGAGTCTTTCTCTCATTCCCAGTGGTTACAGAGATGGCTCTTCTTCACTTATAGTTCTGTCATAACCGGGTGGTAACTCTTTTTTCCTGGCTTTCACTCATCATCTTACACCAGCCACTCTTTTGGTGACTACATCTTTCAGTCTCCTCAGTGGTCAGTTTTTCCTTGCCCTCCCTTGGGTGTCTCTGCGACAGACACCATGGCAGGCACCGTCTCTTCCCCGGCACTTGGCTTGCTCTCTACTAAGTTGGACTTTTCCTCCTCTTCCTACAGGTGTGAACAGAATCTCCCACTCAGGATAGTAGGTCTCCTGGTGACTACACCTTCCTGTCTCCTCAGTGGACAGTTTCTCCTTGACCTCCCTTGCGACTCTGTCTTTTTGATGCTGAGACACCATGGCATCTACTCTTCACTGGCTCTTGTCTAGCTATGGTGATGGCTTTCCATTTCTTATGGGATCGGTCAGTTTCTCCTTGTCCTCCTTTGTGGCTCTCTCTTCCTCCCCTTCTTGTGTATTCTTATAGGTGGTCAGGGCCGTATTTGCCACTAGGCACTCGAGGGCACGTGCCTAGGGCGGCGACATTGCGGGGGGCGGCACCTGAGCAAGGTTTTTTTTTTTTTTTTTTTAAGTCCCAGGTCACAAACGCGACCGACCGCCCCGCCGCCTCCGAGTCCCGCCCTCCTTGAAGACGATACGCACCCTGCTCCAGCGATGCCTGGTCTCAGCGTCTGTAGCGCGTCCTGAGTGAGCGGTCACGTGGTACCGCTGATTAAGCTCATGAATATGCGCATATTCATGATCTTTAATTAGCGATACCACCTGACCGCTCACTCAGGAAGATGGCGCTGCGGTGGGACAGAGCCAGAGGGATGTCGGCGCGGCCGCGCGGTGTGTGGGACAGCTGACAGGTGAGTATGGGCCCCCCCTTCTAATACTCACCTCTCCTGGTTCCTGCAGCAGCTGCAGCGTCTTCACCGCTCTCTGACTCTGCGACGTCTCAGGGCAGAGGGTGCGATGACGTCATCACTGCGCGCTCAGCCTCTGTGTCCTGAGCGTTGCAGAGCCGGAGAGACGCTGAGTGCAGCGGACCTGCGCTGGGAACGGGAGAGGTGAGGATTTTACTTTTTTTTTTCTTTATGTCTGACAGACCCTGGGGCAATGCTGCACACTGGGGCAGATTGCTGGACACACTGGGGGCAATGCTGCACACTGGGGCAATGCTGGACACTGGGGCAGATTGCTGGACACACTGGGGGCAATGCTGGACACTGGGGCAGATTGCTGTACACACTGGGGCAGATTGCTGGACACAGTGGGGGCAATGCTGGACACACTGGGGCAGATTGCTGGACACACTGGGGGCAATATGCTGGACACACTGGGGGCAATATGCTGGACACACTGGGGCAGATTGCTGGACACACTGGGGCAGATTGCTGGACACACTGGGGCAGATTGCTGGACACACTGGGGGCAACGCTGCACACTTGGGCAGATTGCTGGACACACTGGGGGCAATGCTGCACACTGGGGCAGATTGCTGGACACACTGGGGGCAATATGCTGGACACTCGGGGGCAATATGCTGGACACACGGGGGCAATATGCTGGACACACGGGGGCAGAATGCTGGACACACTGGGGCAGAATGCTGGACAAACTGGGGCAGAATGCTGGACACACTGGGGCAGATTGCTGGACACACTGGGGGCAATGCTGCACACTGGGGCAATGCTAGACACTGGGGCAGATTGCTGGACACACTGGGGGCAATGCTAGACACTGGGGCAGATTGCTGTACACACTGGGGCAGATTGCTGGACACACTGGGGGCAATATGCTGGACACACTGGGGCAGATTGCTGGACACACTGGGGGCAGTGCTGGACACACTGGTGCAGATTGCTGGAAACACTGGGGGCAATATGCTGGACACACTGGGGCAATATGCTTGACATACTGGGTCAGATTGCTGGACACACTGTCTGGGGGCAATGCTGGACATACTGGGGCAGATTGCTGGACACACTGGGGGTAATATGCTGGACACACTATTGCAGATTGCCAGACACACTGTCCGGGGGCAATACTGGACACACTGGGGCAATATGCTGGACACACTGGGGCAATATGCTGGACACACTGGGGCAGATTGCTGGACACACTGGGGGTAATATGCTTGACATACTGGGGCAGGTTGCTGTACACACTGGGGGCAGGACTGGAGGCATGGACAGAATGTAGATACGGGGCATGATTGGAGACACGGGGCAGAATGAAAGACATGGGGCAGGATGGATATGATAGAGACAGATGGGGCAGGATGGGGAGATCATATGGGGTAGAATGGATACTCAAGAGGGCAGGATGCGAGAACATATGGCTGGAGCCAGGAATGAGACACACTGGGCCAGGGTGGGGAATATTATTACCATAGGGGCTAATTAAGGGATATTATTACTGCAGTGATGTATTTATTTTATTTTTTGAGTATACTGTTTTAAATGGGGGGGCATCCTGTTACTGTGTAGAGTGACACTATGTCGCCTTTTTTTCTTCATGTGGTGTAATGTAGAAGTTGTGAAAAATTAAGTAATGTGTTCTGCAAGCAGAGCTTGAGATAACTGTGTTATTTCCTGCAGAAATGAGTCCTGGCTGGAAGACATGATGGCGGTCTGTGCTGGATGAAAGATGAAGGACTTCACCTAGAGACGTCACTGGTGAGTATAGAGTATCATGTGTGGCCAATGGCCATTATACAGTATGGAGCATCATGTGTGGCCATTATACAGTATGGAGCATCATGTGTGGCCATTATACAGTATGGAGCACTGTGTGGCCATTATACAGTATGGAACATCATGTAGGGCCATTATACAGTATGTGGAGCCCTGCGTAGCCATTATACAGTATGGAGCACTGCGTAG
Organism: Ranitomeya variabilis; assembly: GCF_051348905.1. Classification (NCBI taxonomy): domain Eukaryota; kingdom Metazoa; phylum Chordata; class Amphibia; order Anura; family Dendrobatidae; genus Ranitomeya; species Ranitomeya variabilis. Next base: position 589,449,544 of record NC_135232.1, on the reverse strand, counting down.
CCATATTTTTGGGGGGTTTTAATTATTGTATAGGAAACAGTGTGATCAGAAGTGCTAAATGGCTGTGGTTGGGACTTGGATATGGGTGTGATTAGTTGTGAAATGGGCGTGGTCAGAGGCGTGGCCTAAAATTTGCCGCGGCGCACTACATGCGCCGCAACCTTTAGACCTTTCCCTTCTTCAAAAGTTGGGAGGTATGGTACCGCATTTCCCAGATCACAGCAAGTGCTGCAAATCCCATAGGGAATGAACAAAACCAAACACAGTCTTGCCGTAAGTGATCCATTACACAGCAGATGCAGAAAAACTGCCCGATCTGCTGCAAAAGGCGACTTTCACAACAGCGATTCTCGCCAAAAGTCTATGCAGATAGTGTCATACTCACCAATGGGGGAGGCAGCACTAAAAGTGCCTAGGGCAGCAGAAACTCTAAATACGGCCCTGTAGGTGGTGACAGGTTCTTCCACTAGGGACAGTAATAGAGACTATCTGCTCTCCATAACCCCAGACCAACACACCACATCAGATGTGTCCTTTAGCCATTTATAAATTGTATTATTAGGTAGCATAGCTCCTCACAATCCCCAGATCTTACCTATAGAGCATCTCTGGGATGAGGTAGCATGTCAGTACCTCCATCTAAGGTGAGAAGTTATAACATCCACATAGACTAATATTTCAAAACCTACAGGTATCTATGCCACGGCAAACTGCTGCAGCTCTAAGATGCAGAACGTCCAATACTCTACTAGAAGGTGGTCTCTATTAGTGTCTGCCTCATTCACATCAATACATGTTGATCTGCAAGTACCAGACACAACCAGTGGAAAGGAATTGAGCTATTTCTGGAAAAAGAAAATTACACAGCTATGGTTTTTTTAATTCTGTACAATATTGAGGATCTGGGGAGCTGAGGTTTGATTCAGTCCTTCATGTCTTCCAACATTCATGTTTCCCCCAAACGAACTACCCCCGGAGCTTTTTCCGTTTTTCCGTTTTCGTTTTTTGCTACCCTCCTTCCCAGAGCCATAACTTTTTTATTTTTCCGTCAATTTGGCCATGTGAGGGCTTATTTTTTGCGGGACGAGTTGTACTTTTGAACGACATCATTGGTTTTAGCATGTCGTGTACTAGAAAACGGGAAAAAAATTCCAAGTGCAGTGAAATTGCAAAAAAAATGCAATCCCACACTTGTTTTTTGCTTGCCTATTTTGCTAGGTTCACTAAATGCTAAAACTGACCTGCCATTATGATTCTCCAGGTCACTACGAGTTCATAGACACCTAACATGACTAGGTTATTTTTCACCTAAGTGGTGAAAAAAAATTCCAAACTTTGCAAAAAACAAAACAAAACAAAATTGCGCCATTTTCCGATACTCGTAGCGTCTCCATTTTTCGTGATCTGGGGTCAGGTGAGGGCTTATTTTTTGCGTGCCGAGCTGGCGTTTTTAATTATAACATTTTGGTGTAGATACGTTCTTTTGATCGCCCGTTATTGCATTTTAATGCAATGTCGTGGTGACCAAAAAAACGTAAATCTGGCGTTTCGAATTTTTTTCTCATTACGCCATTTAGCGATCAGGTTAATGCTTTTTTTATTGATAGATCGGGCGATTCTGAACGCGGCGATACCAAATATGTGTAGGTTGGGGTTTTTTTTTATTGATTTATTTTGATTGGGGCGAAAGGGGGGTGATTTAAACTTTTATATTTTTTTTATTTTTTTCACATTTTTAAAAACTTTTTTTTTTTACTTTTGCCATGCTTCTATAGCCTCCATGGGAGGCTAGAAGCAGGCACAGCCCGATCGGCTCTGCTATGCAGCAGTGATCATAAGATTGCTGCTACACAGCAGATTTGCAGGTGTGCTGTGAGCGCCGACCACAGGGGGGCGCTCACAGCCACCGGCAATCAGTAACCATAGAGGTCTCAAGGACCTCTATGGTTACAATGGAGGAGCATCGCCGACCCCCGATCATGTGACGGGGGTCGGCGATGCGCTCATATCCGGCCGCACGGCCGGATGCGGTAGTTAAATGCCGCTGTCTGCGTTTGACAGCGGCATTTAACTAGTTAATAGCGGCGGGTGATCGCGATTTCACCCGCCGCTATTGCGCGCACATGTCAGCTGTAAAAAACAGCTGACATGTCGCGACTTTGATATGCGCTCACCGCCGGAGCGCACATCAAAGCGGGGGTCCCGACATGTGACGTAGTATACCGTCACATGTCGGGAAGGGGTTAATTTTAATCCAATCAGGTGGTCCTCTTTACATCACATCCTACCACTTATTTGATATTAGCTCCCATACACAGGCCAAATGACCCCATGCCACTCTACGTATGATACCAGATTGTGGTTACAGAGGTAGCATCCATATGTTCCTCTGCGACATAGAAAGATGGCACATGGCGGGCTTACCGGTTACCAGCTATACCGGACTGTGGCTGTAATGTATGGGCGCCCAGGGAAGCGCTGTTTTAGGAGATGCACTTTAGGGTAAGTTCACACAGGGCGTTTTTGCTGCTTTTGTTTTCTGCCGCAAAACCTGATCTTCTTGGCAGGAAAGAAGCTGCGTCAAAAACGCAGGTTTAGGTGCGTTTTTGGTGCGTAATTTGTTGCGTTTTTGGTGCGTTGTTTTGGTGCATTTTTTTTCTTTGGTCATGCTAATGTCCTTGGATTTTCAGCAGCAAAAATGCAGCAAATAATGATACCTGCATTTTTGCTGCGTTTTTTTCAAAACCCATTCAAGTCAATAGGTGAAAAAACGCAGCAAAAACGCTGAAAGACGTGACATGCTCTATGTCCAAAAAACGCAGCAAAGCACAAAATACTGATCACACAAAAAACCAATGTGTGCATAAGATTTCTGAAATCTCATAGGCTTTGCTGGTATTGTAAAAAGCAGCTGAAAATTAGCATAAAAAAACACAGCAAAAATACGCAGCTAAAACGCCCTGTGTGAACTTACCCTAATGGGTTAACATTTCCAACTTCAAAGACCTAAGTCTAGATGTTCAGAGGAGAAGGAGCTTTCCTCAGACCTTTCATTAGCACAAGGAGCAAGAGTTTCCTTCCGGAGCTAATGAAACAGGAAATCATAGAGAGGGCTATAAAGATGATATATACCCACAAAATATCGCCAGGGGGATATACGACCCTGAGGAGCAGTCACCTCTCCCTCCCAACCTGAAACACTTGTTCGCCTTCACCCTAGAATATGCATGGCTCCAAATATTTTGAAGACTGGCGACTTGGCGAGTAAAGTACAGGCCTGATATAACATAATCTGCTGGAGCTGTATTCAGCTAGGCCAGGGTATCTAAGCCTATGATGTGCCTACTAAGTGGTGTATCCAAGCATGTATGTAGTACAGTGAGCAGAGTAACCAACCTCATCATTTATGATCCTGCGAGTGGTGTATCTAAGCTTTTGTGGGAAGCTTTCTTCAGAGTGGAGAATCGAAGTCTATAATTTGTGATACTGTCAACAGGGCTGCTGTAACTAAACCAGTCATGTGACACTGTCTGCTGAGCCGTGTATCTAATCCTATCCTGTGTGATACTGGGCTGTGTATCTAATCCTATCTTGTGTGATACTGTCTGCTGAGCTGTGTATCTAATCCTATCCTGTGTGATACTGTCTGCTGAGCCATGTATCTAATCCTATCCTGTGTGATACTGTCTGCTGAGCCGTGTATCTAATCCTATCCTGTGTGATACTGTCTGCATACCTCCCAACCGTCCCGCGGGACTGTCCTGATTTTGACAGTCAGCCCCGCGATCCCCGGCGGGACATTAGTTGTCCCGCTCTACGTGCCTAGGGCGGGGACAATGCAGGGGGCGGCACCTGAGCAAGGTTTGTGGCTGTTTTTTTTTTATTTTTTATAAAAGCTGGGTCACCTCCCGACCGACCCCGCCCCCCCGACGCCGCCCGCCTCCCACCCACCCTCCTTGAAGACGATACTCACCCTGCTCCAGCGATGGTCTCAGCTTCTGCAGCGCTCCTGAATGAGCGGTCCCGTGGTACCGCTCATTAAGGTCATGAATATGCGCATATTCATGACCTTAATGAGGTATCACCTGACCGCTCACCCAGGAAGAAGGTGTTGAGCTGGGAGTCGGGACAGAGCGAGAGGGATGGCCGCGAAGTGAGGAACAGGTCAGGGTGGGGGGGATGAAGGAGGATGGTAAGCCGCGCCATTCAAGATGGGAGCGGGGGGGAGCATGGGGGGAGCATGGGGGGAGCGTGGGGGGAGCGGGGGGAGGGGGGCTGGAGAGATGAGACATGCATACAGGAGGAGGGGAGGGGGGGGAATATGAGCCATGCATACAGGGGGGGATATGAGCCATGCATACAGGGGGGGGAATATGAGCCATGCATACAGGAGGGGGGGGAATATGAGCCATGCATACAGGAGGGGGGGAATATGAGCCATGCATACAGGAGGGGGGGAATATGAGCCATGCATACAGGAGGGGGGGGAATATGAGCCATGCATACGGGGGGGGAATATGATCCATACATACAGGAGGGGGGGAATATGAGCCATGCATACAGGGGGGTCATTATACAGTATTAAGCATCATGTGGGATCATTATACAGTATGGAGAACTGTGTGTCCAGTATACAGTATGGAGCATCATGTGCAGTCATTCTACAGTATGGAGCATCATGTGCGGTCATTATACAGTATGGAGCATCATGTGCAGCCAGTATACAGTATGGAGCATCATGTGCAGTCATTATACAGTATGGAGCATCATGTGCGGTCATTATACAGTATGCAGCATCATGTGTGGTCATTATACAGTATGGAGCATCATGTGTGGTCATTATACAGTATGCAGCATCATGTGCGGTCATTATACAGTATGGAGCATCATGTGTGGTCATTATACAGTATGGAGCATAATGTGTGGTCATTATACAGTATGGAGCACTGTGTGGCCAGTATACAGTATGGAGCATCATGTGCAGTCATTATACAGTATGGAGCATCATGTGCAGTCATTATACAGTATGGGGCACTGTGTGGCCAGTATACAGTATGGAGCATCATGTGCAGTCATTATACAGTATGGAGCATCATGTGCGGTCATTATAAAGTATGGAGCATCATGTGCAGCCAGTATACAGTATGGAGCATCATGTGCAGTCATTATACAGTATGGAGCTTCATGTGTGGTCATTATACAGTATGGAGCATCATGTGCGGTCATTATACAGTGTGGAGCATCATGTGCAGCCAGTATACAGTATGGAGCATCATCTGCAGTCATTATACAGTATGGAGCATCATGTGTGGTCATTATACAGTATGCAGCATCATGTGTGGTCATTATACAGTATGCAGCATCATGTGTGGTCATTATACAGTATGGAGCATCATGTGTGGTCATTATACAGTATGGAGCATCATGTGTGGTCATTATACAGTATGGAGCAATGTGTGGCCAGTATACAGTATGGAACATCATGTGCAGTCATTATACAGTATGGAGCATCATGTGCAGTCATTATACAGTATGGAGCACTGTGTGGCCAGTATACAGTATGGAGCATCATGTGCAGTCATTATACAGTATGGAGCATCATGTGCAGTCATTATACAGTATGGAGCATCATGTGCAGCCAGTATACAGTATGGAGCATCATGTGCAGTCATTATACAGTATGGATGGAGCATCATGTGCGGTCATTATACAGTATGGAGCATCATGTGCAGTCATTATACAGTATGGAGCATCATGTGTGGTCATCATACAGTATGGAGCATCATGTGCAGTCATTATACAGTATGGATGGAGCATCATGTGCGGTCATCATACAGTATGGAGCATCATGTACAGTCATTATACAATATGGAGCATCATGTGTGGTCATTATACAGTATGGAGCATCATGTGTGGCCATTATACAGTATGGAGCACTGTGTGGCCATTATACAGTATTGAGCATCATGTGTGGCCATTATACAGTATGGGGCACTGTGTGGCCATATTTTTTTGTTTATAATTATTGTATATGAAACAGTGTGATCAGCAGTGCTAAATGGGTGTGGTTGGGACGCCGCAAACTTTGTCCCTCTTTCCCATCTTCAAAAGTTGAGAGGTATGCTGTCTGCTGAGCCCTGTATCTAATCCTATCCTGTGTGATACTATCTGCTGAACTGTGTATCTAATCCTATCCTGTGTGATACTGTCTGCTGAGCTGTGTATCTAATCCTATCCTGTGTGATACTGTCTGCTGAGCCGTGTATCTAATCCTATCCTGTGTGATACTGACTGCTGAGCTGTGTATATAATCCTATCCTGTGTGATACTGTCTGCTGAGCCGTGTATCTAATCCTATCCTGTGTGATACTGACTGCTGAGCCGTGTATCTAATCCTATCCTGTGTGATACTGTCTGCTGAGCCGTGTATCTAATCCTATCCTGTGTGATACTGACTGCTGAGCTGTGTATCTAATCCTATACTGTGTGATACCGACTGCTGAGCTTTGTATCTAATCTTGTGTGATACTGTCTGCTGAGCTGTGTATCTAATCCTATCCTGTGTGATACTGACTGCTGAGCTGTGTATCTAATCCTGTGTGATACCGTCTGCTGAGCAATATGGGATGTTGTTACGTGATATAATATCAGTTGGACCCCAGAATGGAGACTTGTAGTGTCACCCTGTGATTGCCATTTAAATCACCGCCTGTTCCTAAGCGCCACTACCGTTCCGCCGCACTGCAACAGCCACAAATCCTTCCTTTTTAAGTTTTTTTCCAAGCTGTTGAACCCACAGCCTCAGTCATAGAAGCTAACTGTTAAACAATGGCTAGCCCCTTTAAGAAGGTAGATTCAGCTTCTGAAAAGTATCAGTGCCCCGTCATCCATGCGGCTTCTCCCTATATAATGGATGGAAAGAATGACCTCACCCCGAAACCACAGTGTAAACCATGAGCCGGGCACGGATCCATCCCAGGAAAGGGAACTCTTTACTTTCCAAATAGTCCATGAGCCGGGCCAGATATCGGTACCACCCGGAGTGACTAATTTTCTTTGGTATTTTTAGGTAGATGCATGTCTGTAGTTTATTTTTTGATATGATAGCCCTTACATATACGTAGCTTATTAACCCCTTCAGCCCTAGGCCTATTTGTACCCAAGTGCCTAAGCCAATCTGACCTGTGCCACTTCATGGGCTAATAACTTTGGAACGCTTTCACCTATCCAAGCCATTCTGAGATTGTTTTCTCGTGACATATTGTACTTCACGTCAGTGCTAAATGGGAGTCAATATATTTTACCTTTCTATATAAAAAAATGCTAAATATTCGGAAATTTTGGAAAAATCGGCAATTTTTTAACTTTGAAATTCTCTGCTTTTTACAAAAATACTGATACCCCCCATAATAGTTATTAATTTACACTCCCCACATGTTTACTTCATATTGGCATCATTTTGAAAATGAAACCTTATTGTTTTACGACGTAATAGGGCTTATAGTTTTATGCGCAATTTTTCACATTTACAGCAAAACCCACTTTTCAAAGGACCAAGTCACTTCTGAAGTCACTTTAAGGGGCTTACATAACAGAAACCACCCATAAATTACCCCATTTTGCAAACTACACCCCTCAAGCTGTTCAAAACTCATTTTTAAAAACTGTTAACCCTTTAGGTGTTCCACAGGAATTTTAGCAGAATGAAGGCGAAATTTCAAAATTTCATTTTTTTTCCAGATATTACATTGTAATCCAATTTTACCTGCAACCTAGCAAGGGTTAACGGCAAACCCAAACTTGGTTACCCTAATTCTGCAGTTTATAGAAACACCCCACATGTACTCGTAAACTAAAGTATGGGCACACAGCACAGCTCAACACGGAAGGAGCGCTATGTGGTTTTTGGGTGGCGGATTCACTGGAAGAAATCTAGGGGGCCATGTCACATTTGAAGGCTGCCTGAGGTACCCCCACAGTGGAAACCCCAAAAAGTGACCCTATTTTGGAAACTACACCCCCAAGGAATCTTTTAGGGGGTATAGTGACCACTTTGACCCAACCAGTGTTTCACAGTAGTTGGAAACACTTGGTTGAGAAAATGGAAAAAGTGCATTTTTTACATGAAGGTGTCATTTTAGGCTCATTTTTTTATTTTTAAGAGGTGTACCAGCAAAAAATGCACCCCACTATTTGTTCACCAATCTCTCCCGAACACAACAACACCCGATATGTTGTCGTACACTGCAGTATTGGGGAACGGCAGGCCTCGGAAGGGAAGGAGCGCCAAATGACTTTTGGACTCTTTCAAGTTTATCTTGAGACCCTCAGAAATGAACAACTCTCAGCATTCTGGATGTCATACTTGGACATGGTCGAGACCATGCTGGCCCTGGTTCGAGCTTCAAGAGAAGGCAACTGGATGCTTCACCTAGGAGCAATCCGACAGATGATACCATGGTGTTTTGCCTATGACAAGGTCAACTATGCCCGATACCTAACCTATTACTATGCCACAATGTCTCGGCTGCCCATAGAACACCCAGAGGTCCATGAATACTTCATGCAAGGTGGCTTTTCGGTCCAGATCGGTAGCAAGAATCCTTTTGGACGAATTCCTGTGGACCAGACCATTGAAGAGACAATCAACAAAGACACCCAGACACCAGGGGGCACAAAAGGCTTCAGCCTCAAAGTTGGAGCTGTTTCCAGGTTCTACCTGACATCAGAGTACCGCAGTATGTACTTGAGGCAGCTGAGGGCCCTGGTAGGCCAACAATATACTGACTTCAGCCATTCAGACCTACAGGTGTCTAGGATTAGAAGAGATGAAGCCGATGTCCAATCTTTCGTTCAACTGCTGGAGACAGGTTGGGTGAACCCCTTCAACAAAGAGCATAATGGTGAACTTATCAGTTTGTCAACAGCGACTGTAGCACCACCAGATGTAGCCAAAGACCTTCAAGGGGCATACAGTATAGGAGAGGATGCATATCAAACATTCAAGGATGAGCGTTTGGGTACCGATAAGCCAACTACATTGTTTCATGACAAGATGACGAAGAACAAACTTAAAACGTTCTCTAACATCCAAATGAAGACACGCAGACAAGGTCTTGGCAAGGAGGTAATTTTGAAGGCTGACAGAAACCTATTTGGCCAGATGATACTTGTAGCTGAGAACAGAAAGCTACAAATGAGTGATGTCTTGACTCATCCCCTGGGTCCATTGCCATGGGCACTTGCCAATGGTGATGGGTCTATCCGCAAGACCAACAAGGCTGCCCTCGCAAGGGAGTTGGAGAGGAATGCTCGTCCTGCAGAAGTGATCCCCGAGCCCTCTGCAACCATCATTGATGGGATGAGCCTGGTTCAGAAACTGAAGGGAAACAATGCAACATTTGGCCAGCTAGCAGGCACAGCAATGAGTCGCGCTATCCATGAGGGTGCTAAGAGCAAGCGCATTGATATTGTCTTTGACGTCTACAAGGAGACATCCATCAAAGATACAGAAAGAGTCAACAGATATGAAGGCACAGGGATCCATTTCAAGAACATTCAACATGGGCACAACATCCAGCAGTGGAAAAAGCTTCTAAGTAGTTCCTCCAACAAGGCAAGTCTCATAAAGTTTCTGGTAGAAGAATGGAAGGCGAAACACCACAGGGAGAAGCTTGAGGAGAAGGAGCTGTATGTCACATGTGAGCAGCTCTGCTTTAAGATCACCAAAGAACAGTGGGAAGAGGCTGCTGACCTTAAGTCAAATCAAGAAGAAGCAGACACACGCCTCCTTCTCCATGCTCTTCATGCAGCAGAATCTGGTTACAAGTCGGTCATCATCACTTCGGAGGATACTGATGTCATGGTCCTGTGTCTGGGCATGTGCCACAAAATCCCATCCCACCTGTTCCAGAAATGCGGTACACAGAACCGGACAAGATTCCTGGATATCACCACTCTGAGCCGAACATTGGGAGGCAGCGTATGTGATTCATTGATTGGTATGCATGCATTTACAGGCTGTGACACCGTCAGTGCATTCGCTGGCCGTGGGAAGATGACGACACTCAAGCAGTTGAAGATGAACAAGACATACCAGGATGCCTTTCAGGAAGTTGGTCGTTCATGGGAAGTGTCTACCGAACTTTTTGAGAAGTTACAGGAAATCACCTGCCACATGTACCTGCCAACTACCCAAACAACTGAGGTAAACAGGCTCCGTTATCAGCTGTTCTGTGCCAGACGTGGAGTGGTAGAGTCAAGTCAACTCCCTCCTTGCCAGGACTGCCTTTTCATGCATGCACTGCGTGCAAACTACCAGGCTGCGATCTGGAGGAGAAGTCTGCAGAGCCAGCCATGGGTTGCAAACCCAACAGACTGCGGTTGGATGATAGATAACGACGGAAAGCTTGTTGTCAAGTGGATGCAAGGGGCACCAGCACCAGAAGCTATTATACAGCTACTGTCCTGCAAGTGTGTGCGGTCATGTGAACTTCCTCAGTGTACTTGCCTCAGCAATGGCCTGAAGTGCACAGACATGTGCAGATTACAGACATGCCAGAACAAGGGTACTGAAGACGAGCCAGTAGAACAACAGTCAGATTCAGAGTCCGATGTTGAAGATATTATGGAGTAACATATATATATATATATATATATATATATATATATATATATATATATATATATATATATATATATATATATATATATATGCACATGACATGTTCAGTGTGTATTTACATAACTTGGATTAAATTTTGTTACAAATACTACATCTAGTCACTCCGGGTGGTACCGATATCGTCATATTTGGTTCTTGGCTCATGCTAAAATTCCTGTGGAACACCTAAAGGGTTAACAGTTTTTAAAAATGAGTTTTGAACAGCTTGAGGGGTGTATTTTGCAAAATGGGGTAATTTATGGGTGGTTTCTGTTATGTAAGCCCCTTAAAGTGACTTCAGAAGTGACTTGGTCCTTTGAAAAGTGGGTTTTGCTGTAAATGTGAAAAATTGCGCATAAAACTATAAGCCCTATTACGTCGTAAAACAATAAGGTTTCATTTTCAAAATGATGCCAATATGAAGTAAACATGTGGGGAGTGTAAATTAATAACTATTATGGGGGGTATCAGTATTTTTGTAAAAAGCAGAGAATTTCAAAGTTAAAAAATTGCCGATTTTTCCAAAATTTCCGAATATTTAGCATTTTTTTATATAGAAAGGTAAAATATATTGACTCCCATTTAGCACTGACGTGAAGTACAATATGTCACGAGAAAACAATCTCAGAATGGCTTGGATAGGTGAAAGCGTTCCAAAGTTATTAGCCCATGAAGTGGCACAGGTCAGATTGGCTTAGGCACTTGGGTACAAATAGGCCTAGGGCTGAAGGGGTTAATAAGCTACGTATATGTAAGGGCTATCATATCAAAAAATAAACTACAGACATGCATCTACCTAAAAATACCAAAGAGAATTAGTCACTCCGCTTGGTACCGATATCGTCAAATTTGGTTCTTGGCTCATGGACTAAAAGGGAAGTTCTGCTGAATATCAGTAACTGGATATGGCTGCAGCTTAAATCAGCGAGCAGTAATAATTACCCGAACAGTATTCCCCTAAAACAGTGACTAGGGGAACTCTCATACCACAGTGGTGGACCTACCACCAAAGTCCCTGCAGATTGTATGAAAACTGTTGGAGAAAAGAGTGCAAATAGTTTTTTATGTGAGAAAGTTAATCCATAAGATTGCACTCACCAGATGTAGCTGAGTTGAAGCATTGAAAGGATTCGCTGCAGCAGATCCATGAGTCCAGGAAGGACCAGCCCTTAGATACGGATTGGGAAAATGTATGCGCTGCTGAATCACTAGAATCCCAGAATTATTAGTACATGTGGCTTTATTATTCTACTCGTTTCAGAGTTCAAGACTCCTTCATCAGGAGACACCACAGGAACAACATGAATCTAACATGCTAGTTTGGAAATATGTCCCACAGCATGAATTATGACTGTGGTATCTGCTGCAGAGCTGCTGGTGCAGCCACTGTGTACATACATTACATTACTGATCCTGTACTGATCCTGAGTTACATCCTGTATTATACTCCAGAGCTGCACTCACTATTCTGCTGGTGCAGTCACTGTGTACATACATTATATTACTGATCCTGTACTGATCCTGAGTTACATCCTGTATTATACTCCAGAGCTGCACTCACTATTCTGCTGGTGCAGTCACTGTGTACATACATTATATTACTGATCCTGTACTGATCCTGAGTTACATCCTGTATTATACCCCAGAGCTGCACTCACTATTCTGCTGGTGCAGTCACTGTGTACATACATTACATTACTGATCCTGAGTTACATCCAGTATTATACTCCAGAGCTGCACTCACTATTCTGCTGGTGCAGTCACTGTGTACATACATTATATTACTGATCCTGTACTGATCCTGAGTTACATCCTGTATTATACCCCAGAGCTGCACTCACTATTCTGCTGGTGCAGTCACTGTGTACATACATTACATTACTGATCCTGTACTGATCCTGAGTTACATCCTGTATTATACTCCAGAGCTGCACTCACTATTCTGCTGGTGCAGTCACTGTGTACATACATTATATTACTGATCCTGTACTGATCCTGAGTTACATCCTGTATTATACCCCAGAGCTGCACTCACTATTCTGCTGGTGCAGTCACTGTGTACATACATTATATTACTGATCCTGTACTGATCCTGAGTTACATCCTGTATTATACTCCAGAGCTGCACTCACTATTCTGCTGGTGCAGTCACTGTGTAAATACATTATATTACTGATCCTGTACTGATCCTGAGTTACATCCTGTATTATACCCCAGAGCTGCACTCACTATTCTGCTGGTGCAGTCACTGTGTACATACATTACATTACTGATCCTGAGTTACATCCAGTATTATACTCCAGAGCTGCACTCACTATTCTGCTGGTGCAGTCACTGTGTACATACATTATATTACTGATCCTGTACTGATCCTGAGTTACATCCTGTATTATACCCCAGAGCTGCACTCACTATTCTGCTGGTGCAGTCACTGTGTACATACATTATATTACTGATCCTGTACTGATCCTGAGTTACATCCTGTATTATACCCCAGAGCTGCACTCACTATTCTGCTGGTGCAGTCACTGTGTACATACATTACAATACTGATCCTGAGTTACATCCAGTATTATACTCCAGAGCTGCACTCACTATTCTGCTGGTGCAGTCACTGTGTACATACATTATATTACTGATCCTGTATTGATCCTGAGTTACATCCTGTATTATACCCCAGAGCTGCACTCACTATTCTGCTGGTGCAGTCACTGTGTACATACATTACATTACTGATTACATCCAGTATTATACTCCAGAGCTGCAGTATACTGATTACATCCAGTATTATGTACATACATTACATTACTGATTACATCCAGTATTATACTCCAGAGCTGCAGTATACTGATTACATCCAGTATTATACTCCAGAGCTGCACTCACTATTCTGCTGGTGCAGTCACTGTGTACATACATTATATTACTGATCCTGTACTGATCCTGAGTTACATCCTGTATTATACCCCACAGCTGCACTCACTATTCTGCTGGTGCAGTCACTGTGTACATACATTACATTACTGATCCTGAGTTACATCCAGTATTATACTCCAGAGCTGCACTCACTATTCTGCTGGTGCAGTCACTGTGTACATACATTATATTACTGATCCTGTATTGATCCTGAGTTACATCCTGTATTATACCCCAGAGCTGCACTCACTATTCTGCTGGTGCAGTCACTGTGTACATACATTACATTACTGATCCTGAGTTACATCCAGTATTATACTCCAGAGCTGCACTCACTATTCTGCTGGTGCAGTCACTGTGTACATACATTATATTACTGATCCTGTACTGATCCTGAGTTACATCCTGTAGATCTTTTATTATAAAAATGAAAAACATAACAACAATAATAGCAGAAAACATAACAAAAATATTAGCCAGAAAATAATCAGTATACTGAACACTGGTCCAGCCGCTCATTCACTCCTCTCACACAGTATATACAGAATAATAACTACTTTGACCTTCAGGTCCGGTCACCAAACAAAATAATAATAACAAATAAAATAAACAATGGCAAACAAAGACTATATACATGAACTTTTTTTTTTTTTTTTTTTAGTTTTAAATAAAATAACTACAAATTAAACAAATATATACAATACTACAAACTATCCTCCATTCCCAACCCCCCGCACTGACCTGAGAGCTGGTCCTGCATCTCATGCCTCAGTCCATGTCCAACGTCCATAGGCCAGATCAGGCAGTGCCAGTTTTTCCCCCAAACAACCCAGTGTCCCATAGTCCCACAAGATAATCCCACCTCCCCCCTTTTCCCACCACCCAACCTAATACCTACACCCAATTCTATATCCCTATATACAATATATACACTATATACAGCAGCACACACCACAATAATTACAAAACACGAAGCCCAAGTTTGGCGCCTGCAGCCCTACATCACTGTATAATGATCAAACAAAACAAAAATCTACAGTGTCAGCAGCAGCCCACCACCAGGAAAGGAGATGACCAGACTAGGGCACACTAAAAGAAAAGCCCCTCCAGAGGAGCGCGGCCCTCCGTGCGCCCAGTCTCCCATACTCCAGAGAGCGCACCTTCACCAGGTCACCGAGTATGGTCCTAAACACATCGTCCACTGGGAGGATTTTTCGTTGCGTCGATACTAAGCACCGTGCGTTCCACGTGTGATACCTAACCACTGCGCTAACTAGAAATAAGGTGCAGCGGTCCCGACCACCCAGGTCTCCGAAAGCTCCATAGGCCCATTCCGCATAGGAGAGACCGGCCAGCCGAGACCAGCCAATGAAGGCGCCCACCCTGTTGTACACCTCTGTGTTGAAGGGACAATGAAGCAGGAAGTGGTCCATGCTTTCCAGCAAGGTACCACAATGCTCCCGAGGACAATTCCTGTCCTCAGAGCTCCTACACTTCAGATTGTCCCTCACACACAGTTTCCCATGGAAGCAGCGCCAAGCCAAGTCCCAAAACTTCGAGGGGATCCTGATAGAATTCAAAAGATGCAAACCCACCCCAAGATCCCGACTTGGGCAGTCCCTGAGCGCCAGAGGCCTCTGGAAATGGGTCAACAGAACCCTACTGTCAAGTAGTTTCCTTGGCAGAGTCCTGATCTCCCACATTCCCAGACCCCACCGACGAATTACCTTCAGAACCAAGGTAGCGTAAGCCGGAAGATGTCCATGCGGTGTGCGAAGATCCTTCACTTGTCCTCCTGTCTCCCATTCCTGGAAGAAAGGCTGAAACCATCCCCTACAGGAGAATACCCACGGAGGAGCCCTCTCTTTCCAGAGGTTTGCGATATTGATCTTAATGAAGGTATCCACAAGGAATACCACAGGGTTGACCATACCCAACCCTCCTAGTCTCCTCGTACGGTAAGTAACCTCCCTCTTGACCAGGTTCAGTCTATTCCCCCATAACAGTTGGAAGAACAAACTGTAGACCCGAGTCCAGAGAGATTCCGGCAAGATGCACACACTGCCCAGATAAATCAGTAAAGGGAGCAGGTAAGTTTTGCTCAGGTTTACCCTTTCCCTTAGGGTCAAAGACCAACCCTTCCATTGGTTCACCTTCTGAGTGGCGATCTCTAGCCTGCTGTCCCAATTTTGTTTGGGGTAATCCCCCTGGTCAAATTCGATGCCAAGGACTTTTGCAGAGACTTTGGGTCCTGGAAGGGTGTCCGGGAGCTCAAAACCAGGATCTCCTCCTCCCAGCCAGAGACTCTCACACTTATCCCGGTTGATCTTGGACCCAGATGCCTCCGAGTAGCGATCTACCTCTGACATCAGCCACCCTGCCTCCTCGTGAGAGGAAGCAAACACAGTGACATCATCGGCATACACCACTACCCTCAGAGTGGCTTCCGGTGCTGCCTGATCCATCTCGATCCCGGCCAACGGTCCACGCTCCACCCTCCTAAGAAGAGGGTCAATCGCAAACACGTACAGCAGCGGGCTCAAGGGACAACCCTGGCGAACACCGGACCCAACCTCAAAAGAGCTACCAATCCAGCCATTCACAAGCAGGAAACTCTCTGCCCCACTGTACAAGGTCTTAAGCCAATCAACAAACCCCCCCGGCAGGCCATATCTCAGAAGGACGGACCAGAGGTACTCGTGATTAACCCGATCAAACGCTTTTGCCTGGTCCAGTGACAGCATGTACCCCTTCCAGTGACCAGCCCTACCCTGCTCCACTGCCTCTCGGACACAGAGCACAGCACTAAATGTGCTGCGGCCTGGAACAGAGCAATGCTGGGCCCCCGAAAGGAGTCGGGGTGCAAATTTCACTAGCCGATTAAACAGCACCTTTGCCAGAACCTTCCTGTCTGCATTGAGAAGCGCTATGGGACGCCAATTCTCAATGCAAGACGGGTCCTTACCCTTTGACAAGATGATCAGAGCAGACCTACCTTTGCCCGACATTGCCATCTCTGTGTGCGGTTCCACCATTACTCCAAAGCAACATGCCCGCTGCCTTGGAGTCATCCTTGATTCCGAGCTTTCATTCACCCCCCACATCCGATCACTGGCTCGCTCTTCTTATCTGCATCTCAAAAACATTTCCAGAATTCGCCCTTTTCTTACTTTCGACTCTGCAAAAACTCTTACTGTCTCACTTATTCATTCTCGTCTGGACTATTGTAACTCTCTACTAATTGGCCTACCTTTTACCAGACTCTCCCCGCTCCAATCTGTCCTGAATGCTGCTGCCAGGATCATATTCCTCGCCAACCGTTACACCGATGCCTCCACCTTGTGCCAGTCATTACACTGGCTACCCATCCAATCCAGAATCCAGTACAAAACTACTACCCTCATCCACAAAGCACTCCATGGCTCAGCACCACCCTACATCTCCTCTCTGGTCTCAGTCTACCAACCTACCCGTGCCCTCCGCTCTGCTAATGACCTCAGGTTAGCATCCTCAATAATCAGAACCTCCCACTCCCGTCTCCAAGACTTTACACGTGCGGCGCCGATTCTTTGGAATGCACTACCTAGGTTAATACAATTAATCCCCAATCCCCACAGTTTTAAGCGTGCACTAAAAACTCATTTGTTTAGATTGGCCTACCGCCTCAACGCATTAACCTAATTATCCCTGTGTGGCCTATTAATAAAAAACAACAACATAATCACGTTCCTCCATCATGTTCTCATACACTTTATGCAGTTAATAGCCTCTGTGTCTGTACTGTTACATACTTAGGCAGTTAACTGGTTCATGCAGCTTTACATGAACACCCGAGCCTTACACTATGGCTGGTCCAAATAACTAAAGCAATTGTTACCATCCACCTCTTGTGTCTCCCCTTTTCCTCATAGATTGTAAGCTTGCGAGCAGCAGGGCCCTCATTCCTCCTGGTATCTGTTTTGAACTGTGATTTCTGTTATGCTGTAATGTCTGTTGTCTGTATAAGTCCCCTCTATAAGTTGTAAAGCGCTGCGGAATATGTTGGCGCTATATAAATAAAATTATTATTATTATTATTATTAGACCTCCTCATTGACTTCGGCAGAGTGCCCGAGGAAAGACACTCATTGAATACCTCAGTCAAGAGGGGAACCAAAACGTCCTTAAAGGTCTTATAGAATTCAGATGTTAAGCCATCTAGACCAGGCGATTTTTTGGGAGCAAGCCCTTCAATCGCCAACTGAACTTCCTCTTCTCTGATCATTTCTGTCAAAACGTCAAGAGAGGGGTCTACCCCTGGTTCGGGGACAGCTTCTGCCAGGAAAGCCGACATCTCATCCCAATCAAGATCCCTCTTCCCCAAGAGGTGCGAGTAGAAGGATCTGACAACCTCCAGGATCCCTGATCTGGATCGCCTCAGGGACCCCGTAGTGTCGACCAGTCCTGTAACCACTTTACTATTCACTGACATCTTGCAGTTTCTGTAAGGGTCGGGCGAGCGGTACTTCCCGTAATCCCTCTCAAAAACCAAAGATGCGTGTCTATCGTACTGACACCTCATAAGCAAAGATTTCACTCTGGAGATCTCCTCGCGGCTACCTCCAGTTGAGACAAGATGCTCGAGTTTCCTCCTCAGACCCTGATACAGGCGGTACCTGCTCAGACTCCTGAGGCTCGAGAGCTGGCGGAAGAATCTCGCCACCCTTTCCTTGAACATCTCCCACCACTCTGACCTACTACTACAAAGATCCAGTAAGGGTACCTGGCTCTGAAGAAAATCCTCAAAGGACTGTCTTATCTCCGCTTCTTCCAAGAGAGACGAATTGAGCCTCCAAAAGCCTCTTCCCATCTGGAGGGTCTCTGTAACATTCAGAGAAAACAAAATTAAACAGTGGTCGGAGAACTCCACCTCCACAACAGACACTGCTGAAGAGACAGCTTCCTCCTTTAAATAAAACCTATCTATTCTGGACCTACAGTTACCTCTATGATAGGTGAACCCCTCGTGGCCTGGGGTGTGCCGAATGTGGACATCCACCAGGCGAGCCTCACTAGCTATACTATTAAGGGCGACGCTGTCATAAGTCAGCTTGTCTCTGGAACCTCCTCTATCTCGGGGCCTCGTGACAGCATTGAAGTCCCCTCCAAAGACAACCTGCCGACTTGTAAAAAGGTAGGGCTTGATCCTCATAAAGAGACACTTCCGGTCCCACTTAGATTGGGGACCATAGATGTTAATGAGCCGGAGCTCTTGTCCCTTCATGAGGACATCTAAGATCAGGCACCTCCCCATTTCTAACTCAATAACCCGTCGGCATTCCACCGGTGCGGTAAAAAGGACCGCCACTCCGCTATACGGCTCGGCCGCAAGAGACCAATAGGAGGGCCCGAGTCTCCACTCCCTCTTAGCTTTAAACACATCTGCCATGTTTGGCAGCCTGGTCTCTTGCAAAAAGAAAATGTCAGCTTCAACCCGGCTGAGAAAATCAAAGGCCGCAAATCTAGCTGTATTTGACTTTATGCTGGCGACATTAATGGACGCCAGCGTCAACGGAGTGGGTTCCGCCATCATTGGTGATTGAGTTAGATGGCTTTCTTTTTCCCACTCCCCTTATCCTCTGCCTCAGAGGAGGAATCCTTCCCCCTCTTTAATGACAAGGAGGTATCCATTTCCACGCGTTTTTTATTTTTTTCCTCCTCGTCTCCGGACTCTGGGCCAGTCCCTCCCTCCAAGGATCTTACGTTCCCAGAAGGAGGAGACTCGGCGCCCCCTGTGAGCCCCGCCGAAGCCAGAACCTCACCCTCAGCTTCCTCCTCAGAGGAAGAGATGTTTTCAAGGGCTTGGAACCGGTTAGAAAGACCAACCAGAGGGGAGTCGGTTTTTCCTTCCTTAGGTACCTTGGTCAGAGTGAGAGAAGATTTTTTATCTCCCTTCTTTCTCTTCTTTTTGGTGCCGAGCTTACGCTTGTCCTCTAGCCACTGCCTATTATCCTCATCCATACTTTCATAATGGGAGGACTCTGAGGCAGTGGCACTCTCCTCCCTGTGGATCCTCCTGACCTCCTCATCCAACTCATCATCCCTTGGGGCCTCAGCAGCAAGACTGGCATCCAGGACAGGGGCCGCCCCAGTAGCCCGAGGCTCGCCCAGCTCCCTATCCTGTCTGCGCTTGTCTAGACGCCTTAGCTGGGCAGGCGTCTTTTTATTGCTTTTCTTCCTTGGCCCCTCAGCTCCCTCACCCTTGCTAGTCCCTTCCCCAGCAGAATCAGCCTCACGGCTTTCTCCCACCGGGGTCACGACTGCGTTAGCGAAGGAGCGAGGACAACGGCTGAATGGGTGACCTAACTCACCACACAGGTGGCACCTAATCTCCACACAAGATGCAGCAAGATGGCCGACATCCCCACACAATGCACACTTCTGCACAGTGCAGTTTGCGCTGAAGTGTGTGGGGTCGCCGCACTTGTGACAGAGCTTTGGTTGCCCCTGGTAGAAGACCAGGATACGATCCCTACCCAGGAAGGCAGATGATGGTATGTGGGCAACCGTACCACCTGAACGCTTAAGTTTTACCATAAACGTCCAGGCCCCTGACCAGATACCAAACTCGTCACGGTTTTTCTTTGGCATCTCCACTACCTCTCCATACCGGCCAAGCCACGTCATGATGTCATAACAAGAAAGCGACTCGTTACATGTCATCACGGTCACTTTCTTGACTTGATTTTGGCGAGACACCGCCTTAACGGCAAAGTCTCGCCAGCCGGGCTCATTTTTTGCCAACTCATAGTTCGACCAGAAAAGTTCAAGCCCCTCCGGCCGAACAAAGCTGACATCAAACTCAGGTGTGGAATAGGGATGTATCAAGGCGTAGATGTCAATCGCCTTGAAGCCCATCCTCAGCAGGAGCTCCACAACCTTCGACCTTGGAGGACACGCATCACTGCCCCTCCACCGAAGACGGACCACATTCCTACGCACACTACCCAGCCCGGCTGTTGGGAGGGACCACACTGTATCCCCCCCTCTTTGCTCTCGGAAGGCCCCGAGGCCATGCCTCTCTATCCAGAAGGATAGATCAACCTCTCGACCCTCTACCATTAGTGATCTCTCTCCCTTCTTTAGAGCCTCCAGGAGACGCCGTTGCAACATGCCGTCCCCAGAGCCCAGAGACGAGGAGGACACCCTATTTCCCCCGGAGGTGACAGCGGCATAACTCCTGACAGGTGCTGCCACCACCGGGGGGGCAACCGGACCAGTGACCACATCCACACCAACAGTATCACCATTACCCACCTCCATAACCTCCTCACCATCCACCAAACCAGCAACCACACCACTAGACAAAGAGTTTTCCTCATCCATACCCACCACCACATTCACTCCTGCTGGACCAGTGACAACAGGGGGTGACATTTTGGCCTCTGCATCATCAGGCACAAGGGGCTGAGTCTCCTCCACAGAACTGGAGTTGACCTCACCCCTGGTTTTATGTGTGCCCTCCGCATCATCAGTTGATATTTTCCGCTGCTTCATGGTTGCTACCAGGCGCCGCTGATCTTTCGCTGCTGTGAGGCACCGCTGATCCTTAGCATCAGGATCTTGTTGACCAGCGGCGCCAACACAGAACAGGACTTTGGTGGGAGGACCGGAACGCCCTGCCCTGGTAACCCCCTCACACTGCCGCCGCTTCTCAACTAAGTGATCAGCGGCAACAGCATTCAGGGGCACCGAGGCTACCGGAGCTGCCCCTGACACCGGGCTGCTCCCCCCTCCCACTGGGGAGCGCACCACAGTATCGTGGCCTGATTTTTCGCCCGCCGCCGGGCCGCCCTCACTGTCCAGCCTCTCGGCTGATGCACCTGCTGCTACGTCCCAGCTACTACAAGCAGAAACGGAGCTCTGCACCTCACTACATTGCTTTGTAGTCTCCCCGCGCCTTTGCACCGGGTCCACAGCAGAACCCGGGCTGGGCTGGGCAACGGGGCTTATACAGCGAGCTGACCCTGCAGCCGACTCAGGGTGTACAGGGAGGGGGGCATATACATAGCTTACCGCTTCCTGCAGCTTAGGTTTGATCTTCACCTTTTTTTTCCGGCCCCCAGGTGCATCCTCTGGCAAATCATCACCAAGATGGAAGTTCTGAAGGCACACTGGGGACTCCAGGAGCTTGATCTCTGCCATTAGTGCCCCTCCCTGGCCGATGTCACTGTCCTCCCCAGAGCCAGCAGAACTGCGACGAGATGTCATTGTCGCCTGTCCAGCAGGGAGCTCGCTGCACGTGGCCTGTGAGTGACTAAGCAGGCTGCCAGGTGGGGTTTTCTGCTGGTCATCCTCCTTCTTATCATCATCATCATCATCATCATCCACCTGGCTCCCAGGCTGCAGCCCTATCTGCCTTTGCTCTCTGTTATCAGCCATTTCTCTAAATCGGTCTTCATTTTGCAATTTTTCTTTAAATGGTCCACTTTTTTCTTGGATAAACGCTTTTCTCACCTCCAGATCATTAATTTCAAGCTTCAGCCTCTTTACCTCAGCCTGGAATTGCGTCTTCCTGGGTCTGGAGGCGCCTGCAGCTTTTGCGCTTGTGCAGCGCAGCTCCTCCCGGAGCCTTCTCAATCTCTTGCTTGCATCTTCATACTCACGGAGGTGGCTCATGACCCGGGAGGCATAGGTGGACACAGACTCCCGGGGTCTCTGCAGCGCCCAACCCTCCTCAGTGAGGTCAGCCTCACCTCCGTGAGCACTCAGCTTTCCTCCGGAAGGGCCGTCATCCTGCACGCTAGCAGGCTTCTCCTCCATGGAAGCCTTGCGGCTTCTCTGGGTCTCTGCAGACCTGGGGGGAGTAGGAGCCACATTGCTGCGACTCCTGGTGGAGCGTCTCACCCCCGAATCTTCTGATGTGCAGGCTGGTTGCTGGTTCTTTCTGCCCCCCGCCAGCCTGGTCCGGGAAGCAGAAGCCTGGGACTTGGCCCCCTCATTCATCCCAGGAAACCCACTCACTCCCTGGGTAAGAGAGAGAGCAGGTCTCCGGGCGGAGAGGTGGTGGTTCCCAGGAGCTCAGGAGCACACTGCAGGCTCAGCAGCGACCGCACCCACAATCAACACAGTGAGTAGCAGCTGAGCAGAGCTGCACCCACTATCCTGCTGGAGCAGTCACTGTGTGCATACATTACATTACTGATCCTGAGTTACATCCAGTATTATACTCCAGAGCTGCACTCACTATTCTGCTGGTGCAGTCACTGTGTACATACATTACATTACTGATCCTGTACTGATCCTGAGTTACATCCTGTATTATACTCCAGAGCTCCACTCACTATTCTGCTGGTGCAGTCACTGTGTACATACATTACATTACTGATCCTGTACTGATCCTGAGTTACATCCAGTGTTATACCCCAGAGCTGCACTCACTATTCTGCTGGTGCAGTCACTGTGTACATACATTACATTACTGATCCTGAGTTACATCCAGTATTATACTCCAGAGCTGCACTCACTATTCTGCTGGTGCAGTCACTGTGTACATACATTACATTACTGATCCTGTACTGATCCTGAGTTACATCCTGTATTATACTCCAGAGCTCCACTCACTATTCTGCTGGTGCAGTCACTGTGTACATACATTACATTACTGATCCTGTACTGATCCTGAGTTACATCCAGTATTATACTCCAGAGCTCCACTCACTATTCTGCTGGTGCAGTCACTGTGTACATACATTACATTACTGATCCTGTACTGATCCTGAGTTACATCCTGTATTATACTCCAGAGCTCCACTCACTATTCTGCTGGTGCAGTCACTGTGTACATACATTACATTACTGATCCTGAGTTACATCCAGTATTATACTCCAGAGCTGCACTCACTATTCTGCTGGTGCAGTCACTGTGTACATACATTACATTACTGATCCTGTACTGATCCTGAGTTACATCCTGTAGATCTTTTATTATAAAAATGAAAAACATAACAATAATAGCAGAAAACATAACAAAAATATTAGCCAGAAAATAATCAGTATACTGAACACTGGTCCAGCCGCTCATTCTCTCCTCCCACACATATTATACAGTATATACAGAATAACTACTTTGACCTTCAGGTCCGGTCACCAAACAAAATAATAATAACAAATAAAATAAACAATGGAAAACAAAGACTATATACATGAACTTTTTTTTTTTTTTTTTTAGTTTTAAATAAAATAACTACAAATTAAACAAATATATACAATACTACAAGCTATCCTCCATTCCCAAGCCCCCGCACTGACCTGAGAGCTGGTCCTGCGTCTCATGCCTCAGTCCATGTCCAACGTCCATAGGTCAGATCAGGCAGTGCCAGTTTTTCCCCCAAACAACCCGGTGTCCCATAGTCCCACAAGATAATCCCACCTCCCCCCTTTTCCCACCACCCAACCTAACACCTACACCCAAATCTATATCCCCATATACAATATATACATTATATACAGCAGCACACACCACAATAATTACAAAACACGAAGCCCAAGTTCGGCGCCTGCAGCCCTACATCACTGTATGATGATGAAACAAAACAAAAATCTACAGTGTCAGCAGCAGCCCACCACCAGGAAAGGAGATGACCAGACTAGGGCACACTAAAAGAAAAGCCCCTCGAGAGGAGCGCGGTCCTCCGTGCGCCCAGTCTCCCATACTCCAGAGAGCGCACCTTCACCAGGTCACCGAGTATGGTCCTAAACACATCGTCCACTGGGAGGATTTTTCGTTGCGTCGATACTAAGCACCGTGCGTTCCACGTGTGATACCTAACCACTGCGCTAACTAGAAATAAGGTGCAGCGGTCCCGACCACCCAGGTCTCCGAATGCTCCATAGGCCCATTCCGCATAGGAGAGACCGGCCAGCCGAGACCAGCCAATGAAGGCGCCCACCCTGTTGTACACCTCTGTGTTGAAGGGACAATGAAGCAGGAAGTGGTCCATGCTTTCCAGCAAGGTACCACAATGCTCCCGAGGACAATTCCTGTCCTCAGAGCTCCTACACTTCAGATTGTCCCTCACACACAGTTTCCCATGGAAGCAGCGCCAAGCCAAGTCCCAAAACTTCGAGGGGATCCTGATAGAATTCAAAAGATGCAAACCCACCCCAAGATCCCGACTTGGGCAGTCCCTGAGCGCCAGAGGCCTCTGGAAATGGGTCAACAGAACCCTACTGTCAAGTAGTTTCCTTGGCAGAGTCCTGATCTCCCACATTCCCAGACCCCACCGACGAATTACCTTCAGAACCAAGGTAGCGTAAGCCGGAAGATGTCCATGCGGTGTGCGAAGATCCTTCACTTGCCCTCCTGTCTCCCATTCCTGGAAGAAAGGCTGAAACCATCCCCTACAGGAGAATACCCACGGAGGAGCCCTCTCTTTCCAGAGGTTTGCGATATTGATCTTAATGAAGGTATCCACAAGGAATACCACAGGGTTGACCATACCCAACCCTCCTAGTCTCCTCGTACGGTAAGTAACCTCCCTCTTGACCAGGTTCAGTCTATTCCCCCATAACAGTTGGAAGAACAAACTGTAGACCCGAGTCCAGAGAGATTCCGGCAAGATGCACACACTGCCCAGATAAATCAGTAAAGGGAGCAGGTAAGTTTTGCTCAGGTTTACCCTTTCCCTTAGGGTCAAAGACCAACCCTTCCATTGGTTCACCTTCTGAGTGGCGATCTCTAGCCTGCTGTCCCAATTTTGTTTGGGGTAATCCCCCTGGCCAAATTCGATGCCAAGGACTTTTGCAGAGACTTTGGGTCCTGGAAGGGTGTCCGGGAGATCAAAACCAGGATCTCCTCCTCCCAGCCAGAGACTCTCACACTTATCCCGGTTGATCTTGGACCCGGATGCCTCCGAGTAGCGATCTACCTCTGACATCAGCCACCCTGCCTCCTCGTGAGAGGAAGCAAACACAGTGACATCATCGGCATACGCCACCACCCTCAGAGTGGCTTCCGGTGCTGCCTGATCCATCCCGATCCCGGCCAACGGTCCACGCTCCACCCTCCTAAGAAGAGGGTCAATCGCAAACACGTACAGCAGCGGGCTCAAGGGACAACCCTGGCGAACACCGGACCCAACCTCAAAAGAGCTACCAATCCAACCATTCACAAGCGGAAAACTCTCTGCCCCACTGTACAAGGTCTTAAGCCAATCAACAAACCCCCCCGGCAGGCCATATCTCAGAAGGACGGACCAGAGGTACTCGTGATTAACCCGATCAAACGCTTTTGCCTGGTCCAGTGACAGCATGTACCCCTTCCAGTGACCAGCCCTACCCTGCTCCACTGCCTCTCGGACACAGAGCACAGCACTAAATGTGCTGCGGCCTGGAACAGAGCAATGCTGGGCCCCCGAAAGGAGTCGGGGTGCAAATTTCACCAGCCGATTAAACAGCACCTTTGCTAGAACCTTCCTGTCTGCATTGAGAAGCGCTATGGGACGCCAATTCTCAATGCAAGACGGGTCCTTACCCTTTGACAAGATGATCAGAGCAGACCTCCTCATTGACTTCGGCAGAGTGCCCGAGGAAAGACACTCATTGAATACCTCAGTCAAGAGGGGAACCAAAACGTCCTTAAAGGTCTTATAGAATTCAGATGTTAAGCCATCTGGACCAGGCGATTTTTTGGGAGCAAGCCCTTCAATCGCCAACTGAACTTCCTCTTCCCTGATCATTTCTGTCAAAACATCAAGAGAGGGGTCTACCCCTGGTTCGGGGACAGCTTCTGCCAGGAAAGCCGACATCTCATCCCAATCAAGATCCCTCTTCCCCAAGAGGTGCGAGTAGAAGGATCTGACAACCTCCAGGATCCCTGATCTGGATCGCCTCAGGGACCCCGTAGTGTCGACCAGTCCTGTAACCACTTTACTATTCACTGACATCTTGCAGTTTCTGTAAGGGTCGGGCGAGCGGTACTTCCCGTAATCCCTCTCAAAAACCAAAGATGCGTGTCTATCGTACTGACACCTCATAAGCAAAGATTTCACTCTGGAGATCTCCTCGCGGCTACCTCCAGTTGAGACAAGATGCTCGAGTTTCCTCCTCAGACCCTGATACAGGCGGTACCTGCTCAGACTCCTGAGGCTCGAGAGCTGGCGGAAGAATCTCGCCACCCTTTCCTTGAACATCTCCCACCACTCTGACCTACTACTACAAAGATCCAGTAAGGGTACCTGGCTCTGAAGAAAATCCTCAAAGGACTGTCTTATCTCCGCTTCTTCCAAGAGAGACGAATTGAGCCTCCAAAAGCCTCTTCCCATCCGGAGGGTCCCTGTAACATTCAGAGAAAACAAAATTAAACAGTGGTCGGAGAACTCCACCTCCACAACAGACACTGCTGAAGAGACAGCTTCCTCCTTTAAATAAAACCTATCTATTCTGGACCTACAGTTACCTCTATGATAGGTGAACCCCTCGTGGCCTGGGGTGTGCCGAATGTGGACATCCACCAGGCGAGCCTCACTAGCTATACTATTAAGGGCGACGCTATCATAAGTCAGCTTGTCTCTGGAACCTCCTCTATCTCGGGGCCTCGTGACAGCATTGAAGTCCCCTCCAAAGACAACCTGCCGACTTGTAAAAAGGTAGGGCTTGATCCTCATAAAGAGACACTTCCGGTCCCACTTAGATTGGGGACCATAGATGTTAATGAGCCGGAGCTCTTGTCCCTTCATGAGGACATCTAAGATCAGGCACCTCCCCATTTCTAACTCAATAACCCGTCGGCATTCCACCGGTGCGGTAAAAAGGACCGCCACTCCGCTATACGGCTCGGCCGCAAGAGACCAATAGGAGGGCCCGAGTCTCCACTCCCTCTTAGCTTTAAACACATCTGCCATGTTTGGCAGCCTGGTCTCTTGCAAAAAGAAAATGTCAGCTTCAACCCGGCTGAGAAAATCAAAGGCCGCAAATCTAGCTGTATTTGACTTTATGCTGGCGACATTAATGGACGCCAGCGTCAACGGAGTGGGTTCCGCCATCATTGGTGATTGAGTTAGATGGCTTTCTTTTTCCCACTCCCCTTATCCTCTGCCTCAGAGGAGGAATCCTTCCCCCTCTTTAATGACATGGAGGTATCCATTTCCACGCGTTTTTTATTTTTTTCCTCCTCGTCTCCGGACTCTGGGCCAGTCCCTCCCTCCAAGGATCTTACGTTCCCAGAAGGAGGAGACTCGGCGCCCCCTGTGAGCCCCGCCGAAGCCAGAACCTCACCCTCAGCTTCCTTGTCAGAGGAAGAGATGTTTTCAAGGGCTTGGAACCGGTTAGAAAGACCAACCAGAGGGGAGTCGGTTTTTCCTTCCTTAGGTACCTTGGTCAGAGTGAGAGAAGATTTTTTATCTCCCTTCTTTCTCTTCTTTTTGGTGCCGAGCTTACGCTTGTCCTCTAGCCACTGCCTATTATCCTCATCCATACTTTCATAATGGGAGGACTCTGAGGCAGTGGCACTCTCCTCCCTGTGGATCCTCCTGACCTCCTCATCCAACTCATCATCCCTTGGGGCCTCAGCAGCAAGACTGGCATCCAGGACAGGGGCCGCACCAGTAGCCCGAGGCTCGCCCAGCTCCCTATCCTGTCTGCGCTTGTCTAGACGCCTTAGCTGGGCAGGCGTCTTTTTATTGCTTTTCTTCTTTGGCCCCTCAGCTCCCTCACCCTTGCTAGTCCCTTCCCCAGCAGAATCAGCCTCACGGCTTTCTCCCACTGGGGTCACGACTGCGTTAGCGAAGGAGCGAGGACATCACACAATGCACACTTCTGCACAGTGCAGTTTGCGCTGAAGTGTGTGGGGTCGCCGCACCTGTGACAGAGCTTCGGTTGCCCCTGGTAGAAGACCAGGATACGATCCCTACCCAGGAAGGCAGATGATGGTATGTGGGCAACCGTACCACCTGAACGCTTAAGTTTTACCACAAACGTCCAGGCCCCTGACCAGATACCAAACTCGTCACGGTTTTTCTTTGGCATCTACACTACCTCTCCATACCGGCCAAGCCACGTCATGATGTCATAACAAGAAAGCGACTCGTTACATGTCATCACGGTCACTTTCTTGACTTGATTTTGGCGAGACACCGCCTGAACGGCAAAGTCTCGCCAGCCGGGCTCATTTTTTGCCAACTCATAGTTCGACCAGAAAAGTTCAAGCCCCTCCGGCCGAACAAAGCTGACCTCAAACTCAGGTGTGGAATAGGGATGTATCAAGGCGTAGATGTCAATCGCCTTGAAGCCCATCCTCAGCAGGAGCTCCACAACCTTCGACCTTGGAGGACACACATCACTGCCCCTCCACCGAAGACGGACCACATTCCTACGCACACTACCCGGCCCGGCTGTTGGGAGGGACCACACTGTATCCCCCCCTCTTTGCTCTCGGAAGGCCCCGAGGCCATGCCTCTCTATCCAGAAGGATAGATCAACCTCTCGACCCTCTACCATTAGTGATCTCTCTCCCCTCTTTAGAGCCTCCAGGAGACGCCGTTGCAACATGCCGTCCCCAGAGCCCAGAGACGAGGAGGATGCCCTATTTCCCCCGGAGGTGACAGCGGCATAACTCCTGACAGGTGCTGCCACCACCGGGGGGGCAACCGGACCAGTGACCACATCCACACCAACAGTATCACCATTACCCACCTCCATAACCTCCTCACCCTCCACCAAACCAGCAACCACACCACTAGACAAAGAGTTTTCCTCATCCATACCCACCACCACATTCACTCCTGCTGGACCAGTGACAACAGGGGGTGACATTTTGGCCTCCGCATCATCAGGCACAAGGGGCTGAGTCTCCTCCACAGAACTGGAGGTGACCTCACCCCTGGTTTTATGTGTGCCCTCCGCATCATCAGTTGATATTTTCCGCTGCTTCATGGTTGCTACCAGGCGCCGCTGATCTTTCGCTGTTGTGAGGCACCGCTGATCCTTAGCATCAGGATCTTGTTGACCAGCGGCGCCAACACAGAACAGGACTTTGGAGGGAGAACCGGAAAGCCCAGCCCCGGTAACCCCCTCACACTGCCGCCGCTTCTCAACTAAGTGATCAGCGGCAACAGCATTCAGGGGCACCGAGGCTACCGGAGCTGCCCCTGACACCGGGCTGCTCCCCCCTCCCACTGGGGAGCGCACCACAGTATCGTGGCCTGATTTTTCGCCCGTCGCCGGGCCGCCCTCACTGTCCAGCCTCTCGGCTGATGCACCTGCTGCTACGTCCCTGCTACTACAAGCAGAAACGGAGCCCTGCGCCTCACTACATTGCTTTGTAGTCTCCCCGCGCCTTTGCACCGGATCCACAGCAGAACCCGGGCTGGGCTGGGCAACGGGGCTTATACAGCGAGCTGACCCTGCAGCCGACTCAGGGTGTACAGGGAGGGGGGCATATACATAGCTTACCGCTTCCTGCAGCTTAGGTTTAGGCTCATGACCCGGGAGGCATAGGTGGACACAGACTCCCGGGGTCTCTGCAGCGCCCAACCCTCCTCAGTGAGGTCGGCCTCACCTCCGTGAGCACTCAGCTTTCCTCCGGAAGGGCCGTCATCCTGCACGCTAGCAGGCTTCTCCTCCATGGAAGCCTTGCGGCTTCTCTGGGTCTCTGCAGACCTGGGGGGAGTAGGAGCCACATTGCTGCGACTCCTGGTGGAGCGTCTCACCCCCGAATCTTCTGATGTGCAGGCTGGTTGCTGGTTCTTTCTGCCCCCCGCCAGCCTGGTCCGGGAAGCAGAAGCCTGGGACTTGGCCCCCTCATTCATCCCAGGAAACCCACTCACTCCCTGGGTAAGAGAGAGAGCAGGTCCCCGGGCGGAGAGGTGGTGGTTCCCAGGAGCTCAGGAGCACACTGCAGGCTCAGCAGCGACCGCACCCACAATCAACACAGTGAGTAGCAGCTGAGCAGAGCTGCACCCACTATCCTGCTGGAGCAGTCACTGTGTGCATACATTACATTACTGATCCTGAGTTACATCCAGTATTATACTCCAGAGCTGCACTCACTATTCTGCTGGTGCAGTC
Organism: Ranitomeya variabilis; assembly: GCF_051348905.1. Taxonomy (NCBI): domain Eukaryota; kingdom Metazoa; phylum Chordata; class Amphibia; order Anura; family Dendrobatidae; genus Ranitomeya; species Ranitomeya variabilis. The sequence continues at coordinate 589,418,919 of NC_135232.1, read as the reverse complement.
ACTGTGTACATACATTACATTACTGATCCTGTACTGATCCTGAGTTACATCCTGTATTATACTCCAGAGCTCCACTCACTATTCTGCTGGTGCAGTCACTGTGTACATACATTATATTACTGATCCTGTACTGATCCTGAGTTACATCCAGTATTATACCCCAGAGCTGCACTCACTATTCTGCTGGTGCAGTCACTGTGTACATACATTACATTACTGATCCTGAGTTACATCCAGTATTATACTCCAGAGCTGCACTCACTATTCTGCTGGTGCAGTCACTGTGTACATACATTACATTACTGATCCTGTACTGATCCTGAGTTACATCCTGTATTATACTCCAGAGCTCCACTCACTATTCTGCTGGTGCAGTCACTGTGTACATACATTACATTACTGATCCTGTACTGATCCTGAGTTACATCCAGTATTATACTCCAGAGCTCCACTCACTATTCTGCTGGTGCAGTCACTGTGTACATACATTATATTACTGATCCTGTACTGATCCTGAGTTACATCCTGTATTATACCCCAGAGCTGCACTCACTATTCTGCTGGTGCAGTCACTGTGTACATACATTACATTACTGATCCTGAGTTACATCCAGTATTATACTCCAGAGCTGCACTCACTATTCTGCTGGTGCAGTCACTGTGTACATACATTATATTACTGATCCTGTACTGATCCTGAGTTACATCCTGTATTATACCCCAGAGCTGCACTCACTACTCTGCTGGTGCAGTCACTGTGTACTGTACATACATTACATTACTGATCCTGAGTTACATCCAGTATTATACTCCAGAGCTGCACTCACTATTCTGCTGGTGCAGTCACTGTGTACATACATTACATTACTGATCCTGTACTGATCCTGAGTTACAGCCAGTATTATACTCCAGAGCTGCACTCACTATTCTGCTGGTGCAGTCACTGTGTACATACATTACATTACTGATCCTGTACTGATCCTGAGTTACATCCAGTATTATACTCCAGAGCTGCACTCACTATTCTGCTGGTGCAGTCACTGTGTACATACATTACATTACTGATCCTGTACTGATCCGGAGTTACATCCAGTATTATACTCCAGAGCTGCACTCACTATTCTGCTGGTGCAGTCACTGTGTACATACATTATATTACTGATCCTGTACTGATCCTGAGTTACATCCTGTAGATCTTTTATTATAAAAATGAAAAACATAACAACAATAATAGCAGAAAACATAACAAAAATATCAGCCAGAAAATAATCAGTATACTGAACACTGGTCCAGCCGCTCATTCTCTCCTCTCACACAGTATATACAGAATAACTACTTTGATTTTCAGGTCCGGTCACCAAACAAAATAATAATAACAAATAAAATAAACAATGGCAAACAAAAACTATATACATGAACTTTTTTTATATATATATATATAATTTTTTTTTTTTTTTTTTTTAATTTTAAATAAAATAACTACAAATTAAGCAAATATATACAATGCTAAGCTATCCTCCATTCCCAACCCCCCGCACTGACCTGAGAGCTGGTCCTGCGTCTCATGCCTCAGTCCATGTCCAACGTCCATAGGCCAGATCAGGCAGTGCCAGTTTTTCCCCCAAACAACCCAGTGTCCCATAGTCCCACAAGATAAACCCACCTCCCCCCCTTTCCCACCACCCAACCTAACACCTACACCCAAATCTATATCCCCATATACAATATATACAATATATACAGCAGCACACACCACAATAATCACAACTCACGAAGCCCAAGTTTGGCGCCTGCAGCCCTACATCACTGTATGATGATCAAACAAAACAAAAATCTAGAGTGTCAGCAGCAGCCCACCACCAGGAAAGGAGATGACCAGACTAGGGCACACTAAAAGAAAATCCCCTCCAGAGGAGCGCAGCCCTCCGTGCGCCCAGTCTCCCATACTCCAGAGAGCGCGCCTTCACCAGGTCACCGAGTATGGTCCTAAACACATCGTCCACTGGGAGGATTTTTCATTGCGTCGATACTAAGCACCGTGCGTTCCACGTGTGATACCTAACCACTGCGCTAACTAGAAATAAGGTGCAGCGGTCCCGACCACCCAGGTTTCCGAATGCTCCATAGGCCCATTCCGCATAGGAGAGACCGGCCAGCCAAGACCAGACAATGAAGGCGCCCACCCTGTTGTACACCTCTGTGTTGAAGGGACAATGAAGCAGGAAGTGGTCCATGCTTTCCAGCAAGGTACCACAATGCTCCCGAGGACAATTCCTGTCCTCAGAGCTCCTACACTTCAGATTGTCCCTCACACACAGTTTCCCATGGAAGCAGCGCCAAGCCAAGTCCCAAAACTTCGAGGGGATCCTGATAGAATTCAAAAGATGCAAACCCACCCCAAGATCCCGACTTGGGCAGTCCCTGAGCGCCAGAGGCCTCTGGAAAAGGGTCAACAGAACCCTACTGTCAAGTAGTTTCCTTGGCAGAGTCCTGATCTCCCACATTCCCAGACCCCACCGACGAATTACCTTCAGAACCAAGGTAGCGTAAGCCGGAAGATGTCCATGCGGTGTGCGAAGATCCTTCACTTGCCCTCCTGTCTCCCATTCCTGGAAGAAAGGCTGAAACCATCCCCTACAGGAGAATGCCAATGGAGGAGCCCTCTCTTTCCAGAGGTTTGCGATATTGATCTTAATGAAGGTATCCACAAGGAATACCACAGGGTTGACCATACCCAACCCTCCTAGTCTCCTTGTATGGTAAGTAACCTCCCTCTTGACCAGGTTCAGTCTATTCCCCCATAACAGTTGGAAGAACAAACTGTAGACCCGAGTCCAGAGAGATTCCGGCAAGATGCACACACTGCCCAGATAAATCAGTAAAGGGAGCAGGTAAGTTTTGATCAGGTTTACCCTTTCCCTTAGGGTCAAAGACCAACCCTTCCATTGGTTCACCTTCTGAGTGGCGATCTCTAGCCTGCTGTCCCAATTTTGTTTGGGGTAATCCCCCTGGCCAAATTCGATGCCAAGGACTTTTGCAGAGACTTTGGGTCCTGGAAGGGTGTCCGGGAGATCAAAACCAGGATCTCCTCCTCCCAGCCAGAGACTCTCACACTTATCCCGGTTGATCTTGGACCCGGATGCCTCCGAGTAGCGATCTACCTCTGACATCAGCCACCCTGCCTCCTCGTGAGAGGAAGCAAACACGGTGACATTATCGGCATACGCCACCCTCCTAAGAAGAGGGTCAATCGCAAACACGTACAGCAGCGGGCTCAAGAGACAACCCTGGACAACACCGGACCCAACCTCAAAAGAGCTACCAATCCAACCATTCACAAGCGGGAAACTCTCTGCCCCACTGTACAAGGTCTTAAGCCAATCAACAAACCCCCCTGGCAGGCCATATCTCAGAAGGACGTGCAGCGCCCTGGAGTCCTGGTCGTTGCAGTACTGTGGCTCCGCCACTATGGGGAGCTATGGTGCGTCTGATGGCACTGAAGGAGTTCATCTGATCAGGTATCACAGACACCAATACATTTCACAGCCGGGCCTCCGGGGGGAGCTAAGGGTTCTATTCACTAGGCCACTCCCCACCATAGTGGGTAAACTGGGGGTCAGGCAGGAAGTTAGATCAGAAAGCTGACTGGGTTGGAACCAGGCAACACCTTGTGGCAGAGGGTGTTGTGGGGGAAGATACAGTAGGGTCTCTGTCAGGGGTGGGATCCTGACAGAGGCTTGGCAACTTGAACGAACGTAACGGGACCGTGCCTGCTCAGGATAGCGGCGGTGCCCAAGGAAGGATTAGAAGCGAGATAGATTGTGCTGAGTGAGAAACGAGATCAAGCAAAAGGAGAAATACCAGTAGGAGTCGTGCTGTAAGACCGAAGCAACATCCTACTGAGGCGCACTACCGGTGGCCGGAACGCCGAGGGAGTATCATAACATTCAGCTTCAAGCAATACTCCAAACAGCGGCAGGACAGTCAGTTTAAGGTGGGCTGTCTAACTTTAATCACCTATGCAGTCTTGGGGGGCAACTTGTGGAGAGGGGCGACTCTAGGGTCCCGGAAGAGCTCCGAGCCTACCCGTCAAACAGGTGCCGGTCCAACCAGAACACCAGGGAGGGACGGAGGATTAGCAGAACATCATCTAATCGAGTTGTGAGGGAACTTAAGAAACAGACACAACAGTTGTGGGGACTTTCTGTAAGCACAGCAGGGAAGGACCACAACACCTAGCGCTAGCAGGAAGGCACAGATTTCCACCTGCTAAGAGAACTCTGGAGGTGCCATTGGGCCGGCCGGACTTGCGCAGCCTGGTTATCCGGATTCCGGACTGAGGACCCAGAAATCTTCAGTAAAGAGGTAAAGAGACTGCAACCTGGTGTCCTCGTTATTTACTGCACCGCACCACCACAGCCTCACCACCACTACCTACATCCGTCACATCATTCACTGTGCGCCCCTCGGCAGGGTCACGGATCGGGCCTAGCCACCGTGACAACCCCAGAGCAGAGACTCAGAGGCCCGGTACCGGGTACCCCTCGGCCCTGCGGCAGTGGGGGCGCTCCAACTTGGCGTCACGAACAGGATCTACTTAAGCCTGAAGAATCAGGTCATGTGTGCCTTGGAACTGTGATTTGTTGTGCTTGGACTGTACTTTATTGCAAAGACTGTGGATTGTCACTTGCCGCCAAAAGTTCGCGCCAAAACCGCCGCCATTGCAGCGTCACAGGGAGCGCAGAGGAAGAAGAAGGGCGTGCCATGGGAGGAGACTACCAAAGCTGCGCCCGAAGTAGCGACCGCCCCCTCCATCTCCTGCTGCGAGGGGACGACCTGCCCAGCAGCAGAGAAGAACCGCCCCCTGATTTGCAACGGCGGGAATGAGGTGAAGGAGGAGCCCGACCTCGGAGAAATGGCGGAGCCAGGTGCATGCGTTGCCGCCGAATGCCAGACAGCGACGATGAGCAGCAAGTGCCCGAGCAACGGCGAGGTGATCCCGGCTTGCCCTCACCCATCAGAAGCGGACTCGCGTCCACCGCCGGTGAGGGACCTGAACTCCTTGGAGCCGCCAATGGAGGAGCCGAGCCTACCTATCCCAGCCACGGAACCAGGGAGGGCGGAGTTACATCAGGAGGTGACTCCGGAGGAGCCGCGGTCCGGGCTGCAGCCGATTCCAGTGCCCTTGTCAACGGACCGGAGCGACATCGGTGGAATCACATCAGGCGCAGGTATGGACGGCATCCCTACTCCCCTGGCCGATTCTGCTCTCCCGACCGATCCGGCTCCCCTGACCGATCCCGCTCCTGTGACCGCTCCTCACCCCAGCAATGATCGTTCCTTCTTGGTGGAGCGGGTGATCCTCACCTCTAACGCGATGGGGAAGCTAGTGCCTCCGCTACCAACCAAGATGGGAGAACCCATAGATGTGGGCCTAGACGGGGTGATCCTCCGGTGGGACACCCCCTGGACCGGGCCGGATGGGACCCGGGAGGATGGCCTCACCCTTGCGGTACTTACCTGGGAACAGTATAAGCAATGTCTAATACAACACTGGAAAGATCGAGACGAGACCGAACCACCTGACACACAACGTAAGAAGTCTGCTCCCGGCAGGAAAGACGTGGTAAAGCGGGGAACTGTGCTGGCCTACCACCCGAAGAGGGGATGGGGCTCCATACAGGAACCGGGGCTACCAACTGATGTCTTTGTTACTAGCTATAACGTGAAAACCCCCTGCTGCAGTCGAAATGGTGACCCATTACAAAGGGGGGATCAGGTGACCTACACCCGTCATCGGAATGCACAAGGATGGTGTGCCCGGAACGTTCGACGGTGTGAACCTGAGAGAGCGCCCCCTGTTGCCCCGATCATGACTGATCCCGATTTGCCAGACCTTGTTCCTATCACCACTGTACGCCTTGTAGCGGCTACCGAACTTGCAAGCAGGATTAGCCTTCAAATCCAGACACCGGCTGATCTGATGGCATCTGAGAGACCAACTACCAGTACGGGTGCTGCGTTGGCCGGGGAACAAAGATCACCCCCAGACTTAGAAGGATAAACCTCGATACCATGAACATGTAAATAGTTCTCTTATGTTGCTGCTAAAACCCGTCCAGGGTTAACTCTTAAGGGGATCCTTTTTGTTGACCCGGGATCCCTATTGTTTTGTTTGTTTTTCTAGTTTTGTACAAGTTTTCAGAACTGCCGCAATCATGAACAGTGCATGATACAAACTTTTTGTACATAGTTTGCACCTTATTAAAGGTGCTCCCTACTGGTTTTACTTAAAGAAGGACTCTTTGTGAAGATACCACACTGGAACCTTTGCTGAGTATGGACTGGTAGCTTGAGAAGATATGCTACCTCATAGAGACTTGGTCCCCTCTTCAAGGGGATGTTCACTTGTAGCACTTAAAAGAATGGCATTGCTTTAAGACTGAGAGATAGCAATGATGTTTTGATAAAGAGAACGTGATGATAATGTTTATGTGAGAAAGTTATACGTACCCAACTAGTTAATTGTAAAGAAATGCTGATGATGTTCCCAGAAAGAAAGTGAAAGCTAGAAGAAGGATGCAGTGGGCCCGTAGGGGTAGACGTGGTGTCCAGCATGCATGTTAGTGAGAAAGATAAGGAGAAGGTTTAATGTTCGATAGAAACTGTTTTTGATAATGTTGATAGATAATGGGGATAGAAGGTGAACCCTGAGTCCTCAGAGGAGTCATGTAAAAATGGCTCAGTGCTCTTAAACTGAAAGTAATGTTATGCTCTATACTGTGTATAGTAGTTGAAAAGGCAGTAGGCCCGGGCTGAACGGGGCGGTCCTGCATAGAAAGGAGAGGCAGTAGGTCTGGTGCCGTTAGGACAGGCGGTCCTGCAGATTTAAAGAAGGAGAATGAAAAAGTTAAATTGCCTTATAATGTGATTATAAGAAGGTCTTTAGTGGATTCAGAGTGTATGTCCTTAAAGGCAATGTTAAATTATTGTTCAACAATTTTGCACTTAGTAGAATACCCGGTTGGGTAAGAAAAGTTAATTATAGCATGTTGCTATGATATCTAACCATGTTTGTAATGTTCAAGTGTCCTCACCTCCCATAAAGGGAAGCTCTGTTTAAGTATACTTATTGCTATTGCACTCAACAAAACTGTATGTCTTTTTGCTAACTTGTATTGTTGTTTTCTTCTCAGTCCCGGAGTACTGTGTTTAACCAGGGGGGAGTGCAGCGCCCCAGAGTCCTGGTCGTTGCAGTACTGTGGCTCCGCCACTATGGGGAGCTATGGTGCGTCTGATGGCACTGAAGGAGTTCATCTGATCAGGTATCACAGACACCAATACATTTCACAGCCAGGCCTCCGGGGGGAGCTAAGGGTTCTATTCACTAGGCCACTCCCCACCATAGTGGGTAAACTGGGGGTCAGGCAGGAAGTTAGATCAGAAAGCTGACTGGGTTGGAACCAGGCAACACCTTGTGGCAGAGGGTGTTGTGGGGGAAGATACAGTAGGGTCTCTGTCAGGGGTGGGATCCTGACAGAGGCTTGGCAACTTGAACGAACGTAACGGGACCGTGCCTGCTCAGGATAGCGGCGGTGCCCAAGGAAGGATTAGAAGCGAGATAGATTGTGCTGAGTGAGAAACGAGATCAAGCAAAAGGAGAAATACCAGTAGGAGTCGTGCTGTAAGACCGAAGCAACATCCTACTGAGGCGCACTACCGGTGGCCGGAACGCCGAGGGAGTATCATAACATTCAGCTTCAAGCAATACTCCAAACAGCGGCAGGACAGTCAGTTTAAGGCGGGCTGTCTAACTTTAATCACCTATGCAGTCTTGGGGGGCAACTTGTGGAGAGGGGCGACTCTAGGGTCCCGGAAGAGCTCCGAGCCTACCCGTCAAACGGGTGCCGTCCCAACCAGAACACCAGGGAGGGATGGAGGATTAGCAGAACATCATCTAATCGAGTTGTGAGGGAACTTAAGAAACAGACACAACAGTTGTGGGGACTTTCTGTAAGCACAGCAGGGAAGGACCACAACACCTAGCGCTAGCAGGAAGGCACAGATTTCCACCTGCAAAGAGAACTCTGGAGGTGCCATTGGGCCGGCCGGACTTGCGCAGCCTGGTTATCCAGATTCCGGACTGAGGACCCAGAAATCTTCAGTAAAGAGGTAAAGAGACTGCAACCTGGTGTCCTCGTTATTTACTGCACCGCACCACCACAGCCTCACCACCACTACCTACATCCGTTACATCATTCACTGTGCGCCCCTCGGCAGGGTCACGGATCGGGCCTAGCCACCGTGACAACCCCAGAGCAGAGACTCAGAGGCCCGGTACCGGGTACCCCTTGGCCCTGCGGCAGTGGGGGCGCTCCAGACGGACCAGAGGTACTCGTGATTAACCCGATCAAACGCTTTTGCCTGGTCCAGTGACAGCATGTACCCCTTCCAGTGACCAGCCCTACCCTGCTCCACTGCCTCTCGGACACAGAGCACAGCACTAAATGTGCTGCGGCCTGGAACAGAGCAATGCTGGGCCCCCGAAAGGAGTCGGGATGCAAATTTCACCAGCCGATTAAACAGCACCTTTGCCAGAACCTTCCTGTCTGCATTGAGAAGCGCTATGGGACGCCAATTCTCAATGCAAGACGGGTCCTTACCCTTTGACAAGATGATCAGAGCAGACCTCCTCATTGACTTCGGCAGAGTGCACGAGGAAAGACACTCATTGAATACCTCAGTCAAGAGGGGAACCAAAACGTCCTTAAAGGTCTTATAGAATTCAGATGTTAAGCCATCTGGACCAGGCGATTTTTGGGGGGCAAGCCCTTCAATCGCCAACTGAACTTCCTCTTCCCTGATCATTTCTGTCAAAACGTCAAGAGAGGGGTCTACCCCTGGTTCGGGGACGGCTTCTGCCAGGAAAGCCGACATCTCATCCCAATCAAGATCCCTCTTCCCCAAGAGGTGCGAGTAGAAGGATCTGACAACCTCCAGGATCCCTGATCTGGATCGCCTCAGGGACCCCGTAGTGTCGACCAGTCCTGTAACCACTTTACTATTCACTGACATCTTGCAGTTTCTGTAAGGGTCGGGCGAGCGGTACTTCCCGTAATCCCTCTCAAAAACCAAAGATGCGTGTCTATCGTACTGACACCTCATAAGCAAAGATTTCACTCTGGAGATCTCCTCGCGGCTACCTCCAGTTGAGACAAGATGCTCGAGTTTCCTCCTCAGACCCTGATACAGGCGGTACCTGCTCAGACTCCTGAGGCTCGAGAGCTGGCGGAAGAATCTCGCCACCCTTTCCTTGAACATCTCCCACCACTCTGACCTACTACTACAAAGATCCAGTACGGGTACCTGGCTCTGAAGAAAATCCTCAAAGGACTGTCTTATCTCCGCTTCTTCCAAGAGAGACGAATTGAGCCTCCAAAAGCCTCTTCCCATCCGGAGGGTCTCTGTAACATTCAGAGAAAACAAAATTAAACAGTGGTCGGAGAACTCCACCTCAACAACAGACACTGCTGAAGAGACAGCTTCCTCCTTTAAATAAAACCTATCTATTCTGGACCTACAGTTACCTCTATGATAGGTGAACCCCTCGTGGCCTGGGGTGTGCCGAATGTGGACATCCACCAGGCGAGCCTCACTAGCTATACTATTAAGGGCGACGCTATCATAAGTCAACTTGTCTCTGGAACCTCCTCTATCTCGGGGCCTCGTGACAGCATTGAAGTCCCCTCCAAAGACAACCTGCCGACTTGTAAAAAGGTAGGGCTTGATCCTCATAAAGAGACACTTCCGGTCCCACTTAGATTGGGGACCATAGATGTTAATGAGCCGGAGCTCTTGTCCCTTCATGAGGACATCTAAGATCAGGCACCTCCCCATTTCTAACTCAATAACCCGTCGGCATTCCACCGGTGCGGTAAAAAGGACCGCCACTCCGCTATACGGCTCGGCCGCAAGAGACCAATAGGAGGGCCCGAGTCTCCACTCCCTCTTAGCTTTAAACACATCTGCCATGTTTGGCAGCCTGGTCTCTTGCAAAAAGAAAATGTCAGCTTCAACCCGGCTGAGAAAATCAAAGGCCGCAAATCTAGCTGTATTTGACTTTATGCTGGCGACATTAATGGACGCCAGCGTCAACGGAGTGGGTTCCGCCATCATTGGTGATTGAGTTAGATGGCTTTCTTTTTCCCACTCCCCTTATCCTCTGACTCAGAGGAGGAATCCTTCCCCCTCTTTAATGACATGGAGGTATCCATTTCCACGCGTTTTTTATTTTTTTCGTCCTCGTCTCCGGACTCTGGGCCAGTCCCTCCCTCCAAAGATCTTATGTTCCCAGAAGGAGGAGACTCGGCGCCCCCTGTGAGCCCCGCCGAAGCCAGAACCTCACCCTCAGCTTCCTCGTCAGAGGAAGAGATGTTTTCAAGGGCTTGGAACCGGTTAGAAAGACCAACCAGAGGGGAGTCGATTTTTCCTTCCTTAGGTACCTTGGTCAGAGTGAGAGAAGATTTTTTTTTTTTTTCTCCCTTCTTTCTCTTCTTTTTGGTGCCGAGCTTACGCTTGTCCTCTAGCCACTGCCTATTATCCTCATCCATACTTTCATAATGGGAGGACTCTGAGGCAGTGGCACTCTCCTCCCTGTGGATCCTCCTGACCTCCTCATCCAACTCATCATCCCTTGGGGCCTCAGCAGCAAGACTGGCATCCAGGACAGGGGCCGCCCCAGTAGCCCGAGGCTCGCCCAGCTCCCTATCCTGTCTTCGCTTGTCTAGACGCCTTAGCTGGGCAGGCGTCTTTTTATTGCTTTTCTTCCTTGGCCCCTCAGCTCCCTCACCCTTGCTAGTCCCTTCCCCAGCAGAATCAGCCTCACGGCTTTCTCCCACCGGGGTCACGACTGCGTTAGCGAAGGAGCGAGGACAACGGCTGAATGGGTGACCTAACTCACCACACAGGTGGCACCTAATCTCCACACAAGATGCAGCAAGATGGCCGACATCCCAACACAATGCACACTTCTGCACAGTGCAGTTTGCGCTGAAGTGTGTGGGGTCGCCGCACTTGTGACAGAGCTTCGGTTGCCCCTGGTAGAAGACCAGGATACGATCCCTACCCAGGAAGGCAGATGATGGTATGTGGGCAACCGTACCACCTGAACGCTTAAGTTTTACCATAAACATCCAGGCCCCTGACCAGATACCAAACTCGTCACGGTTTTTCTTTGGCATCTCCACTACCTCTCCATACCGGCCAAGCCACGTCATGATGTCATAACAAGAAAGCGACTCGTTACACGTCATCACGGTCACTTTCTTGACTTGATTTTGGCGAGACACCGCCTGAACGGCAAAGTCTCGCCAGCCGGGCTCATTTTTTGCCAACTCATAGTTAGACCAGAAAAGTTCAAGCCCCTCCGGCCGAACAAAGCTGACATCAAACTCAGGTGTGGAATAGGGATGTATCAAGGCGTAGATGTCAATCGCCTTGAAGCCCATCCTCAGCAGGAGCTCCACAACCTTCGACCTTGGAGGACATGCATCACTGCCCCTCCACCGAAGACGGACCACATTCCTACGCACACTACCCGGCCCGGCTGTTGGGAGGGACCACACTGTATCCCCCCCTCTTTGCTCTCGGAAGGCCCCGAGGCCATGCCTCTCTATCCGGAAGGATAGATCAACCTCTCGACCCTCTACCATTAGTGATCTCTCTCCCTTCTTTAGAGCCTCCAGGAGACGCCGTTGCAACATGCCGTCCCCAGAGCCCAGAGACGAGGAGGACACCCTATTTCCCCCGGAGGTGACAGCGGCATAACTCCTGACAGGTGCTGCCACCACCGGGGGGGCAACCGGACCAGTGACCACATCCACACCAACAGCATCACCATTACCCACCTCCATAACCTCCTCACCCTCCACCAAACCAGCAACCACACCACTAGACAAAGAATTTTCCTCATCCATACCCACCACCACATTCACTCCTGCTGGACCAGTGACAACAGGGGGTGACATTTTGGCCTCCGCATCATCAGGCACAAGGGGCTGAGTCTCCTCCACAGAACTGGAGGTGACCTCACCCCTGGTTTTATGTGTGCCCTCCGCATCATCAGTTGATATTTTCCGCTGCTTCATGGTTGCTACCAGGCGCCGTTGATCTTTAGCTGCTGTGAGGCACCGCTGATCCTTAGCATCAGGATCTTGTTGACCAGCGGCGCCAACACAGAACAGGACTTTGGTGGGAGGACCGGAACGCCCTGCCCTGGTAACCCCCTCACACTGCCGCCGCTTCTCAACTAAGTGATCAGTGGCAACAGCATTCAGGGGCACCGAGGCTACCGGAGCTGCCCCTGACACCGGGCTGCTCCCCCCTCCCACTGGGGAGCGCACCACAGTATCGTGGCCTGATTTTTCGCCCGCCGCCGGGCCGCCCTCACTGTCCAGCCTCTCGGCTGATGCACCTGCTGCTACGTCCCCGCTACTACAAGCAGAGACGGAGCTCTGCGCCTCACTACCGTGCTTTGTAATCTCCCCGTGCCTTTGCACCGGATCCACAGCAGAACCCGGGCTGGGCTGGGCAACGGAGCTTATACAGCGAGCTGACCCTGCAGCCGACTCAGGGGGTACAGGGAGGGGGGCATACACATAGCTTACCGCTTCCTGCAGCTTAGGTTTGATCTTCTTCACTTTTTTTTTCTTGCCCCCAGGTGCCTCCTCTGGCAAATCATCACCAAGATGGAAGTTCTGAAGGCACACTGGGGACTCCAGGAGCTTGATCTCTGCCATTAGTGCCCCTCCCTGGCCGATGTCACTGTCCTCCCCAGAGCCAGCAGAACTGCGACGAGATGTCATTGTCGCCTGTCCCGCAGGGAGCTCGCTGCACGTGGCCTGTGAGTGACTAAGCAGGCTGCCAGGTGGGGCTTTCTGCTGGTCATCCTCCTTCTTCTCATCATCATCATCATCATCATCATCATCCACCTGGCTCCCAGGCTGCAGCCCTATCTGCCTTTGCTCTCTGTTATCAGCCATTTCTCTGAATCGGTCTTCATTTTGCAATTTTTCTTTAAATGGTCCACTTTTTTCTTGGATAAAGGCTTTTCTTACCTCCAGGTCATTAATTTCCAGCTTCAGCCTCTTTACCTCAGCCTGGAATTGCGTCTTCCTGGGTCTGGAGGCGCCTGCAGCTTTTGCGCTTGTGCAGCGCAGCTCCTCCCGGAGCCTTCTCAATCTCTTGCTTGCTTCTTCATACTCACGAAGGTGGCTCATGACCCGGGAGGCATAGGTGGACACAGACTCCCGGGGTCTCTGCAGTGCCCAACCCTCCTCAGTGAGGTTGGCCTCACCTCCGTGAGCACTCAGCTTTCCTCGGAAGGGCCGTCATCCTGCACGCTAGCAGGCTTCTCCTCCATGGAAGCCTTGCGGCTTCTCTGGGTCTCTGCAGACCTGGGGGGAGTAGGAGCCACATTGCTGCGACTCCTGGTGGAGCGTCTCACCCCCGAATCCTCTGATGTGCAGGCTGGTTGCTGGTTCTTTCTGCCCCCCGCCAGCCTGGTCCGGGAAGCAGAAGCCTGGGACTTGGCTCCTTCACTCATCCCAGGAAACCCACTCCCTCCCTGGGTAAGAGAGAGAGCAGGTCCCCGGGCGGAGAGGTGGTGGTTCCCAGGAGCTCAGGAGCACACTGCAGGTTCAGCAGCGACCGCACCCACAATCAACACAGTGAGCAGCAGCTGAGCTGCACTCACTACTCTGAAGGTGCAGTCACTGTGCACATACATTACATTACTCATCCTGTACTGATCCTGAGTTACATCCAGTATTATACTCCAGAGCTGCACTCACTATTCTGCTGGTGCAGTCACTGTGTACATACATTACATTACTGATCCTGAGTTACATCCAGTATTATACTCCAGAGCTGCACTCACTATTCTGCTGGTGCAGTCACTGTGTACATACATTATATTACTGATCCTGTACTGATCCTGAGTTACATCCTGTATTATACCCCAGAGCTGCACTCACTATTCTGCTGGTGCAGTCACTGTGTACATACATTACATTACTGATCCTGTACTGATCCTGAGTTACATCCTGTATTATACCCCAAAGCTGCACTCACTATTCTGCTAGTGCAGTCACTGTGTACATACATTACATTACTGATCCTGTACTGATCCTGAGTTACATCCAGTATTATACTCCAGAGCTGCACTCACTATTCTGCTGGTGCAGTCACTGTGTACATACATTACATTACTGATCCTGTACTGATCCTGAGTTACATCCAGTATTATACTCCAGAGCTGCACTCACTATTCTGCTGGTGCAGTCACTGTGTACATACATTACATTACTGATCCTGTACTGATCCTGAGTTACATCCAGTATTATACTCCAGAGCTGCACTCACTATTCTGCTGGTGCAGGCACTGTGTACATATATTACATTGCTGATCCTGTACTGATCTTGAGTTACATCCTGTATTACACCCCAGAGCTGCACTCACTATTCTTCTGGTGTAGTCACTGTGCACGTTCATTACTTATCCTTTACTGTACTAATCCTGGACAACCCCTTAAGACGGTAACCTTATTTGATACCCCTTGGAGGCATTTATGTGCTTCATATATTGTGAGATGAATACCCCAGCTCCTACAATTCCTCCAGGAGATAAGAAAGCTTCCATTTCAAGGAAATGACCACGATAACTGTTTATAAGGAAGTCATTAACACTCGTCTTATGGTCACTCGTGCTCTATAATACTGTAGTTTCATCTGTTTCCACTTTGGTTAAAACTGTATTACATGATCCCGGTGTGATTCTCCACCACACAGCTGTCTGGCAGGCCGCGCTCCACCGACTGATGTCATATCACTCATATTTGTCTTGGCCAATTAGTCCAACATCCTCCAAGCGGCGGCTCTGCCTTGTTCTCCAGGTGTGGCCACCAATCACAATAGCTCCACGCCTTATACAGGGGTGTCATGGCGTAGGAATGCCACAGGAGATCACTCACCCACTCGTCATCTTACAAGGAAGCTTTTTCAGCTGGAGAGGGAGACACATTTGGACTTGTTGGGAGCTTAGGTCAGTTGTTGAAATTTATGCTGAAATGGGTAAAGGATTGTTCAATTAGGCAGATACATTTTGGATAATCCTTTGTGCATTTTAATTATCAAGATTGGTGCCTAGTGTTAATCAAAGGCTTCTAGATCCGGGAATGCTGAAACTGCAGTTAAGGCACCGATACAAGTGAGAATAAAGTTAGCTGAACTTGCTTTAGATTACTGTCTAGTGTGTTTTGAGGCCTCCTGACTTTCCTAGGACACATGTCAGGGAAGTGAAAGGATCCAGCACACTGAATTTTAGAGGTTAATCTTTGGTGTTCTCCCTTAAGATAACACACCACTAGTGGCTTATCTCTCTCTTGGCTGAGGAGGCTGGGTAATTACCCTATGGTCTTCATAAGCAGATATTGGTGGTGGTCATCACCATTGGACTCCTTCATGCCTTCTGGTCAGAGCATGGTTGGTAACAGTCTCACATTTTTAGAAACAATGCCAGCAAACTGGGCTATGTTCAC
Source organism: Ranitomeya variabilis (assembly GCF_051348905.1). Taxonomy (NCBI): domain Eukaryota; kingdom Metazoa; phylum Chordata; class Amphibia; order Anura; family Dendrobatidae; genus Ranitomeya; species Ranitomeya variabilis. Next base: position 589,403,323 of record NC_135232.1, on the reverse strand, counting down.
AGAGTGCTCCCACACAATTTTGAGATTGAATTACTTTTAAGTGAGCACTTTTCAAGGGTTCAAGAATCGTGGAACGTTTCCTGAAGCCTGGTTGGATGTTAAACATGTGAAATGATCAAGAAACTATGGACATCTAAAACCATTCTAGTTTTTGCATCTTGAGATTGTCACTTCTTCGAAACAGCATACTTGGCTATCCACCCAATGTAAGCAAAACTTTGAATTTTATAACTTCTGGCAAAGTGATCAGCCATACGATTATAACCACTGACCGGTGAAGTGAATATCACAGGTTATTTCATAACAACGATGACTGTGAAGTTGTAGAATATACAGTATTTGCCAGCACATGAGCAGTCAGTTCTTTTTGTTGATGGACAGGAGGAAGGAAAAATGGGCAACAAAGCTCCAGAATTTGACTGAGGAGCAATGGGACAATGTGGCTTGGTATGACGAGTCACTTTTTTAAAATTAAGTGGATGCTCGGGTGCGTATATGTTACTTACTTGGGAAGGGATGGCCCCAGGAAGCACTATGGGCCAAAACACGAGCCAGCTGAGGCAGTGTGATGTGGCAATGATCTTCAGGGATAACTTGTGTGGATGTGACACTTACTATCTGTGCACACATTGTAGAAACCAAGTCCCCTTCTTCATGTCAGCAGGATTGCTTAGTAAATATAGGAAAACTGACTGAACAGCAATCTAGTCTGAACTGGTGCATAACCAAAAAAAGTCTTACATAGCAAATAGATAATGGCTGCACTCAATTTTACTGCAGGATTGCTTAGTAATTGTGTCCTTATTCATAATGATAATGGCATTGCCTCACTGCAAAAATAATTTGGAAAAGGTTTGAGGTGCATGACAGGAGTCCAAGGTGATGACTTGTCTCCAAATGCCCCACATTTCAATCCACTTGATCATTTATGGGATTTGTTGTGAAAACAGTTCCTATCCATGGAGGCTGAACCTCACATTTTACAGCGCATGAAGGATCTACTGCTAACGTCTTGTGATGGATAGCACTGGACACCTTCAGCGGTCTGGTGAAATCCATGCCTTGAAGGGTCAAAGCTGTTTTGGCGTTGCAAAAATAACCTACACAATATAGAGAGATGATGTTAGTATTATGGCGGATCAGTGTAATGTGTTGAAAATAAATCATTAGGGTCCATTTTTCAAAGTTGAGTTTCCTTTAAATAATTCTGATGAGCAATATGGAAGGCATTCCAGTTTTTCAATATATGAACTGTGAGGACTAAGCATTGTATTTTAATTAATCAGATGTCTATTTTCAGCTAGCCGGGAAGAATAGACTGTTATCTATATGTTGACTTTTGAATTTATGTGTTTCTTTCTTGTTGGTCAACAAAACACATACTTTTGTTCATACAAGCCTGTCATATTGTCTTGTAAGTTGAAATTTGATGTAACATACTGTACTATTATACTGGATGACTAGTGATATTTGCTGATATGCTAATTACACATTATTTATTGCAGCTAGTTTATTGACATTTAAAATACAGGAGGAAAAGCTATGCAAATAGATCTCCATTCTTCCCCTTTTATTTGTGAACACTGGATGAAGGGCAGTTACTAACTATAAAAAGAGGTTATATACATCTGTAAGAAGAGAGAGAGATTGAGCCAAGACATCCAAAGGACCAGAGACAGAGATTCAGTCAAGACATCCAAACAGCCAGAGACTCTACAGTACTGCAGCCAAGCCATCATGGTTCCATCACGAGGGACACATATTAGTCATTCTACAGAATGCCAGCTTAGGGGACCTCGACCCTGGCTGAAAGAATACGGATCTGCTCCATTGACCATCGCAAATCCATGGAAGTGTTTGGAGAAAGCCAGGATTGGGACCCGCCAGTCGCCTGGCTGCAGGGAAATGTTTGGGGAAGGCAGGTTGTGACCCTGGAGTCAACTGGCGTTGTACCTGAATGGACTGTCATCTTCCTAAGATTGTCGTTACCTTCTCTCTATGTGTGCCACCGATGGGGTAGTCGTCCCAGGAAGATGAAGCCAGGTTGTGACCCTCCGGTCAACTGGCCATGTACCTAAATAGACTGTCATCTTCCTACACTTGTCATTACCTCCTCTCTGTACGTGTCACAGATGCGGTAATCGACCCTGGAAGATCTGAAGTAACAGCTGCTATTATCCCGATGATTCAGCAGAAGAATGAGACTCTGTAATGTGCACCATCTTGGGTACCGTGCTGGGACTGTTCTATGTGTTATCTGACTGTTTTGTGGTTCAATAAAGCATTGAACACTGTTATACCCTCAGCCTGTGTTGTCTGAGTAGTGTTACACCCATGTTAAAAGGAGAACAGGCATGCGGTGGGACAATCCCAGGTCCATGTCATTTCGGTTCACCCCCCCCGTGTCTCCACATGAACTATGGGTCAGTTTTCTAAAGTGGCAATGTTAAGGATATATTTTTAAAGTTGGTCATGACCTTGGACTTTTCATAGGCCCACCCAGAATTATATGATGAACATTAGGCTGGTGAAGAAAGCTATGTGTTTTCTTAATGAGTCATAATAAGGTCACTCCAGGTTCATAGACAAACTATCTGCTTATCTCCTTGTTTTCCAGGATGAACCTCCCTCCTCTGAGGGGGGCCTCAGGTCAGTAATTGCTCATTTTGGCTAAGGCTGAAAAGACGGGCATGAACCCAAGACTAATTTAACATACCAAACTAGGAAGGTACTCAGGAGCCAGACGTTGGTACAGTACGTGCAATCGCACATTTGTCCTGTCACAGACACTGTGACCTGGTGGTGCTCAGAGTTTAATCAAGGCCCAGGAAGTCAACTCAGAACAAATGTATTGTTATATGATTCTCAGTGGAAACGGCTTGAAAAAAGGAAGAACTGATGAAATATAGAGTGCAAATAGGAGGCTAGGGGGGCACATATTTGATTCTAGAGAACATGTGTTTATTATTACCTACTACCAAAATATTTCATAAACAGTGACCACACAGTGTGCACTCTAATCGTGGCTTGGGCAAGAGGAAAGTATTTATCAATCACACAGCTTAAAAGAGTTGTCCACTACTAGGACAAACCCTTCTTGATTTAAATGTTTGGCACTGATCAAATAAAAAGCTTATACTCACCTCTCTTGCTGTCCCCATTCAAGCATTGTCGGCGCTCACAGGCCCGGAGCTTTCGTGCGGTTGTGTTGCACAAGGTGCCCTGTGCCCAATCAGTGCTGAGGTCACTGTCACCGCCTTCGTATGAATTGAACACGAAGAGGAAGTCAAAGCTGCAGCTGCTCTCTGACTTACTCTTTATGTTCAATTTGTACGAATGTGGGGACAGTGACAGCGGTGCTGATTGGGCGCCAGTTAACACGTGTCATACAATCACACAGGAGCCTCGGGACAACAAGTGCTGGCACTGCTGGAACGGAGCCGGTATGGGAGGTGAGTATAAACATTTTTACTTTATCTGGGCCAGACATTTAGCTTGAGAAGGGGTTATCTAAGTCTAGAATGTCTAAGGGTACCGTCACACCGTGCAATTTTCGTCGCTACGACGGCACGATTCGTGACGTCGCAGCGTCGTATGAGTATCGCTCCAGCGTCGTAGACTGCGGTCACACTTTGCAATCACGGCGCTGGAGCGATGCCGAGGTTCGCTGGTAACCAGGGTAAACATCGGGTTACTAAGCGCAGGGCCGCGCTTAGTAACCCGATGTTTACCGTGGTTACCAGCGTAAAAGTAAAAAAAAACAAACAGTACATACTGACCATCTGATGTCCGTCAGGTCCCTTGCCGTCTGCTTCCTGCTCTGACTGAGTGCAGCCGTACAGTGAGAGCGGAGCGCAGCAGTGACGTCACCGCTGTGATCTGCTCTCACTTTCCGGCCGGCAGACAGACAGAGCGGGAAGCAGACGGCAAGGGACCTGACGGACATCAGATGGTGAGTATGTACGGTTTGTTTTTTTTTAACTTTTACGCTGGTAACCAGGGTAAACATCGGGTTACTAAGCGCGGCCCTGCGCTTAGTAACCCGATGTTTACCCTGGTTACCAGCGAACGCATCGCTGGATCGCTGTCACACACAACGATCCAGCGATGACAGCGGGAGATCCAGCGACGAAAGAAAGTTTCAAACGATCTGCTACGACGTACGATTCTCAGCAGGATCCCTGATCGCAGTAGCGTGTCAGACACAGCGATATCGTAACGATATCGCTAGAACGTCACGAATCGTGCCGTCGTAGCGATAAAAATGCCACTGTGTGACGGTACCCTTAGGTAGGTGCATGCACAAAGAGCTTCTGTTAGTATCTCAGAAACATTCTACTCTATTTTACTAACTTTTATCAACACTTTGCTGAAAATTTTTAAGTGGAAACTGACCACTAGTTCAGGTTTGGACAATAGATCTCAGTCGGAAGATTGGGCTAAGTCGCTAATTTTATAATTGTTTGACACCATCATTAGGTTGCCAACGGATCATGCAGCAATCAGAGGGTTTTGCCAATTTTTTTTCTAATACATCCTTGGGGCTTTAAGGTGGTCATGCACATTAGAAAGAAGTTGATTGCTAGTTGATCAACTGTTTTTTTAGTGACTGATAGTATTGCCAACGTAGACATGATCATTTTAGTTCATAATGCTTTTTTTATCATCTCTCCATGATCTTAAACGCACAGGTCCCATCTCATTCAACATTGGAGAATCTAATAAAATTGGAGAATACTGTTAACAGTCCATATTCCCAGTCTTTAGATGCCACTAATCACCCCAGCAGATATAATCTATGAGCTACACTCTATTTTATGCATATTAAGTCTGCCATTCACATTAAAGCTAGCTCAACCAACTCATTTTGGCAAGACTGACTATCTAACCTTCTGATATGTATGGGGGCTACCAAACTCTGCTCCAACAGATGATTTTGGAGTGATGATGGGGAAGAGGAATATCGGGGATTTGATCTGCTGTAACAGATGATGTTAGAGAGAGAAGGATCTGGCACTTGACTCTGCTCCAGTAGATGATGACAGGAGGAGAAGGATTGGGCAGTTGACTCTGCTCCAACAGATTATATTGTGATGAGAGAAGGGCCTGGCAATTAATTCTGTTCCAACAGATGATGTTGGGGGAGAAAAGAAGTAGTAGTTGATTTTGCTCCAACAGATTATGTTGGGATGAGAGAATTGTCGGGCAGTTGATTCTGTTCCAACAAATGATGTTGATGAATAGATGGGATGAGAAGTTGGCTCTGTTCCAAAAGATGGTATTGGGGTACAAAAGGTTCAGGACCAATAGATTATGTTGGGATGAGAAAGGGCCAGACAGTTGATTCTGTTCCAATAGATGATGTTGAGGAATAGAAGGAACGGGCAGTTGACTCTGCTCCAAAAGAATAGGTCAAAATGAGAGAAGGGCCAGGCAGTTGATTTGGCTCCAACAGATGATTTAGAGGGAGAGAAGGTTCAGGGAGTTGAAATTTCAGTGCCTAATCCTTCTGCTTTCATGTGGAAGTGGGGGGGGAACAAGTCTCAACCAAAGATGCCAGCTGGCATTTACTTCCTCTGCTGACTTTGAAAAGACTTGAGCTCTAATAGCCAACTTGATTTTTCATGTACATGAGGCAGTCGGGAGAGATAGTTGTAGGTCGACATCTATTTCATGTGTATGGCCAACTTTAGATGGCTAAAAACAGAGCTCTATCAAACAGAAAGACCTCATTGATCTAAGTAAAATTTTTAACGTGACAGACTTGTTTTCAGATGATGGATAAAATGGTACGATGGGGGAAATAAGTATTTGATCCCTTGCTGATTTTGTAAGTTTGCCCACTGACAAAGACATGAGCAGTCAATAATTTTAAGGGTAGGTTCATTTTAACATTGAGAGATAGGATATCAAAAATAAAATCCAGAAAATCACATTGTATAAATGATATAAATTTATTTGCATTTTGCAGAGAGAAATAAATATTTGATCCCCAACCAACCATTTAGAGTTCTGGCTCCTATATACTAGTTAGATGCTCCTAATCAACTCATTACCTGCATTAAAGACAGCTGTCTTACATAGTCACCTTTATAAGAGACTCCTGTCCACAGACTCAGTTAAACAGTCAGATTAGTCAGTCAGGTCCTCTACAACATGGGCAAGACCAAAGAGCTTTATAATGATGTCAGGGACAAGATCATAGACCTGCACAAAGCTGGAATGGGTTACAAAACCATAAGTAAGACGCTGGGTGAGGAGACAACTGTTGGTGCAATAGTAAGAAAATGGAAGAAATACAAAATGACTTTCAATCAACATCGATCTGGGGCACCATGCAAAATCTCACCTTATGGGGTATCCTTGATCTTGAGGAAGGTGAGAGATCGGCCTAAAACTACACGGGGGGGAACTTTTTAATGATCTCAAGGCAGCTGAGACCACAGTCACCAAGAAAACCATTGGTAACACATTACGCCATAAAGGTTTACAATCCTGCAGTGCCAGAAAGGTTCCCCTGCTCAAGAAGGTCCATGTGCAGGCCCGTCTGAAGTTTGCCAATTAACACCTGGATGATTCCGTGAGTGAAGGCACTGCTCCTAATAGCCAGTTTCCTACTCCACACTGATGAGGGGCAAATACCCCAAAACAGCTGTCTGTGGATGGATACCATGTTTTGGCATAGGTGGTATTCCTTTATTGGACGCTGCCCTTCCCGTGGTTGTTCCTTCCCGGTGAAAGACCTGGCTATTCATTGCTTGCGTTGAGAAACACGTGGTGGTGTCTCTGTGGCTTTTCTACATGCATTTGCATATTTCCCTTTAGGGATGGGGGCAGTGTTCTGGATCACTGCGTTGAGAAACACGTGACGGTGTCTCTGCGGTGTTGGATGTTTTGATCTCCCCGAGGTCATTCATCCTTATGTTTATAGTCTTTTCACTAGGCACTGCTCCTAATAGCCAGTTTCCTACTCCACACTGATGAGGGGCAAATACCCCGAAACAGCTGTCTGTGGATGGATACCATGTTTTGGCATAGGTGATTTTCCTTTATTGGATGCTGCCCTTCCCGTGGTTGTTCCTTCCCAGTGAAAGACCTGGCTATTCATTGCTTGCATTGAGAAACACGTGATGGTGTCTCCGCGGCTTTTCTACATGCCTTTGCATATTTCCCTTTAGGGATGGGGGCAGTGTTCTGGATCACTGTGTTGAGGAACACGTGACGGTGTCTCCGCGGTGTTGGATGTTTTGATCTCCCCGAGGTCATTCATCCTTATGTTTATAGTGATTGGGAGAAGGTGCTGTGGTCAGATGAGACAAAAATTGAGGTCTTTGTGATTAACTGAACTTGGTGTGTTTGGTGGAAGAGAAATGCTGTCTATGACCAAAAGAACACCATCCCCACTGTCAAGCATGGAGGTGGAAACATTATGTTTTGGAGGTGTTTCTCTGCTAAGGGCACAGGACTACTTCACCGCATCAATGGGAGAATGGATAGAGCCATGTACCGTAAAATACTGAGTGACAACCTTCTTCCCTCCGCCAGGACATTAAAAAGGGGTCGAGGCTAGGTCTTCCAGCAAGACAATGACCCAAAATATACAGTCAAGGCAACAAAGGAGTGGCTAAAAAAGAAACACATTAAGGTTATAAAGCGGCCTTGCCAGTCTCTAGACATTAATCCCATAGAAAACTTATGGAGGGAGTTGAAGCTCTGAGTTGCCAAGCAACAGCCTCAGAATCTTAATGATTTAGAAATAATCTGCAAAGAGGAGTGGACCCAAATTCCTCCTGACATGTGCGCAAACCTCATCATCAACTACAAAAAATGTGTGACTGCTGTGCTTACCAACAAGGGTTTTGCCTCGAAGTGTTAAGTCTTGTTAGAAATAATCTGCAAAGAGAAGTGAACCCAAATTCCTCCTGACATGTGCGCAAACCTCATCATCAACTACAAAAAATATGTGACTGCTGTGCTTACCAACAAGGGTTTTGCCTCGAAGTGTTAAGTCTTGTTTGCCAGAGGGATCAAATACTTATTTCTCACTGAAAAATGCAAATACATTTGTCATTTATAAAATGTGATTTTCTCGATTTTATTTTTGATATTCTATCTCTCAATGTTAAAATTAACCTACCCTTAAAATTATAGACTGTTCATGTCTTTGTCAGTGGGCAAACTTACAAAATCAGCAAGAGATCAAATACTTATTTCCCCTACTGTAGTTATTTCATTCATCAAATGTTTGGTTTTTTTTAACCATTACTTTTCACCACCTTTAGTTAGACAACCACTGATGGTCTTTGTCTTTAAACCAACTGGACCTAGCTTGGCCAATAAAACTTCGGAAGACCAGATATTTTAATATCACAGGACACCATGGTTTAGATTACTAAATACTGGAGCTTCTGACCTGTGAAGACCATGTAGTGGAGCATCAGAACATTGGACATCAGGAATTGTAACTGTCAATCACTGGACACACCTTGAATTTAGGCAGGAAACCTCTGAACAGTCGTGAAATGTCAGGACCTAAACCAAAATGCCAAGGACTAGATGACTAAACAATGCAAAACCAACAATTGTGTCTCAGATAAACTAGACATAAAAGAGTGGTCAACTCAAACATTTAACATATGTCTAAGAGGGCTCTAAAAAATCTTGGGTTACCACAAGACATTGCCAAACACGCCAGGACCACCTTTTATAAAAATTAGTAAATTATTAGATAGTTTTCCGATTGAGAAGGAGATACTCAAAGATGAATAATAATAACCAATGGTGAGGAACTTCTTTTAGAAGCAGAAGGACCTGGGCAACACAGTGTAGCATTGCTCTACATTCAGTGTGAAGTCACATGTACAGGCCTCGCGTATCTCAACTATGAAACAATAGAGATATGTCTAGAGGTTATAGATGGGCCGTATCTAATCCTCGGGGTGAGAGGTGTGCCATAAATGTAGAGTGTAACTTGCATTGTACAGCAGGGACTAAGGAAGGGGAGTGGGGGTTCTTATTTTTGTACTCCGCCGCCTGGCCATGGAATCTGTATTGTCATTGGCACCTCATTAACTCGTCCAGGCAGCAGGCATCCAGCTGCGCACAACCTCTGGACCTTCGTAAATCTGCCTGGGATGAAAGAAACATTACTAATCTTCTGTGAAGAGTAGGAGCTGTTATGGAGGACTTCTGGGCGAATGTGACATTTGCAGTTAACATTAATGAGTTACCATCGCAACGGTGCAACCATGACTCATGAGGGCTTGTTCTATACTCAATTTTTTTTTTCAAGAGGGACAACAAAGCTACAACATTTTATATATTTTTTAATTATTAAAGGCTGTCTCCACACAAAACAAATGTTTTCCATTATATTGGATAAAACAAAATGTTCTCCAACTCCATTCACCCAAAACTTTCTCAAATGTAAGAAAATATATTCTTTATGATATACAAAATAGTTTATGTGACTCCAAAAATATCCAGAATAGTATCCATGACCTTGGGGGAAAGTCACTACCAATCACTATAATGACCTTACTACCAGAAGGAGGTAAACTGCTTAATCAGAGGACCAGATGAGGAGAAAGGGGCACCACAATGTTAACAAAATGGATGGTTCAACCAACCCACTGTCATGTGCTGCCCTTCTGTTCCGTGAAAATAATGACAAAGTGGAGAAAGTACTAAAAGAGCAGATGTTTTGTCCTACAGAGAGCAGACATGGTAGTATGAACAACCATTATGATACAGGCCATGGGGTCTCTAGTTCTCTAAGCGCCTCCTTGGCCTGACTGTCTGATTCTTTGATCATACATTTATAGAACGTAACAAACTGATGTGTGCTCAGATTCCGAGCTGAAACGTATCTAAAGAAATTACACTTTGAGGGGTTAATATGAAACAAAACTTGTCCTACAGGCAGCAAGATGTCTACAATTAACATAGTAAGGTCTGCTAACTCTGTGAAACATAACCCCCTCCTGCTTCTATTGTACCTTCATTAGGCAGTCCAGGAGAAGGAATGTAGCCAAAATGAGAACCAACTGGACCAAATGAGACCTACGGCAGAGGAATTCAGTCAAGAGAGGAGGAAAAAAAAACCATCTTACAGAGTAGCGATGACCTTATAATGCATGTACTTGCAGTACACAAAGGCAGACTGAGTAGTTGAGTTTCCAGGCCTTTCAGGGCTCAGCACTAGACACGAGCGAATCTTTTGAAATCCAAATTCATTAGCTTCATCACATTTTTCTCAGAAATTTGATTTTCAATGAATCAATTTGCCTTGTGATGCAGTGACCCATGCTGCAGCTAGGGGGCGCTGTGTGTGCTCCTCAGGATACGCATGGAGGCGTAACTGTAATGGTGATAATGAGATAGTGCTGGCATTATTGTAAATGGCCGGTATGGGAGTCTGGCTGTAAGCCAGTAATGTTGTTCTGGGACCTGTAGTTCCACAAGTATTTGTATTGTTGTAAAGGGAGGCTTGTTAGTAGGCGAGCTGGGCGGGTCTGACTAACCACACACACCTACCACCTATGGAAGTGGTTACAAGTACATAAAGTGACCATGGGGTGGTCACGGTCATATGGGAGAAAGCGTGTAGGTCCTGGAAGGCTTGTGTGTTGGGAGGTCCTGTGCGTGGACCGGATCCCTGAATATCGCACTGAGGGGCCATGGACCTGAGGACTTTTGTGTAGGGAGATCCTGGGAGTAGGATCGGATCCCTGAATAGCGTACTGAGAGACTTGTGTGTAGGGAGATCCTGGGAGTAGGATCGGATCCCTGAATAGCGTACTGAGAGACTTGTGTGTTGGGAGATCCTGGGAGTAGGATCGGATCCCTGAATAGCGTACTGAGAGGCCTGTGTTGGAAGATCCTGGGAGTAGGATCCTGGGATTTTTTTTAGATTCGCTCAATTCTCTGCAAATTACTAAAAATTCAGCATTCAAATCGCATCAAATCAATTTGCTCAACTTTACTCATCAGTTGTAGTGACCTAAAGACCTCAGTTTTAATCAGAACAATGATACCCAGCATTAGATACTGATCTGACAAGCTAAAGGTACCGTCACATTAAGCGACGCTGCAGCGATATAGACAACGATGCCGATCGCTGCAGCGTCGCTATTTTGTCGTTGTGTGGTGGCTGGAGAGCTGTCACACAGACAGCTCTCCAGCGACCAACGATGCCAAAGTCCCCAGGTAACCAGGGTAAACATCGGGTTACTAAGCGCAGGGCCGCGCTTAGTAACCCGATGTTTACCCTGGTTACCAGTGTAAATGTAACAAAAAAAACCACTACATACTTACATTCCGGAGCCTGTCGCGTCCCCCGGCGTCCGCTTCCCTGCACTGTGTAAGCGCCGGCCCTAAAGCAGAGCGGTGACGTCACCGCTGTGCTTTGCTTTATGGCCGGCACTCACACATTCAGTGCAGGAAGCTCTGAGCAGCAGCGCGGACGCCGGGGGACGTAACAGACATCAGAAGGTGAGTATGTACTGTTTTTTTTTTTACTTTTACAATGGTAGCCAGGGTAAATATCGGATTACTAAGCGCGGCCCTGCGCTTAGTAACCCGATATTTACCCTGGTTACCATTGTAAAACATTGCTGGCATCGTTGCTTTTGCTGTCAAACACAACGATACACGCCGATCTGACGACCAAATAAAGTTCTGGCCTTCTAGCTCCGACCAGCGATATCACAGCAGGATCCAGATCGCTGCTGCGTGTCAAACACAACGAGATCGCTATCCAGGACGCTGCAACGTCACGGATCGCTATTGTTATCGTTGTAAAGTCGCTCAGTGTGAAGGTACCTTAAGAGTTGACTGGCTGAGCATCCTCAGTAGTAACGTCAGTAGTACCGAGCCTGCCTTCTTCAGTTGACCGTTTATCAGTACTGTTGTTCCAGTTCATTTTTTGTGCTATGACTCCATGTGAAATGCTGGACAACAAAGTCTCTCTTACATGACTATAAGGCTATGTTCACACGGTGCGGTTTTTACCGCGGATCCGTGGCGTGTTTGACGCTGTGGATCTGCAGCAATTTTCCATGCGTTGTACAGTACCATGTAAACCAATGGAAAACCAAATCCGCTGTGCACATGCAGCGGATAAAACCGCGCGGAAACGCAGCGTTGTTTTTTCCACAGCATGTCAATTCTTTGTGCAGATCTGCAGCGTTTCTGCACCCATTGACTTGTATTGAATCGGGCACTTCCGCAGCAAAACCGCAGATATAAAAAAGATCTGCAGTTTAGCTGTGGGTGAAACGCTGCAGATCGGGAGGGGGGAAGAGTGTGGGCGGAGTGTGGGCGGTGCATGGGCTTAGACTGTGCATGTCTGTGTGTGCGGGCAGGGTCTGTGCAGGACCATCGGGGGTCTGTGTGGGCCTCTCGGGGGTGTGTGCGGGCTGCTGGGGGTCTGTGCGGGCCTGTCGGGCGGTCTGTGCGGGCTGCCGGGGGTCTGCGGGCCTCTCGGGGGTTTGTGCGGGCCTCTCGGGGGTCTTTGTGTGTGTGTACTACATACATACTACATACATACATACATACTACATGCATACTACATACTACATACATACATAAAACATACATACTACATACATACAGCATACATACTACATGCATACAACATACATACTACATACATACATACTACATACATACAACATACTACATACAGTCAACATACATACTACATACATACATACAACATACATACTGCATACATACAACATACTGCATACATACATACATACAACATACTGCATACATACATACTACATACATACAACATACATACTACATACATACATAAATACTACATACATACATACATACATACAACATACTACATACATACTACATACATACAACATACATACTACATGCATACATACTACATACATACAACATACTACATACATACAACATACATACATACAACATACATACAACATACTACATACATACAACATACATACAACATACATACTACATACATACAACATACATACTACATACATACTACATACATACAACATACTACATACATACATAATACATACAACATATATACTACATACATACTACATACATACTACATACAGTACAGACCAAAAGTTTGGACACACCTCATTTAAAGATTTTTCTGAATTTTCATGACTATGAAAATTGTACATTCACACTGAAGGCATCAAAACTATAAATTAACACATGTGGAATTATATACTTAACAAAAAAGTGTGAAACTGAAATTATGTCTTATATTCTGGGTTCTTCAAAGTAGCCAACTTTTGCTTTGATGACTGCTTCGCACACTCTTGGCATTCTCTTGATGAGCTTCAAGAGGTAGTCACCGGGAATGGTTTTCACTTCATAGGTGTGCTCTGTCAGGTTTAATAAGTGGGATTTCTTGCCTTATAAATGGTGTTGGGACCATCAGTTGTGTTGTGCAGAAGACTGAAAGCTGATAGTCCTACTGAATAGACTGTTAGAATTTGTATTATGGCAAGAAAAAAGCAGCTAAGTAAAGAAAAACGAGTGGCCTCATTACTTTAAGAAATGTAGGTCAGTCAGTCCGAAAAATTTGGAAAACTTTGAAAGTGTCCCCTAGTGCAGTGGCAAAAACCATCAAGCGCTAGAAAGAAACTGGCTGACATGAGGACCGTCCCAGGAAAGGAAGACCAAGAGTCACCTCTGCTTCTGAGGATAAGTTTATCCGAGTCACCAGCCTCAGAAATCGCAGGATAACAGCAGCTCAGATTAGAGACCAGGTCAATGCCACACAGAGTTCTAGCAGCAGACACATCTCTACAACAACTGTTAAGAGGAGACTTTGTGCAGCAGGCCTTCATGGTAAAATAGCTGCTAGGAAACCACTGCTAAGGACAGGCAACAAGCAAAAGATACTTGTTTGGGCTAAAGAACACAAGGAATGGACATTAGACCAGTGGAAATCTGTGCTTTGGTCTGATGAATCCAAATTTGAGATCTTTGGTTCCAACCACCGTGTCTTTGTGCGACGCAGAAAAGGTGAACGGATGGACTCTACATGCCTGGTTCCCACCATGAAGCAGCATGGAGGAGGAGGTGTGATGGTGTGGAGGTGCTTTGCTGGTGACACTGTTGGGGATTTATTCAAAATTGAAGGCATACTGAACTAGCATGGCTACCACAGCATCTTCCAGTGGCATGCTATTCCATCCGGTTTGCGTTTAGTTGGACCATCATTTATTTTTCAACAGGACAATGACCCCAAACACACCTCCATGCTGTGTAAGGGCTATTTGACCAAGAAGGAGAGTGATGGGGTGCTACACTAGATGACCTGGCCTCCACAGTCACCAGAACTGAACCCAATCGACATGGTTTTGGGTGAGCTGGACCTCAGAGTGACAGCAAAAGGGCCAACAAGTGCTAAGCATCTCTGGGAACTCCTTCAAGATTGTTGGAAGACCATTCCCGGTGACTACCTCTTGAAGCTCATAAAGAGAATGCCAAGAGTGTGCAAAGCAGTCATCAAAGCAAAAGGTGGCTACTTTGAAGAACCTAGAATATAAGACATAATTTCAGTTGTTTCACACTTTGTTAAGTATATAATTCCACATGTGTTAATGCATAGTTTTGATGCCTTCAGTGTGAATGTATAATTTTCAAAGTCATGAAAATACAGAAAAATCTTTAAATGAGAAGGTGTCCAAACTTTTGATCTGTACTGTACATACTACAAACATACTACATACATACATACAACATACTACATACATACTACATACATACAACATACATACTACATACATACTACATACTACATACATACTACATACAATACATTCATACATTACATACATTACATACAGTACATATAACATAGAGTACATACAAACAATCACTTGTCACTTTGATCCCCGAAGCCAGTATCACCTGTAAAAAATATTAAAATAACAAACAAACACTATACTCCCTGATCCGCAGAAATCCAATAAAAACGAGTGTCCCACGTCGATCTCCCGTGGAGAGCAGCAGCATCAGCTGATGCGACCGCTCTCCAGGGGCTTCAGGAATACAATGACGGAAGATATCCTTCTGCACTGTATTCCTCCGCCACTGTAAAAAATAGTCCCTAGTCTCACTTGTGGCACTGCTGTGTGAGAAAGTTCCCAGCAACAATGGCATAAAGTGAGACTCTGAACTGAGGTAACCTCTTCAGTGATGCACTGAAGGAGCCATTGTCTCCTGTCAGTGTGTCACTGGAGGTCCTATAGAGCAGTGACATCACCCGATGTCACTGTTTTATTGAGGAGATCATCGTGGGACACTCGTTATTAATTGGACTGCGTTGGACAGGGAGTATACAGTTTATTATTTTACGTTTTTTGCAGGCAATCAAGTATGGTAAGTATGGTTAAATTAGGAATAATAAAATACTTTTTTCTGGATGTGTCTTTATTTTTTTTTTAACTCTTTCACTACTCTAGGATTAATAATGGATAGGCGTCTTATTGACGCCTCTCCATTATTAACCGGGCTTACTGTCACCTTACAATAGCAAGGTGACATTAACCCCTTATTACCCCATATCCCACCGCTA
Source organism: Ranitomeya variabilis (assembly GCF_051348905.1). NCBI lineage: Eukaryota > Metazoa > Chordata > Amphibia > Anura > Dendrobatidae > Ranitomeya > Ranitomeya variabilis. The sequence goes on along the minus strand of NC_135232.1, from coordinate 589,387,725 downwards.
CTCGGGAGTGGGAAGAGAGGGGCTAAGTGCCAGAATTGGCGCATCTTACAGATGCGCCATTTCTGGGGCGCTGCAGGCTGGTATTTGTAGCCGGGGGGCAATATCCATGGCCCCTCTCTAGGCTATGAATATCAGCCCGCAGCTGTCTGCGTAGCCTTTCCGGCTATAAAATATAGGGGGACCCCACGTCATTTTTTTGGGGGTCCCTCTATTTTAATAGCCAGTAAAGGCTACGCAGACAGCTGCGGGCTGATATTCATAGCCTGGGAGGGGCCATGGGTATTAACCCCTTCCCAGGCTACAAATATTGGCCCTCGGCCGTCGGCTTTCCCCCTCTGGCGCAGAAAATTGCCCGGGAGCCCACGCCATTTTTTTCCGTTTTTTTTATTTTTTTTAAATTAAACGCTCATTAGGAAACATCGGCCTTTCTATTATATATCTATGGCTATATCGATCTGCTTGGGAAAGGATATTACATCCGAAACGTCGCCACGCCGTTCAGGCATTAAAGTCCACTTTTTTTCAGTTATTTTTTGTGCTGTTTTCCTTTTTTATTCTATATTGATCTATAGATATATTTATAGATAGATAAATCTATAGATACATACTGTAGATGTATCTATCCATATACTGTATGTGGCTGCTGTCACACATCAGGTTTTTGCCGTCAGGCACAATCCGGCGAGTTTTGAAAAAACGGATCCGTTTTTTTCTGCCGGATCCGTTTTTTTCTCATAGAGTTGTATTAGCGCCGGATTGCGCCTGATGGCCACACGTTTCATCCGTTTTTTGCCGGATCCTTCAGAAAAGCTGTTTCCGGCGGACGGAGATAACGTACAGAAGAACATTTTTTCTGTCAAAAAACGAACAGCGACGGATCTGGCAAAAAATTTAGGAAACTGAGATGTGAAATGAAGAATCCGGCCTCCGAATCTGGTTTTTCATGCATTTTTTCCATTGAAATCATGCACATCTTTCATTCTCTCTAAAAAAAAAAAAAAAAACGGATCAGTTGCATCAGTTTTTCACTATTTGCAGCGGATTCGTTTTTTTAAAAATTCACCGGATCCTGCCTGATGGATAGATGTAGATAGATATATGGATAGTTAGGCTACTTTCACTCATCAGTTTGTTTCCGTCAGGCAGGATCCGGTGAATTTGTGGAAAAACGGATCCGTTGCATATAGTGAAAAAATGATGCAACTGATCCGTTTTTTAGAGAGAGAACGGAAAATATGCATAATTTCGAGGGAAACATGCATGAAAAACCGGATTCGAAGGCGGGATTCATCATTTCACATCTGTTTCATACATTTTTTGCCCGGACCCGTCACTGTGCGTTTTTTCGCAGGACAGAAAAAACTTTTCTCTGTATGTTATTTATCTTCGTCCGGTGGAAACAGTTTTTTTATAGATCCGGCAAAAAACGGATTAAACATGTGGCCATCTGGCGCAATCCGGTCGCTAATACAACTCTGAGAAAAAAAACGGATCCGGCGAAAAAAAAAACGGATCTGTTTTTTTCAAAACTCGCTGGATTGTGCCTGACGGCAAAAAACTGATGTGTGAAAGTAGCCTAACTATCCATATATCTATCTACATCTATCTATCTAATTCCTTCTGTCTATCTATGTATCTATCTATGTAGGTATCTATCTATCTGTCTATCTATCTATCTGTCCATCTATCTGTCTATCTATGTGTGTAATGGAGTGTGGGTTGGACAAATGTAAAAGAGGAGGTTGGACAACACATGACATCACAAATCTTTTTTTTTTGTTCAATAATATATCTTTATTTAGCTTTCAAAAACGCATAAAAAACAACGCAAAAACGCGTCAAAATAGCTCAAAAACCACATCAAAAGCGCACCGGCGTTTTCTGCCAAGACCTGCGGATTTAGTGCAGAAAAACGTGTGCACATACCCTAAGGCTATGTGCACACGTTGCGTATTTTGCTGCAGGTCCGCAGCAGTTTCCCATGAGTTTATGCAGCGCCCCAGAGTCCTGGTCATTGCAGTACTGACGCTCCGCCGCTAAGGGGAGTGATGGTACGTCTGATGGCACTTAAGGAGTTCACCTGACCAGGTATCACAGACACCAATACACTTCATAGTCTGGCCTCCAGGGGGAGCAAAGGGTACTATGTATTAGGCCACTCCTCACAATCTGGTAAAACTGGGGGTTGGATAGGAAGTTAGTTAGAAGCTGACTGGGTTGGAACCAGGCAACATCCTGTGGCAGGGGGTGTTGCAGGGGAAAGATTCAGGGGGGTCCCTGTCAGGGGTGGGATCCTGACAGAGGCCTAGCGAACAAGACAGAGCGTTAAGGAACCGCGCCTGCACGACATTGCGGTGGTATCTCAAGAAAGGACAAGAAGCGAGGTTTATTGTGGAGAGTGAGAAACGAGATCACAGCAAAAAGGAGATAACACCAGTAGGAGTCGTGCCGTAAGATCGAGGCAACATCCTATTGAGGCGCGTAGCCGGTGGCCAGAACGCCGAGGAAGTATTGGGCTCCAAGCATTACTTCAAACCAACGGCAGGACAGTTAATTATAGGTTGGCTGTCTCACCTAAATCACCTAAGCAGACATAGGGGGCAATTGTGGGAGAGGGGCGTCACTAGGGTCCCGGAAGAACTCCAGGCCTACCCGTCATACGGGTGCGTCCTAGCCATATCATCTGGGGGACGGAGAAGAACATCAGAACAGATATAAGTTGTGGGAAAGAACATCAGAAACAGACACAACAGTTGTAAGGACTATCCCGTGGTGCTCAGCAGAGAAGGACTACAACACACAGGCGCTAGAAGGTAGGCACAGATTTCCACCTGCAAAGGGAACTCTGGAGGTGCCTTCGGACCGGCCGGTCTCAGCCAGCCCTGTTAACAGTACTCTGGATTGAGGATCCTGAAGCCTTCAGTAAAGAGGTAAAGAGACTGCAACCCTGTGTCCTCGTTATTAATCGCGCCCCACACCACACACCACGCACCACCATCACACCTTTCAATGGACGCCCCTTAGCAGGGTCACGGACCGGGTCTAGCCACCGTGACAACCCCAGAACTGAGACAGAGAGGCCCGGTGCCGAGTACCCCGCGGCCCTGCGTCTGGGGGTGCTCCATTTACATTACAATGTAAACGTATGGGAAACAGAAAACGCTGTGCTCATGCTGCGGAAAAAAACGTGTGGAAGCGCAGCGGTTTACATTCAGCAGCATGACACTTCTTTCTGCGGATTCCGCAGTGGTTTTACACCTGCTCCAATAGAAAACCGCAGGTGTAAAACTGCAGTGAAATCCGCACAAAAACCGCAGAAAATCCGTGGTAAATCTGCGATAAATCTGCAGCAAAAACGCAGAGTTTTTGCCCTGCAGGTTTATCAAATCCGCTGCGGAAAAATCCGCAGAGGACCATTCTACGTGTGCACATAGCCTTAGGCTATGTGCACACGCTGTGGATTTTGCTGCGTATCCGCAACATTTCCGCAGCTGCGGGTCCGCAGCGGTTTCCCATGCATTTACAGTACAATGTAAACCTATGGGAAACGCAATCTGCAGTGCACATGCTGCGGAAAAAACGCGGGGAAACTCAGCGGTTTACATTCCGCAGTATGTCAATTCTTTGTGCGGAATCCGCAGCAGTTTTACACCTGCTCCATAATAGAAAACCGCAGGGGTGAAACCGCAGTGGAATCCGCACAAAAACCAAGGTAAATCCGCTTTAAATCCACAATAAATCTGCAGGAAAAAGGCACAGTTTTTGCCCTGCGGATTTATCAAATCTGCTACGGAAAAATCCGCAGAGGATCATTCTACGTGTGCACATACCCTTAAGCAGAATAATTTGGGAGTACTTGATTGGAAATTCCCAATGCCTTAAGTGGTAGACACACTACTCTTCTTTAAGTCCCTTTGTCATGTCGGACGCTGTTCACACTAGGGCGTCCGACAGACAGCAGTAATTCCACTTACATCCACTACATGCTTAGTGGCGTTGGCTAGATTTTATCCAGCTTGCTCGGGGTTAATCTAGCTGGTAATCAGGTTGGAGGCTGGGTCACGCCCACGGCCTTTAAATAGTCGCGCTGGACTTTGGGCGTCGCCGATTATAGCTTGTGCTTTTGTCTAGTGATTCCGGTCTGGAGTAGGGTTGAGCGAAACGGGTCGGCCATTTTCAGAAGTCGCCGACTTTTGGCAAAGTCGGGTTTCATGAAACCCGACCCGACCCCTGTGTGGGGTCGGCCATGAGGTCGGCGATCTTCTGAATCTGGTATCGGAATTCCGATACCGAGTTCCGATATGTTTGCGATATTGGAAATCGGTATCGGAATCCACATTTAAGTGTAAAATAAAGAATTAAAATAAAAAATATTGATATACTCACCTCTCCGGAGGCCCCTGGACATCGCCGCTGGTAACCGGCAGCCTTCTTTGCTTAAAATGAGCGCGTTCAGGGCCTTCCATGACGTCACGGCTTCTGATTGGTCGCGGCCGCCCATGTGACCGCCACGCGACCAATCACAAGCCGTGACGTAATTCTCAGGTCCTAAATTCCTAATTCTAGGAATTTAGGACCTGAGAATTACGTCACGGCTTGTGATTGGTCGTGTGGCGGTCACATTGGCGGCCACAACCAATCACAAGCCGTGATGTCATCTAAGGCCCTGAACGCGCTCATTCTTAAGAAGGAAGGCTGCCGGAAAGAAGCAGGGCGCGTCCGAGGGTGAGTATATACCTAATAGGAATTTACTCACCCTCGGCTTCTTTCCGGCAGCCTTCCTTCCTAAGAATGAGCGCGTTCAGGGCCTTAGATGACGTCACGGCTTGTGATTGGTCGTGGCCGCCCATGTGACCGCCACGCGAGCAATCACAAGCCGTGACGTAATTCTCAGGTCCTAAATTCCTAATTCTAGGAATTTAGGACCTGAGAATTACGTCACGGCTTGTGATTGGTCGCGTGGCGGTCACATGGGCGGCCACGACCAATCACAAGCCGTGACGTCATCTAAGGCCCTGAACGCGCTCATTTTAAGCAAAGAAGGCTGCCGGTTACCAGCGGTAAGGTCCAGGCTGCGTCGGAGAGGTGAGTATATCAATATTTTTTATTTTAATTCTTTATTTTACACATTAATATGGATCCCAGGGCCTGAAGGAGAGTTTCCTCTCCTTCAGACCCTGGGAACCATAGTATCCCATTGCACTGCATTGGGTTTCGTGTTTCGCCGACCCCGACCCCGACTTTTTTATAGGATCGGCCGATTTCACTCGACCCGACTTTTGAGAAAGTCGGGTTTCGTGAAACCTGACCCGATCCTATAAAAATAAAAGTCGCTCAACCCTAGTCTGGAGTGGTGGTCTTGTTGGAGGAATATCGTATCTGGTGGTGTATTATCCTTTGTCATATTCCTCCTTCCTATATTTGTATTTGTTTTGCCCTGTGCACATTATAGTGTATTCCTGTATGTCTGCGGCTTGGTGCGTTTTTCAGTTTTCCCTGTCTGTGCTTTCTGTGGGGATTGGTGTGTGGTCTCTTCACTGGGTGGCGGGTGGTGGTCTCAGCTTAGGGCTGAAACTGGAGACAGGGTCAGGCCTGGCGGCCCAGAAATGAACACCTTTAGTGTAACTTCTGGGAAAGGGACAGACAGGGTTTCCCTAGTCTAAGGGAAATCGCAGGGGCCCGGGTAACCAGCCTTAGGGTACCATCACACAGTGCCATTTTCATCGCTACGACGGCACGATTCGTGACGTTGCAGCGTCGTATAAGTATCGCTCCAGCGTCGTATACTGCGGTCACACGTTGCAATACACGGCGCTGGAGCGATAATTTCATGACGTATTTGCGATGTAGAAGCCGTTGGTTACTGTGCGCACATCGTATACAACCTGTGTCACACAATGCAATCATGCCGCCACAGCGGGACACTAGCCGACGAAAGAAAGTTTCAAACGATCTGCTACGACGCACGATTCTCAGCGGGGATCCGGATCGCAGTAGCGTGTCAGACACAACGATATCGTAAATGCATCGCTGGAACGTCACGAATCGTGCCGTTGTAGAGATCAAAATTGCACTGTGTGACGGTACCCTTAGTCTACCCAGTACTCCCGTGACACCCTTTTTGTGCATATCTCTGAACCATAAGATAGTGGCCAAGGCCACTTTGCTGTTACTAACTCAAGGTACCAAACTTTTTCTGTATTGTTTGGTAAGGTCTGGATAGACTGCTTTTGGCTTTGCTTAGAAGGATATTAGTGTTCACTACTATTTGGGTGGTGTAAGGAAGGTAAGAAAGTGACAACTCCCATAGGTGCTACAAAATGGTCTTCACAATGAAGCTTCAAAGGACTAGTATTTATCAGAGAATACAATTTGCAACTAAGGTAACTGTCAAACCATACAATCTGTTTCTGCTCAGCGTTGAGAACAATTCCAGGTGGAACTGCCCTTTAAGAAATTATGTCTGAACATTATAAACTGCATGCAGCATCTATAAATTTTCACCATGATCTTTTAAGGTTGATTAATGGAAAGCCTCATTTTGCAGACAGACCACCCTGTCACCACCACTTTTATTTTTTTTCCATTTTTCTCATCAAGAAACCTTCTCCAATACGTCAGGATTTATGTCCTGGTGGAAAAATGAGGCGAATATGCATGAATATTCCAGTCCCAGGAATGAGATCTCACGCCTGTACATGTTTTATGACTTCTGTGAACAATATGAAGAGGTACAGCAGGATGATTACACATCTCACGACCTTGAGAATATGAATATATAGGGCAGTTAAAGTACGAGGTCATGGAAATCACAAAAAGAGTACGGCAAAAGATGGTAGATGCCAAGAGGAATTATGCCGCTGATTGATATGTTAACCCTTTCGTCCTTACAAAGTGTCACATTAGTCAGATGCTATTTGAAAGGTATTATATTACACAGGCTTATCACATGAGAGACGGAAATTTGTGCCATAAACCCAAGGTACTGCTGCTGTAATCTGTGTTGTGGAAGTGAATTATGGGAGGCCTAGTTTTCACTCTTCATCTGAAGCAATCACTTGAGTGTCGAATAGCATTTTTTAAATACTTTTTTATGCTGTGTCCTCCGTAGTACACGCCTGTGCAAGGCAAGATTGCCTTGTGCAGGCATGTACTACGGAGGACAGAGAATGAACTTCAATCCAATATTGCAGCCAGCATGCAGCCAGCAGGTAAGGAAAGGGTGAATCAAACACCCGAAAACCCCGCCCATATGACCGCAAACCTGTCCCGCCAAATTCAGGTGACAGGTTCCCTTTAGGCTATGTGCACACGTCAGGATTTTGTCTGGATTTTGTCTGGATTTTGTCTGGATTTTGTCTGGATTTTGTCTGGATTTTGTCAGGATTTTGTCAGGATTTTTCCTCAGGATTTGTAGCCAAAACCAGGAGTGGAACAATTAGAGGAAAAGTATAATAGAAACATATGCACCACTTCTGTATTTATCACCCACTCCTGGTTTTGGCTACAAAAGCTGATGAAAAATCCTGACAAAATCCTGACGTGTGCACATAGCCTTAAAAGGGAAAAGTGGACTGTTTTTGCACGTATTTTATTCATGCTGCTCCCCTGAATATTCCCTTATTTTACAATCCACCACAAGGGTCCAGAGCTTATGGGCCTTATTTAATGCAAATTTTTATGATCTTTACCAAGAGGTGTGACTCAGAGGGTAACAATGCAAATCAGCATAAAGCCCCACCCACCAAAGAGTTCTGTGCCTATTACCTCATGTGTAGAGACCATACAATTTAGCTTACTAAATATAAAAGCCAATATCTCTGGTAGATTTAACCCCTTCCCGACATCTGACGGTATAGTACGTCACATGTCGGGACCCCCGCTTTGATGTGCGCTTCGGTGGTAAGCGCACATCAAAGCCGGGACATGTCAGCTGTTTTGAACAGCTGACATGTGCCCGCAATAGGCGCGAGCAGAATCGCGATCTGCGCGCGCCTATTAACTAGTTAAATGCCGCTGTCAAACGCAGACAGCGGCATTTAACTACCGCATCCGGCCGTGCGGCCGGATATGAGCGCATCGCCGACCCCGGTCACATGATCGGGGGTCGGCGCTGCTCCTCCATTGTAACCATAGAGGTCCTTGAGACCTCTATGGTTACTGATTGCCGGTGGCTGTGAGCGCCCCCTTGTGGTCGGCGCTCACAGCACACCTGCAAATCTGCTGTGTAGCAGCGATCTTATGATCACTGCTGCATAGCAGAGCCGATCGGGCTGTGCCTGCTTCTAGCCTCCCATGGAGGCTATAGAAGCATGGCAAAAGTAAAAAAAAAAAAAGTTTTTAAAAATGTGAAAAAAATAAAAAAAATATAAAAGTTTAAATCACCCCCCTTTCGCCCCAATCAAAATAAATCAATAAAAAAAAAACCCAACCTACACATATTTGGTATCGCCACGTTCAGAATCGCCCGATCTATCAATAAAAAAAAAGCATTAACCTGATCGCTAAATGGCGTAATGAGAAAAAAATTCGAAACGCCAGATTTACGTTTTTTTGGTCGCCACGACATTGCATTAAAATGCAATAACGGGCGATCAAAAGAACGTATCTGCACCAAAATGCTATCATTAAAAACGCCAGCTCGGCACGCAAAAAATAAGCCCTCACCTGACCCCAGATCACGAAAAATGGAGACGCTACGAGTATCGGAAAATGGCGCAATTTTGTTTTGTTTTGTTTTTTGCAAAGTTTGGAATTTTTTTTCACCACTTAGGTGAAAAATAACCTAGTCATGTTAGGTGTCTATGAACTCGTAGTGACCTGGAGAATCATAATGGCAGGTCGGTTTTAGCATTTAGTGAACCTAGCAAAATAGGCAAGCAAAAAACAAGTGTGGGATTGCACTTTTTTTGCAATTTCACTGCACTTGGAATTTTTTTCCCGTTTTCTAGTACACGACATGCTAAAACCAATGATGTCGTTCAAAAGTACAACTCGTCTCGCAAAAAATAAGCCCTCATATGGCCAAATTGACGGAAAAATAAAAAAGTTATGTACGAAAACGGAAAAACGGAAAAAGCTCTGGGGGTGAAGGGGTTAAAAAAGAAAAGAAAAATAGTAGAACACTCAGTTGAGCAACAGGGATCCAAGAAGTATCGTTTCTCCTTGCGAAGCGTGACATGATAAGCATGTCAATGTGAGGAGACTTAAAGCCGCAATGCTCCTCTGGGAAATATGCAAATAGTCTCTTCAGAGAGGAAGAGGACTAGAACGCTAGTGCCACCTATTGGAAGTAGCAATCCTAACAGTCAATGTCGACTCTTTAACGAGCCTTGTCACATGACTTAGGATAATAGCCAAACCAGAATCTCAATTTTCAGACACTGTGTTTCAGGGTACTGCCAATAGGTGGCACTAGAGTTCTAGTCCTCTTCCTCTCTGAAGAGACTATTTGCATATTTCCCAGAGGAGCATTGCGGCTTTGTCTCCTCACCTCGACATGCTTATCATGTCACTCTCCGCAAGGAGAAATTATACTTCTTGGATCCCAGTCAGACGCCTCTCAATCAGCCAAACCAGATCTCCACTTTGCACTGACGAGGGGCATTACCCCGAAACACAGTGTCTGCAAATTGAGATTCTGGTTTGGCTATTATCCTAAGTCATGTGACAAGGCTCGTTAAAGAGTCGACATTGACTGTTAGGATTGCTACTTCCAATAGGTGGCACTAGAGTTCTAGTCCTCTTCCCCTCTGAAGAGACTATGTGCAGTTGAGCAACAGGAATGAAATAAGATCATAAACTGGCTAGTTTTGTTGGGCTGAAAGTTTCTCTTTAAAGGGGTTGCCTACTTATCTATATATATGAGGCATCGTGATTACTCGCTAATCCCGCCCCCTGCACAGTAGCTCCGCCCTCCACCACATTACCACACATAATCCGGCCCCCCACCACATTACCACTCACAATCCCACCCCCAACATTACCACACATAATCCGCACCACATCACCACACACAATCCCGCCACCCCACCACCACACATAATCCCACCCCCACCACATTACCACACATAATCCCGCCCCCCACCACATTACCATAGATAATCTCGCTCCCCCGTCACATTACCATAGATAATCTCGCCCCCCCACCACATTACCACAGATAATCTCGCCCCCCCACCACATTACCACACATAATCCCGTCCCCCCACCACATCACCACACACAATCCCACCCCCACCACATTACTACACATAATCCCGCCCCCCACATTACCACACATAATCCCGCCCCCCACCACATTACCATAGATAATCCCACCCCCACCACATTACCACAGATAATCCCGCCCCCCACCACATTAGCACACATAATCCTGTCCCCCCACCACATCACCACACACAATCCCACCCCAACCACATTACCACACACAATCCACACCACATCACCACACACAATCCCAACCCCCCACCACCACACATACTCCCGCCCCCCCACCACATCACCACACACAATCCCACCCCCACCACATTACCACAGACAATCCTGCCCCCCCACCACATTACCACACATAATCCCGCCCCCACCACATTACCATAGATAATCCCGCCCCCCACCACATTACCACAGATAATCCCGCCCCCCACCACATTACCACACATAATCCCGTCCCCCCACCACATCACCACACACAACCCCACCCCAACCATATTACCACACACAATCCCACCCCCACATTACCACACACAATCCGCACCACATCACCACACACAATCCCGCCCCCCACCACCACACATAATCCCACCCCCACCACATTACCCACATTATCCTGCCCCCACCACATTACCACAGATAATCCAACCCCCACCACATTACCACAGAAAATCCCATCCCCCACCACATTACCACACATAATCCCGCCCCCCACCACACCACCACACATAATCCCACCCCCCACCACATTACCACACATAATCCCAGCCCCCTACCACATTACCACACATAATCCTGCCCCCCACCACATCACCACACATAATCCCGCCCCCCCACCACATTACCACACATAATCCCGCCCCCCACCACATCACCACAGATAATCCCGCCCCCCACAACATTACCACAGATAATCCCCCACCACATTAACACACATAATCCCGCCCCCACCACATTCCCACACATAATCCCGCCCCCCCACCACATCACCACACATAATCCCACCCCCCCACCACATTACCACACATAATCCCGCCCCCCCACCACATTTTCACACATAATCCCGCCCCCCCACCACATTACCACACATAATCCCGTCCCCCCACCACATTACCACACATAATCCCACCCCCCACCACATTACCACAGATAATCCCGCCCCCCACCACATTACCACACATAATCCTGCCCCCCACCACATTACCACACATAATCCCACCTCCCCACCACATCACCACACATAATCCCGCCCCCCACCACATTACCACACTTAATCCCGCCCCCCACCACATTACCACACATAATCCCCCCACCACATTACCACAGATAATCCCGCCCCCCACCACATTACCACAGATAATCCCGCCCCCCACCACATTACCACACATAATCCTGCCCCCCACCACATTACCACACATAATCCCGCCCCCCACCACATTACCACAGATAAGCCCGCCCCCCACCACATTACCACAGATAATCCCGCCCCCACCACATTACCACACACAATCCCGCCCCCACCACATTACCACACATAATCCCGCCCCCCACCACATTACCACACATAATCCTGCCCCCCACCACATCACCACACACAATCCCGCCCCCCACCACATCACCACACATAATCCCGCCCCCACCATGTTACCACACATAATCCCACCCCCCCACCACATCACCACACATAATCCCGCCCCCCACCACATTACCACAGATAATCCCGCCCCCCACCACATTACCACACATAATCCCACCCCTCCACCGCATTACCACACATAATTCCGCCCCCCCACCACATTGCCACATTACCACACATAATCCCACCCCCCACCACATTATCACACATAATCCCCCCCCACATTACCAAACGAGGCTCCGTCCCCATACATTACCACACGAGGCTCCGTCCCCACACATTACCACACGAGGCTCCGTCCCCACACATTACCACACGAGGCTCCGTCCCCACACATTACCACATGAGGCTCCGTCCTTGAATGTTGTCATTATTTACTTTAGTTTAAGCACCAGCAGCGTTAATTAAATAGCAATGAGCTTGCTGAGCGTTAGCTGGCTGGAAACAGCTAGTATATATATTACATTCCGCGACCAATCAGCGAAGCGTGGTTCAAATCCCGTGCCAATTCGCGGCCGGACTGCGCCAATATCGCTGATTGGTCACGGCCAGCCAGGCGCGACCGATCAGCGAAGTGTGGTTCAAATACCGTGCCAATTCGCAGCCATACTGCGCCTGTCGCTGATTAATCGCGGGCAGCTGGCGAGACCAATCAGTGACGCGAGATTTCCGTTATAGACAAACAGACAGAATTAGACGATTATATAGTAGATACCCGATGCGTTAGAAACAGGCCACCATCTAGTATTCATATAAACATTGGTGCTTACATTTATGTTTTAACCCATTGGACACACTGCCATTGTTTTTCTCCTGTCTTTATTTTAAGAGTCAAACCTTTATTAGTCATCTATCGCTGTATGACAGCTTGCTTTCTACAGGATGACTTATAGTTTTCAAAGACACCATTTATTTTACCATATGATAAACTTAAAAAAGGGGAAAGTTTTTATTCTCTCCCTTACACACTGTCCTCCATGTTGTTCTCTCCCTCACAAACTGTCCTCCATGTTATTCTCTCCCTCACACACTGTCCTCCATGTTATTCTCTCCCTCACAGACTGTCCTCCATGTTATTCTCTCCCTCACAGACTATCCTCCATGTTATTCTCTCCCTTACACACTTTCGTTCATATTGTTCTCTCCCTCACAGACTGTCCTCCATGTTATTCACTCCCTCACACACCACCCTCCATGTTATTCTCTCCCTCACATACTGTCCTCCATGTTATTCTCTCCCTCACAGACTGTCCTCCATGTTATTCTCTCCCTCACACACCGTCCTCCATGTTATTCTCTCCCTCACAGACTGTCCTCCATGTTATTCTCTCCCTCACACACTGTCCTCCATGTTATTCTCTCCATCACAGACTGTCCTCAATGTTATTTTCTCCCTCACACACTGTCCTTGTTATTCTCTCCCTCACACTGTCCTCCATGTTATTCTCTCCCTCACAGACTGTCCTCCATGTTATTCTCTCCCTCACAGACTGTCCTCCATGTTATTCTCTCCCTCACAGACTGTCCTCCATGTTATTCTCTCCCTCACAGACTATCCTTCATGTTTATTCTCGTTCTAGTATATGTATGTAGCTTAGTTATGAATGCTGATTGGTAACGCGGGATTTCGGTTACAGACAGACACTTCGACAATTATATATATCTACTATATAATTGTCTAAAGGGTCACTTCCGTCTTTCTGTCTGTCCTTCTGTCTGTAACGGAAATCCCAAGTCGCTGATTGGTCGCGGCAAAACAGCCACGACCAATCAGTGACGAGCACAGTCCGACGGCAAAATGGCTGCTCCTTACTCCCCGCAGTCAGTGCCCGCTCCCTACTCCCGTCCAGTCAGTGCCCGGTGCCCGCTCCATACTCCCCTCCAGTCAGCGCTCACACAGGGTTAATTTCAGCGATAACGGACCGCGTTATGCCGCGGTGTAACACACTCCGTTAACGCTGCTATTAACCCTGTATGACCAACTTTTTACTATTGATGCTGCCTATGCAGCATCAATAGTAAAATGATCTAATGTTAAAAATAATAAAAAAAATAAAAATAGTTATATACTCACCGTCCGTCGGCCCCTCGGATCCAGAGCAGGCCTTTCCCGCTCCTTGCGACGCTCAGGTGACCGCTCCATGCATTGTGATCTCGCGAGATGATGACATAGTGGTCTCGCGAGCCCGCTACGTCATCATCTCGTGAGACCACAATGCACTCTTGGGACCGGAGCACGCGAGGAGCATCGGTAAACACTTCGCCTGGATCCGGGGGCCAACGGAAGGTGAGTATATAACTATTTTTTATTTTAATTCTTTTTTTTAACAGGGATATGATGCCCACATTGCTATATACTGCGTGGGCTGTGCAATATACTACGTGGGCTGTGCAATATTATTATTATTATTATTTATTATTATAGCGCCATTTATTCCATGGTGCTTTACATGTGAGGAGGGGTATACATAATAAAAACAAGTACAGTAATCTTAAACAATACAAGTCACGACTGGTACAGGAGGAGAGAGGACCCTGCCCGCGAGGGCTCACAATCTACAAGGGATGGGTGAGGATACAGTAGGTAAGGATAGAGATGGTCGTGCCGTGGTTTGGTCGATCGGTGATTACTGCAGGTTGAAGGCTTGCCAGAAGAGGTAGGTCTTCAGGTTCTTTTTGAAGGTTTTGATGGTATGTGAGAGTCTGATATGTTGTGGTAGAGAGTTCCAGAGTAAGGGTGATGCGCGAGAGAAATCTTGTATGCGATTGTGGGAAGAGGAGATAAGAGGGGAGTAGAGAAGGAGATCTTGTGAGGATCGGAGGTTATGTGCAGGAAAGTACCGGGAGACGAGGTCACAGATGTATGGAGGAGACAGGTTGTGGATGGCTTTGTATGTCATGGTTAGGCTTTTGTACTGGAGTCTCTGGGTAATGGGGAGCCAGTGAAGGGAATGACAAAGGGGTGAGGCCGGGGAATAGCGGGGGGACAGGTGGATTAGTCGGGCAGCTGAGTTTAGAATAGATTGGAAGGGTGCGAGAGTGTTCGAGGGGAGGCCACAAAGCAGGAGGTTACAGTAGTCGAGGCGGGAGATGATGAGGGCATGGACTAGGGTTTTTGCAGATTCTTGGTTTAGGAATGTACGGATCCGTGAAATATTTTTGAGTTGAAGGTGGCAGGAAGTGGAAAGGGCTTGGATATGCGGTTTGAAGGAGTGATCAGTGTCAAGGATTACCCCGAGACAGCGAGCTTGTGGGACTGGGGAGAGTGGGCAGCCGTTTACTATAATGGATAGGTTCGTTGGGGGGGTCACGTGAGATGGGGGAAAGACAATGAATTTTGTTTTGTCCATGTTAAGTTTTAGAAATGTAGTGGAGAAGAAGGATGAAATAGCGGATAGACATTGAGGGATTCTGGTTAGTAGGGTGGTGATATCTGGTCCAGAGATGGAGAGCTGTGTGTCATCAGCATAGAGATGATACTGAAAACCATGAGATTCTATGAGCTGTCCCAGGCCAAAAGTGTAAATGGAGAAGAGCAGGGGCTCTAGAACTGAACCTTGCGGCACTCCGACAGATAGGGGGCGAGGTGAGGAGGTGGTATGTGAATGGGAGACGCTGAATGTTCGGTCAGTTAGGTATGACGAGATCCAGGATAGGGCCAAGTCTGTGATGCCAAGGGTTCAGAGGGTCTGTAGTAATAGGGAATGGTCCACTGTGTCAAAGGCAGAGGACAGGTCCAGGAATAGGAGGATAGAGTAGTGTCGCTTGCTCTTGGCGGTTAATAGGTCATTGGTGACCTTAGTTAGGGCAGTTTCTGTGGAGTGGTGTGACCAGAAGCCTGATTGTAAGCGGTCAAAAAGGGAGCAAGAAGATAGATGGGAGGACAGTTCAAGATGGACGTGTTGTTCCAATAGTTTTGAGGCATAGGGGAGAAGTGATATAGGGCGATAGCTAGATACAGGGGATGGGTCAAGAGAGGGCTTTTTGAGGATAGGTGTGATTGAGGCATGTTTAAAGCTTGAGGGGAAAACACCAGTTGTTAGAGATAGGTTGAAGAGATGGGTTAGAGTTGAGATGAAGACTGTGGCGAGGTTTGGGATGAAGTGGGAAGGGATCGTGTCAAGTGCACAGGTGGTGAGATGCGATCTTGAGAGTAGAGTGGAGAGTCGATCTTCTGTAATAGTGGAGAAGTTGGTTTTGGAGTTGGAGGGCTGGGTAGTTGGGAGGAAGGGCTCTGGGGGATGTCGACTAAAACTGTCTCTGATGTTCTCAATCTTCTGCTTGAAAAATGAGGCAAAGTCTTCAGCTGAGATGAGTGGGGAGGGAGGAGGTGCTGGGGGACGGAGGAGAGAGTTGAAGGTGTTGAATAACTGTTTAGGGTTGTGAGACAGGGAGGATATGAGAGATGAGAAGTAGGTTTGTTTAGCTGTGGCGAGTGTGGTCTTGAAAGTAGTGAGGGACTGTTTGAATGCGATAAAGTGCTCTTTGGAGTGGGATCTTTTCCATCTCCGCTCTGCAGCCCTGGAAGCTCGCCTCAGTTCTTTGGTCAGGCTGGTGTGCCAGGGCTGTCTGTTGATTTTGCGAGCTTTGGTATGTGTGAGAGGGGCAAGAGATTCCAAAGCTACAGCTATTGTGGTGTTATATAGACCGGCAGCATCATCCGCATTGTGTAGGGAACTTATGTCTGTGAGAGGGAGGAGGGATTTAGAGAGTGAGTGTAGATCAAGGTGTTTAAGATTTCTGTGAGGGTGTGCAAGTTTGTGGGGTGGGGATTGTAGACAAGGAGTGGAGAGGGAAGAGAATGTGAGTAGATTGTGGTCAGAAAGAGGAATATATACTATATATATATATATATATATATATATATATATATATATACTATATATATACTATATATGTACTATAATATACTACGTGGGCTGTGCAATATACTACATGGGCTGTGCAATATACTACGTGGGCTGTGCAATATACTACGTGGCTGTGCTATATACTACGTGGGCTGTGCAATATACTATGTGGGCTGTGCAATTTACTACATGGGCTGTGCAATATACTATGTGGGCTGTGCTATATACTACGTGGCTGTGCAATATACTATGTGGCTGTGCTATATACTACGTGGGCTATGCTATATACTACGTGGCTGTGTTATACACTACATGGGCTGTTATTACTACGTGGGCTGTGCTATATACTACGTGGGCTGTGCTATATACTACGTGGGCTGTGCTATATACTACGTGGCTGTGTTATACACTACATGGGCTGTTATACATTCCGTGGGCTGTGCTTTATACTCCGTGGGCTGTGTTATATACTACGTGACTGTGCTATATACTCCGTGGGCTGTGCTATATACTCCGTGGGCTGTGCTATATACTCCGTGGGCTGTGCTATATACTACATGGCTGTGCTATATACTACGTGGCTGTGCTATGTACTACGTGGCTGTGCTATTTACTACGTAGGGTGTGCTATTTACTACGTGGGCTATTATATACTATGTGGCTGTGCTATATACTACGTGGCCGGCCACGAACAATCAGCGACAGGCGCAGTCCAGCCGTGAATTGGCGCGGGATTTAAACCAAGCTTCGCTAATTGGTCACGGTTGGCCGAATCCTGTGTATTCAATGTATTATTCTAAAATCTTCATAAATAAACTACATACATATTCTAGAATACCCGATGCGTTAGAATCGGGCTACCATCTAGTAGATATATATATATTTATACACTGCTCAAAAAAATAAAGGGAACGCTAAAATCTCACATCCTAGATATCACTGAATGAAATATTCCAGTTGTAAATCTTTATTCATTACATAGTGGAATGTGTTGAGAACAATAAAACCTAAAAATGATCAACATAAATCACAACTAATATCCCACAGAGGCCTGGAGTTGGAATGATGCTCAAAATCAAAGTGGAAAATGACGTTACAGGCTGATCCAGCTTCAGTGGATATGCCTCAAGACAAGGAAATGATGTTCAGTAGTGTGTGTGGCCTCTACGTGCCTGTATGACCTCCCTACAACGCCTGGGCATGCTCCTGATGAGGATGGTCTCCTGAGGGATCTAATCCCAGACCTTGACTAAAGCATCCCCCAACTCCTGGACAGTCTGTGGTGCAACGTGACGTTGGTGGATGGTGCGAGACATGATGTCCCAGATGTGTTCGGATTCAGGTCTGGGGAATGGGTGGGCCAGTCCATAGCTTCAATGCCTTCATCTTGCAGGAACTGCTGACACACTCCAGCCACATGAGGTCTGGCATTGTCCTATATAAGGAGGAACCCAGGGCCAACCACACCAGCATATGGTCTCACAAGGGGTCTGAGGATCTCATCTTGGTACCTAATGACAGTCAGGCTACCTCTGGCGAGCACATGGAGGACTGGGCGGCCCTCCAAAGAAATGCCAACCTACACCATTACTGACCCACTGCCAAACCAGTCATGCTGAAGGATGTTGCAGGCAGCAGATCGCTCTCCACGGCATCTCCAGACTCTGTCACATAGCTCAGTGTGAACCTGCATTCATCTGTGAAGAGCACAGGGTGCCAGTGGAAAATTTGCCAATCCTGGTGTTCTGTGGCAAATGCCAAGCACCCTGCAAGGTGTTGGGCTGTGAGCACAACTCCCATGTGTGGACGTCAGGCACTCAGACCATCCTCATGGAGTCGGTTTCTAACCATTTGTGCAGACACATGCACACTTGTGGCCTGCTGGAGGTCATTTTGCAGGGCCCTGGCAGTGCTCCTCCTGTTCCTCCTTGCACAAAGGCTAAGGTAGCGGTCCTGCTGCTGGGTTTTTGCCCTCCTATGGCCCTCTCCATGTCTTCTGGTGTACTGGCCTGTTTTCTGATAGCGCCTCCAGCCTCTGGACATTATGCTGACAGACACAGCAAACCTTCTTTCCACAGCTCGCATTGATGTGCCATCCTGGATGAGCTGCACTACCTTAGCCACTTGTGTGGCTTGTAGAGTCCGTCTCATGCTACCACGAGTGTGAAAGCACAAGCAACATTCAAAAGTGACCAAAACATCAGCCAGAAAGCATTGGTACTGAGATGTGGTCTGTGGTCCCCACCTGCAGAACCATTCCTTTCTTGAGTGTGTCTTGATAATTGCCAATAATTTCCATCTGTTGTCTATTCCATTTGCACAATAGCAACAGGTCCGGCAGAATTGTAGATGGCCGGTATGTGTGTCGTAGAGGAGGACACTCTGCGCTGTCGGTCTGAAGTTATGTTGTGGTCTGGGACCTGTAGTCCCACATGTAAATGTGTAGTTCTAATGGGAGACAGGCAGGGCTAGTTCTGAGAGATGGGGAGGATCAAACTAGCCACACACACACTCCCATCTAAGGGAGTGGTTAGTTCCATATAATGTGACTGAGGTCTGGTCACATGGGCTCTGAGTGTGGATCTGAATGGTCTGTGCTGGGAAGGTCCTGGAGAGAGCCCCATGTGTTGGGAGTGTCGGCTCCCTGAAGAGCACAGGGCGGGGGCTCTGGACCTCGCACAGACCAGACTGTGGAACGAATGGAGATTCGTGTTGTACTGATCGGGGTCAGAGAAAAGGAAAGACAGAGTGAGACTGTCTGAAGTATGCCTCTAGTGAAGAGAGGTATCCAAGAACCTGTGCGGCACCCACAGGTAACGGGAAGGAACCGTGTTGTACTGACCGGGGTCAGAGAGAAAGAAAGAGAGAGACATTGTGTATGGGGCACCTCTGAGGCCAAGAGTTGTCGAGGAACCTGTGAAGGTCGCCAACAGGTAACGGACAAGGGGCCGTGTGTTATGCTAACTGGGGTTAGTGATGAACTGTGGTGAAGTTGAATAAGTCCAGATGGTGTTCAAGCTCTTACCAAGTTCCTGTGGATGTGGTTTTGCTGATGTGAAATAAACCTAAAAGACTGTTTTGTAAGAAAACCGTGCCCGAGTGCGTTAATCCCGTGCCAAGCGAGTGTCCCCCAAGACATGTAGTAGGCGCTATGCTACTATATATATATACATATATATATATACATTTTTCTTGACTAGGGGACAATTGTATAGAATTTACTGTCTACATTACACAGTCAACCAACTATTTTAACTAGACTCTGTGTAATACTTAACTTCCCCTGTGGGAAGCTGAGCACCTTCAGCCAAGTTTTCCTATCTTGATTACAGATTACTTTGGTGCTAGAGGAGGGACGTTAGGTTATCAGTTATTTGACTAGTAACTAGTGTTGAGAGCATTCCGATACCGCAAGTATCGGGTATCGGCCGATACTTAGCGGTATCGGAATTCCGATACCGAGTTCCGATACTTGCCGCGTATCGGATACCGGAATCGGAAGTTCCCAGGATTCAAACTGCACAAATTTGTACGAAATCAGCCAATGAGAATGATTCCAAGTGTGGGCACATCCTGTTCAGCATGGAGGGCATGAAACTACTGGCAAGGCTGTGATTGGCTGCTGAAATGATGTCATAATGCAGTTTAAAAGTCGCTGGCGCCATTTTTCGCTCACTCTGCTGTGAATTCAGTTAGTGACAGAACACTCTTTGCTGACTGAGGGCCAGTTTAGAGATAGCGATTTGCTTCTTTGTGCTTTTCCAAGGCTAATTTAGCAACCGCTGTGTTCACCTACTAATCACCTTGCTTTTGCCTTGCAGCGCTGTTTTCACAGCGATCTGCAAGGTCTCTGTGTGTGTGTGTGTGTGAGTGCAGCCCACTCTCTAGTCTGTGTGCAGCCATAGGCCATCCATAGCTGGTTGTATTCAGTTCAGGGAGGGTGGTTCATTGCCTCATACTGTTCTTTTTTTTTTTCAAGTAGTGTAGTCTGCTGCTCATTTTTTCTAATAATTCCTATTAGTGACTTTCCACCCGTATCCAGCTAACTTGTGGAAAAACACTACATAGGATAAAGTAGAGGAGGTTTTTTGGGCCTTGCAGCGCCGTTTACGGCTGTCTGCACGGTCTCCGTGTGACTGCAGCTCGCCCTGTAGTCTGTGAGCAGCCATAGCCTGGTTGTATCCAGCTCAGGGATGTTCACTGCGTCATACTGTAAAATCAATTTTCCTTTTGTTTTAAGTAGTGCAGGCTGCTGCACATTTTTTCAAAAAATTCCTATTAGTGTCTTTCCACCCGTATCCAGCTAACTTGTAGAAAAACACTACATAGGATAAAGTAGAGGAGGTTTTTTGGGCCTTGCAGCGCCGTTTACGGCTGTCTGCACGGTCTCCGTGTGACTGCAGCTCTCTCTGTTGTCAGTTCAGCCCCCAAAAAATAAATAAATAATAAAGTTCACCAAACACACCACTTTACATTTCTGTAGGCCACATTAGCACTTATTAAAGTCTAGTCCACACTTTAGAAAATTAGTGTTTCCTATACCTGTTAGGACTCGGAGCTGTTCAGGAATAAGCACACAAAGCCGTTAGTACTTTTCTGCTTATCTTTATCAGTCAACCAAGATGAAGAAGGCAGGGAGTAAGGCACGTGGGCGTGGGCGCAGAGCAGGGAGAGGACGTGGGGATTCTGTGCCTGCTGCGGGCACCGGTGACTCCTCAGCACCCAGTTTCACCAGGGAACAGTCTTTCATGCGCAGCTTTGTCGCAGAGCGCCGTACACCGCTGCTGCGTGAAGACCAAATTGAAGCCGTTGTCGGATGGATGGCAGCTAACGCATCGACTTCAATTAGTGCCACATCCTCACAGACACAGAGCACTGGAGAGCAGCCATCTGTCTCTTCACCACCTGCCAAATTGGCCAGGCAGACAGAGAGCCCAGGACAGGAGCCGTCTCTACTTCTGTTCTCTGAATCTCTTGGCTTGGAAACAGGGGGCCAGCCAAGCAGCATTGGAGAAATGGAAGAAGAGGCAGGGTGCAGTGATGCCCAACAGCTTTTTCTCTCTGAGTCTGAAGAGGCGGGTGGGCCAGTGCCTCCGGTCACCACATCGCAGGCCGCATCCGCTGATGATGACACTCAGGTGCCACTTTCTGGTGCGTGCTCTGCTGCTGAGACTACCCAGGAGGAGCAGTTGGTGGCAGAGGGTAGTGTAGATGATGAGGTCCTTGACCCATCGTGGCGTGAGGGACAGGAAGGTGGTGGGAGCAGCTCCGAGGAAGAGATTCCTAGAACGGGCCAAAGAGGTAGAGGGAGGGGGAAGACTGCGCAGCCTGTAGCCTCCACTTTGGCACCCGTTAGGAGCATGTCTGTTCCAAAAGCCAAAAAGGGCGCTCCCAATGCTTGCAGTGTCTGGCCCTTTTTTGACACAGTTGCAGATGACATTTGCTATGTCAAATGCAAGGTGTGTCATCACAAAGTCAAAAGAGGGAAAAATGTCAGCAACCTCAATACCTCCAACATGTGGAAACATGTGCGCAACAGGCATGCGGTGGAGTTAGAAAAACACACTGAAGAGCTTGGCCAACCAACAGCGGCAGCTACCACCCCTTCAGCTCGTGTTGCCTCTTCCTCCAGCTCACACGCAGCTGGTTCGGCTTCCTCCCAGGATCGCCGTGGAAGAACCTCTGGCCCTGTTGTCCAGAGACCCACTGTAATTCCACCCGCAGCACCACTTTCCCAGTCATCCACACACTCCCAGCCCAGTCTACAGCCATCGGTAGTACAGGCATGGGAGAAAAGGCGGCCTTTCTCGTCAAACCACCCACGAGCACAGGCTCTGACTGCAGGCATTGCCAAACTTCTGCCACTGGAAATGCTGTCATTCAGGCTGGTGGAGACTGACAGCTTCCGTGACTTGATGTCATTGGCAGTCCCACAGTACAATGTGCCCAGCCGCTTTTACTTCAGCAGGCAAGCTGTCCCTGCCCTGCACAAGCATGTGGAGGGACACATAAAACACACGCTACTGAACGCCGTCAGTAGCAAGGTCCACCTCACCACCGATGCGTGGACCAGTCAACATGGACAGGGGCGATACCTTTCCCTTACTGCCCATTGGGTTAATGTCGTTGAGCCGGGTACAGATCATGCGAGTGGCGCAGGACGTGTCCTGCCCACTCCAAGGATTGCAGGAATCCATTCTGTATGCATTGACTCCTCCTCTTACACCAGTTCCTCAGAATCATCGCTGCAGGAGCCATCACAGTCCACCTCCACATGGACCCGTGATGAACGTTTACCTGTTACGACCGACATGAGCACAGCCGTGGCCAAATGTCAACAGGCCGTCTTGAAATTAATTTCTTTGGGGAATCGAAGCCACACAGCGCAGGAGCTCTGGAATGCCATCAAACAGGAGAGCAATGTGTGGTTTGTGCCAGCGAATCTCCAGCCAGGCATGGTAGTGTGTGATAATGGCCGAAATCTGGTGGCAGCTCTGGGCCTCGGCAACCTCACTCGCATCCCATGTCTGGCACATGTGCTCAATTTGGTCGTGCAGAGTTTTTTGAGGGACTATCTGGATCTTGATGCACTGCTGCACAAGGTCCGCCTAGAGTGTGCTCACTTGCGGCGTTCCAGCACGGCAAAATCGCGCATTGCGGCTCTGCAGCGCCGACACCGCCTGCCGGAACATCGCATCATATGTGACCTACCTACCAGGTGGAATTCCACGTTACATATGTTGGAGCGGTTGTGTGAGCAGCAGCAAGCTGTAAGAGAGTACCAGCTGCATCAGGCGCAAAGAAGTCGCACTCCGCGCCGTTCAGACTTCACAACCACAGAGTGGGCCACTATGAAGGACGTCTGCCAGGTTTTGCGTCCCTTCGATTATTCCATGCGGATGGCGAGTGCAGATGATGCACTAGTCAGCATGACTGTCCCCCTTATCTGCCTGCTTGAAAAATCACTGCAAGCGCTAAGGGATGATGTTGTGGAAGAGGTGGAGGATGAGGATTCACCATTTCCATCATCTTCTGGACAGTCAGCGCCACGTGGTTCCTCACAAACGCGTAGGCAGGGGACACTTTGTGAGGAGGATGAGGAGGAGTCAATGGAGGAGGAAGACATCCGTCCAGAGGAGGGAGTTACACAATTGTCCAGTACTCAGTGTGTACAGCGAGGGTGGGGTGATGACGAGCGGGCAGAGATCACGCCTCCAGCAGGGGACAGCGTTTCTTGGCCAGTTGGCAGTCTGCAGCACATGGTGGATTACATGCTGCAGTGCCTGAGAAACGACCGCCGCATCGCCCACATTCTCAACATGTCTGATTATTGGGTGTTCACCCTCCTCGATCCTCGCTACCGGGACAACGTAGAAAGCCTCATCACACCGTTGAACCGGGAGCGAAAAATGCGGGAGTACCAAGACACACTGGTGAATTCCATCATCTTCTCCATTCCAACTGAGAGAAGTGCTGCTAGTGCATTCCAAAGCAGCTCAGTGCGTCCAGGCAGTGGAGGAGGCTCTGCACAAAGAGGGAGCAGAAGCAGTGCCTCTGCCCAAGGCAAGACCAGTATGGCCCAACTGTGGCACAGTTTTTTGTGCCCGCCACAAAAGTCTACACCATCACAGACGGCTCCAGTCAGCAGGAGGCAACGGTTCCGTCAGATGGTGACAGACTACATGTCTTGCCCTCTTGCTGTACTCCCAGACGGCTCTTCCCCTTTCAAGTTTTGGGTCTCAAAGCTGGATACATGGCCAGAGCTAAGCCAGTAGGCATTAGAGGAGCTGGCTTGCCCTGCGGCTAGTGTATTATCGGAACGCGTCTTTAGTGCTGCAGGTGGTGTACTAACTGACCGTCGCATGCGACTATCCTCCGATAACGTTGACCGGCTTACTTTCCTGAAAATGAACAAGGCCTGGATCTCGCAGGAATTTGCCACTCCTCTTCCTGATTAAATAATTAGGTGACTGTCTACAGTATCCAGGTCTCCTGTTGTGTTCATCTTTCTACCACCTGAACTTTAATTCCTGGGCTCCAACACCGCCAGTTGAGGCTCAGAAGTGCCGTCTGCACAGTCAAAACATACGACCCAGTGTTATTGGGTTTCAGTAACGTCAGCTGATCCCCTGCTGTGTAGCCGGCAATGTGTCCTGCGACCGCCACGCTGACACAACAACTGAAATGTAAGGGAACCTGTCCCCCCCCCCAAGGCGTTTGTTACTAAAAGAGCCACCTTGGAAAAGGTAGCTATTTTTGTTTAGCTCCTTGCACACGCAGAACTTAACACTTATAAAATGTGTCCACTGATACCGTAAAACCATCCCGGAGGAGGTGTGCCTGGCCAAGGGATAACATAACAGCACAGGCTCCGGGACGGAATCAAACAACGCTGAGGAGCCGGGGTACGGCGCCAAGGGGGTAGGAATGACAGCTGTGCTGTGTCATATTACGAAGGAAAGTCCCACCTCCGGGACGGTCTCACGGTATCAGGGGACACATTTTATAAGTGTTTAGTTCTGTGTTTGCAAGGAGCATAATGAAAAGAGCCACCTTTTCCTTTTGCATCCTTTGTGCTGCACAAGCTGGCTCTTTCAGCTACAAATGCCTTGTGGGGGGGTTAAAGGTTCCCTTTCGATTTACTCCAATCAGGCTTCGGCCTACATTGTGTTCCTCTGCTCCTCCTGCTGTCCCTGGGCTCCAAAACCGCTAGTTGTTGCCTGGTAGTGCTGTACGCACAGTCAACAGTTGCTCCTCTGTTATTGGGGTTCAGTAACGTCAGCTGTTCCCCAGATGTGTGTGTGGCAATCCCTCCTATCTCCTCCACCTCCTCCTCCTGCTGTCCCTGGGCTCCAACACCGCTAGTTGTTGCCTGGTAGTGCTGTACGCACAGTCAACAGTCGCTCCTCTGTTATTGGGGTTCAGTAACGTCAGCTGTTCCCCAGCTGTGTGTTTGGCAATCCCTCCTATCTCCTCCACCTCCTCCTCCTGCTGTCCCTGGGCTCCAACACCGCTAGTTGTTGCCTGGTAGTGCTGTACGCACAGTCAACAGTCGCTCCTCTGTTATTGGGGTTCAGTAACGTCAGCTGTTCCCCAGCTGTGTGTGTGGCAATCCCTCCTATCTCCTACACCTCCTCCTCCTGCTGTCCCTGGGCTCCAACACCGCTAGTTGTTGCCTGGTAGTGCTGTACGCACAGTCAACAGTCGCTCCTCTGTTATTGGGGTTCAGTAACGTCAGCTGTTCCCCAGCTGTGTGTGTGGCAATCCCTCCTATCTCCTCCACCTCCTCCTCCTGCTGTCCCTGGGCTCCAACACCGCTAGTTGTTGCCTGGTAGTGCTGTACGCACAGTCAACAGTCGCTCCTCTGTTATTGGGGTTCAGTAACGTCAGCTGTTCCCCAGCTGTGTGTGTGGCAATCCCTCCTATCTCCTCCACTTCCTCCTCCTGCTGTCCCTGGGCTCCAACACCGCTAGTTGTTGCCTGGTAGTGCTGTACGCACAGTCAACAGTCGCTCCTCTGTTATTGGAGTTCAGTAACGTCAGCTGTTCCCCAGCTGTGTGTGTGGCAATCCCTCCTATCTCCTCCACCTCCTCCTCCTGCTGTCCCTGGGCTCCAACACCGCTAGTTGTTGCCTGGTAGTTCTGTACGCACAGTCAACAGTCGCTCCTCTGTTATTGGGGTTCAGTAACATCAGCTGTTCCCCAGCTGTGTGTGTGGCAATCCCTCCTATCTCCTCCACCTCCTCCTCCTGCTGTCCCTGGGCTCCAACACTGCTAGTTGTTGCCTGGTAGTGCTGTACGCACAGTCAACAGTCGCTCCTCTGTTATTGGGGTTCAGTAACGTCAGCTGTTTCCCAGCTGTGTGTGTGGCAATCCCTCCTATCTCCTACACCTCCTCCTCCTGCTGTCCCTGGGCTCCAACACCGCTAGTTGTTGCCTGGTAGTGCTGTACGCACAGTCAACAGTCGCTCCTCTGTTATTGGGGTTAAGTAACGTGAGCTGTTCCCCAGCTGTGTGTGTGGCAATCCCTCCTATCTCCTCCACCTCCTCCTCCTGCTGTCCCTGGGCTCCAACACCGCTAGTTGTTGCCTGGTAGTGCTGTACGCACAGTCAACAGTCGCTCCTCTGTTATTGGGGTTCAGTAACGTCAGCTGTTCCCCAGCTGTGTGTGTGGCAATCCCTCCTATCTCCTCCACCTCCTCCTCCTGCTGTCCCTGGGCTCCAACACCGCTAGTTGTTGCCTGGTAGTGCTGTACGCACAGTCAACAGTCGCTCCTCTGTTATTGGGGTTCAGTAACGTCAGCTGTTCCCCAGCTGTGTGTGTGGCAATCCCTCCTATCTCCTCCACCTCCTCCTCCTGCTGTCCCTGGGCTCCAACACCGCTAGTTGTTGCCTGGTAGTGCTGTACGCACAGTCAACAGTCGCTCCTCTGTTATTGGGGTTCAGTAACATCAGCTGTTCCCCAGCTGTGTGTGTGGCAATCCCTCCTATCTCCTTCACCTCCTCCTCCTGCTGTCCCTGGGCTCCAACACCGCTAGTTGGTGCCTGGTAGTGCTGTACGCACAGTCAACAGTCGCTCCTCTGTTATTGGGGTTCAGTAACGTCAGCTGTTCCCCAGCTGTGTGTGTGGCAATCTGTTGTGATTTTGCTTTTTGCTCCCTCTAGTGGTCATTAGTGATTTGACTCTGGAGCGTCTGTCTTTTCCTATATCCTCACCTGGGCCGTTAGTTCAGGGGCGTTGCTATATAAGCTCCCTGGACCTTCAGTTCAATGCCTGGCATCGTTGAAATCAGAGCTAATCTGTTGTGCTCTTGTCCTCTGATCCTGGTTCCTGTTTTTCAAGCTAAGTCTGCTTCTTTGCTTTTTGCTTTTGTTTTGTTTGGTATTTTTGTCCAGCTTGTTCCTATCTGTATCCTGACCTTTGCTGGAAGCTCTAGGGGGCTGGTGTTCTCCCCCCGACCGTTAGACGGTTCGGGGGTTCTTGAATCTCCAGCGTGGATTTTTATAGGGTTTTTGTTGACCAGATAAGTTATCTTGCTATATTCTGCTATTAGTAAGCTGGCCTCTCTTTGCTGAACCTGGTTCATTTCTGTGTTTGTCATTTCCTCTTACCTCACCGTTATTATTTGTGGGGGGCTTGTATCTTGCTTTGGGGTCCCTTTCTCTGGAGGCAAGAGAGGTCTTTGTTTTCTTCTCCTAGGGGTAGTTAGATTCTCCGGCTGGCGCGAGTCATCTAGCGATCACCGTAGGCATGATCCCCGGCTACTTCTAGTGTTGGCGTTAGGAGTAGCTATTTGGTCAACCCAGTTACCACAGCCCTATGAGCTGGATTTTTGTATCTTGCAGACTTACACGTTCCTCTGAGACCCTGTCCACTGGGGTCATAACAGTATGCCAGGCCAGTATTAAATGTTTAATGCATTGCAGAAGTGGGATTATAAGAAAGAAAATTTTGAGTTTTTTTTTTCCCTCTCTCATTTTTTTTTTTTTTTTTTTTCTTTTCCCCTTTACCTCAGAGTGGCTTAAGCTTGCTGCAGACATGAATGTCCAGACCTTGATTACAAGTGTGGACCAGCTTGCCGCTCGTGTGCAGGGTATACAAGATTATGTTACCAGAAATCCTAGGTCTGAACCCAAGATTCCGATTCCTGAACTGTTTTCAGGAGACCGATTTAAGTTTAGGAATTTCAGGAATAATTGTAAATTATTTTTGTCCCTGAAACCTTGTTCGTCTGGAGACTCTGCTCAACAAGTAAAAATTGTTATTTCATTCTTACGGGGTGACCCTCAGGATTGGGCTTTTTCGTTGGCGCCAGGAGATCCGGCATTGGCTGATATTGATGCATTTTTTCTGGCGCTCGGTTTACTTTATGAGGAACCCAATCTTGAGATTCAGGCAGAGAAAGCCTTGCTGGCTATGTCTCAGGGCCAGGACGAGGCTGAGGTGTATTGCCAAAAATTTCGGAAATGGTCCGTGCTGACACATTGGAACGAGTGTGCACTGGCCGCTAATTTTAGAAATGGCCTTTCTGAGGCCATTAAGAATGTTATGGTGGGTTTTCCCATTCCCACAGGTCTGAATGATACCATGTCCCTGGCTATTCAAATTGACCGGCGGTTGCGGGAGCGCAAAACCGCAAATTCCCTCATGTTGTTGTCTGAACAGACACCTGATGTGATGCAATGTGATAGAAAAACCGCAAATTCCCTCATGGTGTTGTCTGAACGGACACCTGATTTGATGCAATGTGATAGAATCCTGACTAGAAATGAGAGGAAAATTCATAGACGCCGGAATGGCTTGTGCTACTACTGTGGTGATTCTACACATGTTATCTCAGCATGCTCTAAACGTATATCTAAGGTTGTTAGTCCTGTCACCGTTGGTAATTTGCATCCTAAGTTTATTCTGTCTGTAACTTTGATTTGCTCACTGTCATCTTATCCTGTCATGGCGTTTGTAGATTCAGGTGCTGCCCTGAGTCTTATGGATCTCTCATTTGCTAAGCGCTGTGGTTTTATTCTTGAACCATTAGAAAATCCTATCCCTCTTAGGGGTATTGATGCTACGCCATTGGCAGAAAATAAGCCGCAGTATTGGACACAGGTTACCATGTGCATGACTCCTGAACACCGCGAGGTGATACGTTTTCTCGTTCTACATAAAATGCATGATTTGGTTGTTTTGGGGCTGCCATGGTTACAGACCCATAATCCAGTCCTTGACTGGAAGGCTATGTCAGTGTCTAGTTGGGGCTGTCGTGGTATTCATGAGGATTCCCTGCCTGTGTCTATTGCTTCTTCTACGCCTTCGGAAGTTCCGGAGTACTTGTCTGATTATCAGGATGTCTTTAGCGAGTCCAGGTCCAGTGCATTGCCTCCTCATAGGGAATGTGACTGTGCAATAGATTTGATTCCAGGCAGTAAATTTCCTAAGGGAAGACTGTTTAATCTGTCGATACCTGAACATACCGCTATGCGTTCATATATCAAGGAGTCTCTGGAGAAAGGACACATCCGTCCGTCTTCTTCCCCTCTTGGTGCGGGATTCTTTTTTGTGGCTAAAAAGGACGGATCTTTGAGGCCTTGTATTGACTATCGGCTTTTAAATAAGATCACTGTCAAATTTCAGTATCCTTTGCCGCTGTTGTCTGACTTGTTTGCCCGGATTAAAGGTGCCAAGTGGTTTACCAAGATAGACCTTCGTGGTGCGTACAACCTTGTGCGCATTAAGCAAGGGGATGAATGGAAAACCGCATTCAATACGCCCGAAGGTCATTTTGAGTACTTGGTGATGCCTTTTGGGCTCTCTAATGCCCCTTCAGTTTTTCAGTCCTTTATGCATGACATTTTCCGGAACTATCTGGATAAATTTCTGATCGTTTATCTGGATGATATTCTGGTTTTTTCTGATAATTGGGACTCGCATGTGGAGCAGGTCAGGATGGTCTTTAAAATTTTGCGTGAAAATTCTTTGTTTGTCAAGGGCTCAAAGTGTCTTTTTGGTGTACAGAAGGTTCCCTTTTTGGGGTTCATTTTTTCCCCTTCTGCTGTGGAGATGGACCCAGTCAAGGTCCGAGCTATTCTTGATTGGACTCAGCCCTCGTCAGTTAAGAGTCTTCAGAAGTTCTTGGGTTTCGCTAACTTCTACCGTCGTTTTATCGCTAACTTTTCTAGCATTGTGAAACCTTTGACGGATATGACCAAGAAGGGCTCCGATGTGGTTAATTGGGCTCCTGCTGCCGTGGAGGCTTTCCAGGAGTTGAAACGTCGGTTTACTTCGGCGCCTGTTTTGTGCCAGCCTGATGTCTCGCTTCCCTTTCAAGTTGAGGTGGATGCTTCAGAGATTGGAGCAGGGGCCGTTTTGTCGCAGAGAGGCCCTGGTTGCTCTGTTATGAGACCTTGCGCCTTTTTCTCTAGGAAGTTTTCGCCTGCAGAGCGAAATTATGATGTGGGCAATCGGGAGTTGTTGGCCATGAAATGGGCATTTGAGGAGTGGCGTCATTGGCTCGAGGGTGCTAAGCATCGTGTGGTGGTCTTGACTGATCACAAAAATCTGATGTATCTCGAGTCTGCTAAACGCCTGAATCCTAGACAGGCCCGCTGGTCATTGTTTTTCTCCCGTTTTGACTTTGTTGTCTCGTATTTACCAGGTTCAAAGAATGTGAAGGCCGATGCTCTTTCCAGGAGCTTTGTGCCTGATGCTCCTGGAGTCGCAGAACCAGTTGGTATTCTTAAGGATGGTATTATCTTGTCAGCTATTTCTCCTGATCTGCGACGTGTGTTGCAGAGATTTCAGGCTGATAGGCCTGATTCTTGTCCACCTGACAGACTGTTTGTGCCTGATAAGTGGACCAGCAGAGTCATTTCCGAGGTTCATTCCTCGGTGTTGGCAGGTCACCCAGGAATTTTTGGCACCAGAGATCTGTTGGCCAGATCCTTTTGGTGGCCTTCCTTGTCTAGGGATGTGCGGTCATTTGTACAGTCCTGTGGGACTTGTGCTCGAGCTAAGCCTTGCTGTTCTCGTGCCAGTGGGTTGCTCTTGCCCTTGCCTGTCCCTAAGAGACCTTGGACACATATCTCCATGGATTTCATTTCTGATCTTCCGGTGTCTCAGGGCATGTCTGTTATCTGGGTGATAT
The DNA here is from genome assembly GCF_051348905.1 of Ranitomeya variabilis. Lineage (NCBI taxonomy): Eukaryota > Metazoa > Chordata > Amphibia > Anura > Dendrobatidae > Ranitomeya > Ranitomeya variabilis. The sequence continues at coordinate 589,356,386 of NC_135232.1, read as the reverse complement.
GTGATCGCTTCTCCAAGATGGTCCATTTGGTTCCTTTGCCTAAACTGCCTTCCTCTTCCGATCTGGTTCCTGTGTTTTTCCAGAACGTGGTTCGTTTGCACGGCATCCCTGAGAATATTGTGTCAGACAGAGGATCCCAGTTCGTTTCCAGATTCTGGCGATCCTTTTGTAGTAGGATGGGCATTGACTTGTCGTTTTCGTCTGCTTTCCATCCTCAGACTAATGGACAGACGGAGCGAACTAATCAGACTTTGGAGGCTTATTTGAGGTGTTTTGTCTCTGCTGATCAGGACGATTGGGTGACCTTCTTGCCGTTAGCTGAGTTTGCCCTTAATAATCGGGCTAGTTCCGCCACCTTGGTTTCGCCGTTTTTCTGCAACTCTGGTTTCCACCCTCGTTTTTCTTCGGGTCATGTGGAACCTTCTGACTGCCCTGGGGTGGATTCTGTGGTGGATAGGTTGCAGCGGATCTGGAATCTTGTGGTGGACAACTTGAAGTTGTCACAGGAGAGGGCTCAGCGCTTTGCCAACCGCCGCCGCGGTGTGGGTCCCCGACTACGTGTTGGGGATTTGGTGTGGCTTTCTTCCCGCTTTGTTCCTATGAAGGTTTCCTCTCCCAAATTTAAACCTCGTTTTATTGGTCCTTACAAGATATTGGAAATTCTTAATCCTGTATCCTTTCGCCTGGATCTACCTGTGTCGTTTGCTATCCACAACGTGTTTCATAGGTCCTTGTTGCGGCGGTACGTTGTGCCTGTGGTTCCTTCTGCTGAGCCTCCTGCTCCGGTGTTGGTTGAGGGCGAGTTGGAGTACGTGGTGGAGAAGATCTTGGATTCTCATCTCTCCAGGCGGAGGCTTCAGTACCTGGTCAAGTGGAAGGGCTATGGTCAGGAAGATAATTCCTGGGTGGTCGCCTCTGATGTTCATGCGGCCGATTTAGTTCGTGCCTTTCATGCCGCTCATCCTGATCGCCCTGGTGGTCATGGTGAGGGTTCGGTGACCCCTCACTAAGGGGGGGGGTACTGTTGTGATTTTGCTTTTTGCTCCCTCTAGTGGTCATTAGTGATTTGACTCTGGAGCGTCTGTCTTTTCCTATATCCTCACCTGGGCCGTTAGTTCAGGGGCGTTGCTATATAAGCTCCCTGGACCTTCAGTTCAATGCCTGGCATCGTTGAAATCAGAGCTAATCTGTTGTGCTCTTGTCCTCTGATCCTGGTTCCTGTTTTTCAAGCTAAGTCTGCTTCTTTGCTTTTTGCTTTTGTTTTGTTTGGTATTTTTGTCCAGCTTGTTCCTATCTGTATCCTGACCTTTGCTGGAAGCTCTAGGGGGCTGGTGTTCTCCCCCGGACCGTTAGACGGTTCGGGGGTTCTTGAATCTCCAGCGTGGATTTTTATAGGGTTTTTGTTGACCAGATAAGTTATCTTGCTATATTCTGCTATTAGTAAGCTGGCCTCTCTTTGCTGAACCTGGTTCATTTCTGTGTTTGTCATTTCCTCTTTCCTCACCGTTATTATTTGTGGGGGGCTTGTATCTTGCTTTGGGGTCCCTTTCTCTGGAGGCAAGAGAGGTCTTTGTTTTCTTCTCCTAGGGGTAGTTAGATTCTCCGGTTGGCGCGAGTCATCTAGCGATCACCGTAGGCATGATCCCCGGCTACTTCTAGTGTTGGCGTTAGGAGTAGCTATTTGGTCAACCCAGTTACCACAGCCCTATGAGCTGGATTTTTGTATCTTGCAGACTTACACGTTCCTCTGAGACCCTGTCCACTGGGGTCATAACAGCAATCCCTCCTATCTCCTCCACCTCCTCCTCCTGCTGTCCCTGGGCTCCAACACCGCTAGTTGTTGCCTGGTAGTGCTGTACGCACAGTCAACAGTCGCACCTCTGTTATTGGGGTTCAGTAACGTCAGCTGTTCCCTAGCTGTGTGTGTGGCAATCCCTCCTATCTCCTCCACCTCCTCCTCCTGCTGTCCCTGGGCTCCAACACCACTAGTTGTTGCCTGGTAGTGCTGTACGCACAGTCAACAGTCGCTCCTCTGTTATTGGGGTTCAGTAACGTGAGCTGTTCCCCAGCTGTGTGTGTGGCAATCCCTCCTATCTCCTCCACCTCCTCCTCCTGATGTCCTTGGGCTACAACACCGCTAGTTGTTGTCCAGAAGTGCTGTCTGCACAGAGCCAAACAACTCGCCAATGTGTTAGTGGGGTTCAGTAATGCCTGCTGCTCCCCTGCTGTGTATACGGCAACGTGTCATGCGACCGCCACGCAGGCACAACAACTTAAATTTAAGGCAACCTTTCCCCCCCCCCCCCAGGCGTTTGTTACTGAAAGAGCCAACTTGTGCAGCAGTAATAATTAATGATGCAAAAGGAAAAAGTGGCTCTTTTTGTGGTGCTCCTTGCACACGCTGAACTTGACACTTATGAAATGTGTCCCCTCACACCGTTAAACCGTCTGGTCGGAGGGACTTTCCTTTGTCATGTGACGCAGCACAGCTGTCATTCTTAGGCTACGTTCACATTTGCGGCCAGCGCCGCAGCGTCGGGCGCCGCAGCGGCGCCGCATGCGTCATGCGCCCCTATATTTAACATGGGGGCGCATGGACATGCGTTGTGCTGCGTTTTGCGCCGCATGGCCGCAAGCGTTGGACGCAAGAAACGCTTCAAGTTGCATTTTTTTTGCGTCCAACTTGCGGCCAAAAACGACGCATGCGGCGCAAAACGCAGCGTTTTAGCGTGCGTTTTGCCGCGTTTTTGTTTGCGTTGTGCGCTGCGGCGCCGACGCTGCGGCGCACAACGCAAATGTGAACGTAGCCTTACCCCCTTGGCGCCGTGCGCCGCCTCCTCAGCATTGTTTGATTCCGTCACGGAGCCTGCGCTGTTATGTTAGCCCTTGTCCATGCACACATTTTGCGCTGCCCATCTTCTGACATCATTTGGTGTCAGGCTGGCTGCGCCTGTGCGGCCGCGCTGTACGAGATCCCACCTCGTAGTGTCTTCTGATTTAATCCCACTGCGGGCCTGTGATCCATGGACATGCGCAGTGCATATCTTAACATCCGCCTCTCTCTCATCTCCCTCAGCCTTCTTCAGACTGTGCGCCGTCAGCTGATCCCTAATAGCATGCCACGGCCATGACGCCGCACAGTCTGAAGAAGCTGGAAGGAGGGGAGTGAGAGGCAAGGATATGCACTGCGCATGCCCATGGATCACAGGTCCGCAGAGTGATTACATTAGATGACACAGCGAGGCGGGATCTTGGCCAGCACAGCCGCACAGGCGCATCCAGCCTGACACCAAATGATGTCAGAAGATGGGCAGTGCAAAATGTGTGCATGGACAAGGGCTAACTGTTGTGTATCTGCTTTTTGGGCTCCCCTGGAGGTTGCTGGTGGTACTGGTGACTTGTTTGCACTTTGCTTCTTCTGTTCACCTGCTTCCATCAGTGTTTGGGAGTTTCCTATTTAGCCTTGCTCTCCAGTCATTTCCTTGCCGGTCATCATTGTAACCAGAGCCTTCGGTTGCATGTTCCTGCTACTAGTCTGCTGATCAGCTAAGTGGACTTTGTCCTTTTGTTTTGTACCTTTTGTCCAGTTTGCAGTTTTTGTAATTCTCTGTAGCTGGAAGCTCTTGCGGGCTGAAATTGCCACTCCTGTGTCATGAGTTGACACAGGAGTCTAAGGGTAAGTCTCCACGTTCAGGATTGCATCAGGATTTGGTCAGGATTTTCCATCAGTTTTTGTAAGCCAAAACCAGGAGTGGGTGATAAATACAGAAGTGGTGCATATGTTTCTATTATACTTTTCCTCTGATTGTTCCACTCCTGGTTTTGGCTTACAAAAACTGATGGAAAATCCTGACCAAATCCTGATGCAATCCTGAACGTGGAGACTTACCCTTAAAGTAATTTCAGGATGGTTTTTGAAAGGGTTTTCAGTTGACCGTGAAGTCCTCTTTTGTATCCTTCTGCTATCTAGTAAGTGGACCTCTCTTTGCTAAATCTACTTTCATACTGTGTATGTCTTTTCCTCTTAATTCACCGTTATTACATGTGGGGGGCTGCTATCATCTTTTGGGGTATTTCCCTAGAGGTAAGCCAGGTCTGTTTCTTCCTCTACCAGGCATAGTTAGTCCTCCGGCTGGCGCGTGGCATATAGGAAGCCGTAGGTATGCTCCCTGGCTACTGTTAGTTGTGTGGTAGATTTAGCTCACGGTCAACTCGAGTTTCCATCACCCGAGAGCTCGTTCGTTACTTATGTGTTTTTTACGTTCCCTTGCCATTGGGAACCATGACAGTATGACCGGCCCGCAAAGTGTTAATTGTTTGGGCTGAAGCAGGAGAAAAAGAAGTGTTGAAGGGAAATTTTTTTTTTCTTTCCCTCAGAGTTTTGCTGCCTAGCCCTTAATTGCTGTCTAGCTGCTTCTTACCTCCTCTTAACCCTTGAATGGCTCTGACCTTAGCTGTTTAACATGGATGTCCAGAGTTTGGCTGCAGGTTTAAATAATCTTGCTACGAAGGTTCAAAATTTACAAGATTTTGTTATACATGCTCCTATTTCTGAACCTAAAATCCCTACACCAGAGGTGTTTTCCGGAGATAGATCTCGGTTTTTGAATTTCAAATATAATTGTAAATTATTCCTTTCTCTCAGACCTCACTCCTCAGGAGATCCTGTCCAGCAGGTTAAGATTGTAATCTCTTTGCTGCGAGGTGACCCTCAAAATTGGGCATTTTCATTGGCACCAGGGGATCCTGCGTTGCTCAATGTGGATGCGTTTTTCCTGGCAGAAGGGTATTGATTCTACACCTTTGGCTTGTAATAAACCACAGTTTTGGACGCAAGTGACTATGCGTATGACTCCAGACCATCAGGAGGTGATTCGCTTCCTTGTGTTGTACAATTTACATGATGTTTTGGTGCTTGGATTACCATGGTTACAGTCTCATAACCCAGTCCTTGACTGGAAGGCTATGTCTGTGTTAAGCTGGGGATGTCGGGGGGCTCATGGGGACACTCCTATGGTGTCCATTTCGTCATCTATTCCATCTGAGATTCCGGCATTTTTGTCTGATTATCGTGATATTTTTGAAGAGCCTAAGATTGGTTCACTCCCTCCTCACAGGGATTGTGATTGCGCCATAGATCTGATTCCTGGCAGTAAATTTCCAAAGGGTCGTTTGTTTAACCTATCTGTACCTGAACATGCTGCTATGCGCGAGTATATTAAGGAGTCCCTGGAAAAGGGACATATTCGTCCTTCTTCATCACCTTTAGGAGCTGGTTTTTTCTTTGTCTCTAAAAAGGATGGCTCTCTGAGGCCTTGTATTGATTATCGTCTCCTGAATAAAATTATAGTCAAATATCAGTATCCGTTGCCTTTGCTGACTGATTTGTTTGCTCGCATAAGGGGGGCTAAGTGGTTCTCTAAGATTGATCTTCGTGGGGCGTATAATTTGGTGCGAATTAAGCAGGGGGATGAGTGGAAGACCGCATTTAATACGCCTGAGGGCCATTTTGAGTATTTGGTAATGCCTTTCGGCCTTTCTAATGCACCTTCTGTCTTTCAGTCCTTAATGCATGATATTTTCCGGGAATATTTGGATAAATTTATGATTGTGTACTTGGATGATATTTTGATTTTTTCTGATGACTGGGAGTCTCATGTTCAGCAGGTCAGGAGGGTTTTTCAGGTTTTGCGGGAGAATTCTTTGTGTGTAAAGGGTTCAAAGTGTGTTTTTGGGGTTCAAAAAATTTCATTTTTGGGGTATATTTTTTCCCCTTCTTCTATTGAGATGGACCCTGTCAAGGTTCGGGCTATTTACGACTGGACGCAGCCTACTTCTCTGAAGAGTCTCCAGAAATTCTTGGGCTTTGCTAATTTTTATCGTCGATTTATAGCTGGTTTTTCTGGCGTTGCTAAACCTCTGACGGATTTGACTAAAAAGGGTGCTGATGTTGCCAATTGGTCCCCTGCTGCCGTGGAGGCCTTTCGGGAGCTTAAGCGCCGCTTTTTGTCTGCCCCTGTGTTGCGCCAGCCTGATGTTTCTCTTCCCTTTCAGGTTGAGGTCGATGCTTCCGAGATCGGAGCGGGGGCGGTTTTGTCGCAGAAAAGTTCCGACTGCTCAGTGATGAGACCTTGTGCGTTCTTTTCGCGAAAAATTTCGGCCGCCGAGCGAAACTATGATGTTGGTAATCGGGAGCTTTTGGCCATGAAGTGGGCATTTGAGGAGTGGCGTCATTGGCTTGAGGGTGCCAGACATCAGGTGGTAGTTTTGACTGATCACAAGAATTTAATTTATTTGGAGTCTGCCAGGCGCCTGAATCCTAGACAGGCACGTTGGTCGTTGTTCTTTTCCCGGTTTAATTTTGTGGTCTCGTACTTACCGGGTTCTAGGAATGTGAAAGCAGATGCTCTTTCTAGGAGTTTTGAGCCTGACTCTCCTGGGAATTCTGAACCTGCTGGTGTCCTTAAGGATGGAGTGGTTTTGTCTGCTGTCTCTCCAGATTTGCGACGTGCTTTGCAAGAATTTCAGGCGGATAGACCTGATCGTTGTCCGTCTGGTAGACTGTTTGTTCCTGACGAGTGGACCACTAGAGTCATCTCGGAAGTTCATTCTTCTACTCTGGCAGGTCATCCGGGAATTTTTGGCACCAGAGATTTGGTGGCTAGATCCTTCTGGTGGCCTTCCCTGTCTCGAGATGTGCGTGTTTTTGTGCAGTCTTGCGATGTGTGTGCTCGGGCCAAGCCTTGTTGTTCTAGGGCTAGTGGGTTGTTGTTGCCCTTGCCTATTCCGAAGAGGCCTTGGACGCACATCTCTATGGACTTTATCTTGGATCTCCCTGTTTCTCAGAAGATGTCTGTCATCTGGGTGGTGTGTGACCGTTTTTCTAAAATGGTTCATTTGGTGCCATTGCCTAAGTTGCCTTCCTCATCTGAGTTGGTCCCTCTGTTTTTTCAAAATGTGGTTCGCTTGCATGGTATTCCGGAAAACATCGTTTCTGACAGGGGTACCCAGTTCGTGTCTAGATTTTGGCGGGCAGTCTGTGCCAGGTTGGGCATTGATTTGTCCTTTTCGTCTGCATTCCATCCTCAGACCAATGGCCAGACGGAGCGAACTAATCAAACTTTGGAGACTTATTTGAGGTGTTTTGTGTCTGCGGATCAGGATGATTGGGTTGCCTTTCTGCCGTTGGCGGAGTTTGCTCTTAATAATCGGGCTAGTTCTGCCACTTTGGTTTCTCCTTTCTTTTGCAATTCAGGGTTTCATCCGCGTTTTTCATCTGGTCAGGTTGAATCTTCGGATTGTCCTGGAGTGGATGCGGTGGTGGATCGGTTGCATCGGATTTGGGGACAAGTGGTGGATAATTTGGAATTGTCCCAGGAGAGGACTCAGCAGTTTGCTAACCGTCGTCGTCGTGTTGGTCCCCACCTTCGCGTTGGGGACTTGGTGTGGTTGTCTTCCCGTTTTGTCCCTATGAGAGTTTCTTCTCCCAAATTTAAGCCTCGGTTCATCGGTCCTTATAGGATTTTGGAGATTCTTAACCCTGTTTCCTTTCGTTTGGACCTCCCGCCATCTTTCGCTATCCATAATGTGTTCCATCGGTCGTTGTTGCGGAGATATGAGGTACCGGTGGTTCCTTCTACTGAACCTCCTGCTCCTGTGCTGGTGGAGGGTGAATTGGAGTACGTCGTGGAGAAGATCTTGGACTCCCGTATTTCCAGACGGAGACTTCAATATCTGGTTAAATGGAAAGGCTATGGTCAGGAAGATAATTCTTGGGTAACTGCCTCTGATGTTCATGCCTCGGATTTGGTTCGTGCCTTTCATAGGGCTCATCCAGATCGCCCTGGCGGTTCTTGTGAGGGTTCGGTGCCCCCTCCTTAAGGGGAGGGTACTGTTGTGTATCCGCTTTTTGGGCTCCCCTGGAGGTTGCTGGTGGTACTGGTGACTTGTTTGCACTTTGCTTCTTCTGTTCACCTGCTTCCATCAGTGTTTGGGAGTTTCCTATTTAGCCTTGCTCTCCAGTCATTTCCTTGCCGGTCATCATTGTAACCAGAGCCTTCGGTTGCATGTTCCTGCTACTAGTCTGCTGATCAGCTAAGTGGACTTTGTCCTTTTGTTTTGTACCTTTTGTCCAGTTTGCAGTTTTTGTAATTCTCTGTAGCTGGAAGCTCTTGCGGGCTGAAATTGCCACTCCTGTGTCATGAGTTGACACAGGAGTCTTAAAGTAATTTCAGGATGGTTTTTGAAAGGGTTTTCAGTTGACCGTGAAGTCCTCTTTTGTATCCTTCTGCTATCTAGTAAGTGGACCTCTCTTTGCTAAATCTACTTTCATACTGTGTATGTCTTTTCCTCTTAATTCACCATTATTACATGTGGGGGGCTGCTATCATCTTTTGGGGTATTTCCCTAGAGGTAAGCCAGGTCTGTTTCTTCCTCTACCAGGCGTAGTTAGTCCTCCGGCTGGCGCGTGGCATATAGGAAGCCGTAGGTATGCTCCCTGGCTACTGTTAGTTGTGTGGTAGATTTAGCTCACGGTCAACTCGAGTTTCCATCACCCGAGAGCTCGTTCGTTACTTATGTGTTTTTTACGTTCCCTTGCCATTGGGAACCATGACAGCTAACATAACAGCGCAGGCTCCGGGACAGATTCAAACAACGCTGAGGAGGCGGCGCACGGCGCCAAGGGGGTAAGAATGACAGCTGTGCTGCGTCACATGACAAAGGAAAGTCCCTCCGACCGGACGGTTTAACGGTGTGAGGGGACACATTTCATAAGTGTCAAGTTCAGCGTTTGCAAGGACCATAATTAAAAGAGCTAAGTTTACCTTTTCCAGCATTAGTGCTGTACAATATGGCTCTTTCAGCTACAAACCCCTGGGGGAGGGGGGGTTAAAGGTTCCCTTTCAACTTGCTCCAGTGCAGGCTTCGGCCTACACTATGCTCCTTCTGCTGACCCTGGGCTCTAACACCGCCAGTTGGCGCCCAGATGTGCTAGCTGCACAGAGAAAAACACCAGCCAATGTGTCAGTGGGGTTCAGCACCGCCAGCTGTTCCCCTGCTGTGTAGCCGGCAACGTGTCCTGCAACAGCCACGCAGACACAAGAACTGAAATTGAAGGGATCCTGTCACCCCACCCCCAGGTGTTTGTATGTTTTACAGCCACCTTGTACAGCAGTAATGCTGCATGTGTGCAAGGTGGCTCAGAAACTTATTCCCCTTGCACACGTGGAACAGAACACGTCTAAAATGTGTCCTCTGTGACCATTAAACCGTCCCTGAGGTGTGACTTTCCTTTGTAATGACACGCTGCAACCCCCTTGGTAGCGCTGCCCGTCTTCTGGCATCATTGTTTGGCTGGCTGCGCCTCTGCGGCCGCCCTGGCCCACACAACGCCCCTCGGTATCTTATTTATTTTGACTGCGAGGGTGTGATTGACGGGCATGAGCAGTGCATATCTTCGCCAGGCTGTCACTCAGCTCCTTCCGCCTTCTTCAGACTGTGCGGCTTCATGGCCGCGGCATGCGATAAGGGATCAGCTGACGCCGCACAGTCTGTAGCAGGTGTAAGGACACGAGCGAGAGGCGAACATATGTACTGCGCCAGGCCATGAATCCCAGCCCCGCAGTGTGAAACACTGTAAAGACACTGCGGGGCTGGGATTCATGGGCATCGCGAACCGCACCAGCCGACATGAAATGATGTCAGAAGACGGGCAGCGCATGGCCAAGGGATAACGCAACAACGCAGACTCCTGTACAGCAAAATGCGATGCTCAGGAGGCCGCGCCAAGCACCAAGTTGGTATTTTTGCCAGCTGTGCTGCGTCTCATTACAAAGGGAACTCCCGCCTCCAAGACAGATTGACTCTATAAGGGCCAAAATGTTGTACGTGTTTCATTCAGCTTGTGCAAGGAACAAAATTAAAAGAGCAACCTTTGACTTGTGCAGCACTACTGCTGCATAAGGCGTGGCTCTTCTACTTTGTAACACCTGAGGGGGGGTTAAAGGTTACCTTTAAAATTGGTTCAATTAGGCTTCGGCCTACACTCTGCTCCCCCTGCAGAGCCTGGGCTCTAACACCGCCAGTTGGTGCCCGGTACTGCTAGCTGCACAGAGAAAAACACCAGCCAATGTGTCAGTGGGGTTCAGCACCGCCAGCTGTTCCCCTGCTGTGTAGCCGGCAACGTGTCCTGCAACAGCCACGCAGACACAAAGCTGCCACCAGTGCAGGCTTCGGCCTACACTCTGCTCCCTCTCCTCCTGCTGACCCTGGGCTCTAACACCGCCAGTTGGGGCCCGGTACTGCTAGCTGCACAGAGAAAAACACCAGCCAATGTGTCAGTGGGGTTCAGCACCGCCAGCTGTTCCCCTGCTGTGTAGCCGGCAACGTGTCCTGCAAATGCCACGCAGACACAAGAACTGAAATTGAAGGGAACCTGTCCCCCCTCCCCCAGGTGTTTGTATGTTTTACAGCCACCTTGTACAGCAGTAATGCTGCACGTGTGCAAGGTGGCTCATAAACTTATTCTCCTTGCACACGTGGAACAGAACACGTCTACAATGTGTCCCCTGAGACCATTAAAACGTCCCTGAGGTGTGACTTTCCTTTGTAATGACACGCAACAACCCCCTTGGTAGCACAGGCCTTCTTCTGACATCATTGTTTGGCTGGCTGCGCCTCTGCGGCCGCCCTGCCCGACACAACGCCCCTCGGTGTCTTATTTATTTTGAATGCGAGGGTGTGATTGACGGGCATGAGCAGTGCATATCTTCGCCAGGCTGTCACTCAGCTCCTTCCGCCTTCTTTAGACTGTGCGGCTTCATGGCCGCGGCATGCGATAAGGGAACAGCTGACGCCGCACAGTCTGTAGCAGGTGTAAGGACACGAGCGAGAGGCGAACATATGTACTGCGCCAGGCCATGAATCCCAGCCCCGCAGTGTGAAACCCTGTAAAGACACTGCGGGGCTGGGATTCATGGGCATCGCGAACCGCACCAGCCGACATGAAATGATGTCAGAAGACGGGCAGCGCATGGCCAAGGGATATCGCAACAACGCAGACTCCTGTACAGCAAAATGCGATGCTCAGGAGGCCGCGCCAAGCACCAAGTTGGTATTTTTGCCAGCTGTGCTGCGTCTCATCACAAAGGGAACTCCCGCCTCCAAGACAGATTGACTCTATAAGGGCCAAAATGTTGTACGTGTTTCATTCAGCTTGTGCAAGGAACAAAATTAAAAGAGCAACCTTTGACTTGTGCAGCACTACTGCTGCATAAGGCGTGGCTCTTCTACTTTGTAACACCTGAGGGGGGGTTAAAGGTTACCTTTAAAATTGGTTCAATTAGGCTTCGGCCTACACTCTGCTCCCCCTGCAGAGCCTGGGCTCTAACACCGCCAGTTGGTGCCCGGTACTGCTAGCTGCACAGAGAAAAACACCAGCCAATGTGTCAGTGGGGTTCAGCACCGCCAGCTGTTCCCCTGCTGTGTAGCCGGCAACGTGTCCTGCAACAGCCACGCAGACACAAAGCTGCCGCCAGTGCAGGCTTCGGCCTACACTCTGCTCCCTCTCCTCCTGCTGACCCTGGGCTCTAACACCGCCAGTTGGGGCCCGGTACTGCTAGCTGCACAGAGAAAAACACCAGCCAATGTGTCAGTGGGGTTCAGCAACGCCAGCTGTTCCCCTGCTGTGTAGCCGGCATCATGTCCTGCAACAGCCACGCAGACACAAAGCAGCCGCCAGTGCAGGCTTCGGCCTACACTCTGCTCCCTCTCCTCCTGCTGACCCTGGACTCTAACACCGCCAGTTGGGGCCCGGTACTGCTAGCTGCACAGAGAAAAACACCAGCCAATGTGTCAGTGGGGTTCAGCACCGCCAGCTGTTCCCCTGCTGTGTAGCCGGCAACGTGTCCTGCAAATGCCACGCAGAAACAAGAACTGAAATTGAAGGGAACCTGTCCCCCCTCCCCCAGGTGTTTGTATGTTTTACAGCCACCTTGTACAGCAGTAATGCTGCATGTGTGCAAGGTGGCTCATAAACTTATTCTCCTTGCACACGTGGAACAGAACACGTCTACAATGTGTCCCCTGAGACCATTAAAACGTCCCTGAGGTGTGACTTTCCTTTGTAATGACACGCTGCAACCCCCTTGGTAGCGCTGCCCGTCTTCTGGCATCATTGTTTGGCTGGCTGCGCCTCTGCGGCCGCCCTGGCCCACACAACGCCCCTCGGTGTCTTATTTATTTTGACTGCGAGGGTGTGATTGACGGGCATGAGCAGTGCATATCTTCGCCAGGCTGTCACTCAGCTCCTTCCGCCTTCTTCAGACTGTGCGGCTTCATGGCCGCGGCATGCGATAAGGGATCAGCTGACGCCGCACCGTCTGTAGCAGGTGTAAGGACACGAGCGAGAGGCGAACATATGTACTGCGCCAGGCCATGAATCCCAGCCCCGCAGTGTGAAACACTGTAAAGACACTGCGGGGCTGGGATTCATGGGCATCGCGAACCGCACCAGCCGACATGAAATGATGTCAGAAGACGGGCAGCGCATGGCCAAGGGATAACGCAACAACGCAGACTCCTGTACAGCAAAATGCGATGCTCAGGAGGCCGTGCCAAGCACCAAGTTGGTATTTTTGCCAGCTGTGCTGCGTCTCATTACAAAGGGAACTCCCGCCTCCAAGACAGATTGACTCTATAAGGGCCAAAATGTTGTACGTGTTTCATTCAGCTTGTGCAAGGAACAAAATTAAAAGAGCAACCTTTGACTTGTGCAGCACTACTGCTGCATAAGGCGTGGCTCTTCTACTTTGTAACACCTGAGGGGGGGTTAAAGGTTACCTTTAAAATTGGTTCAATTAGGCTTCGGCCTACACTCTGCTCCCCCTGCAGAGCCTGGGCTCTAACACCGCCAGTTGGTGCCCGGTACTGCTAGCTGCACAGAGAAAAACACCAGCCAATGTGTCAGTGGGGTTCAGCACCGCCAGCTGTTCCCCTGCTGTGTAGCCGGCAACGTGTCCTGCAACAGCCACGCAGACACAAAGCTGCCGCCAGTGCAGGCTTCGGCCTACACTCTGCTCCCTCTCCTCCTGCTGACCCTGGGCTCTAACACCGCCAGTTGGGGCCCGGTACTGCTAGCTGCACAGAGAAAAACACCAGCCAATGTGTCAGTGGGGTTCAGCAACGCCAGCTGTTCCCCTGCTGTGTAGCCGGCAACGTGTCCTGCAACAGCCACGCAGACACAAAGCTGCCGCCAGTGCAGGCTTCGGCCTACACTCTGCTCCCTCTCCTCCTGCTGACCCTGGGCTCTAACACCGCCAGTTGGGGCCCGGTACTGCTAGCTGCACAGAGAAAAACACCAGCCAATGTGTCAGTGGGGTTCAGCAACGCCAGCTGTTCCCCTGCTGTGTAGCCGGCATCGTGTCCTGCAACAGCCACGCAGACACAAAGCTGCCGCCAGTGCAGGCTTCGGCCTACACTCTGCTCCCTCTCCTCCTGCTGACCCTGGGCTCTAACACCGCCAGTTGGGGCCCGGTACTGCTAGCTGCACAGAGAAAAACACCAGCCAATGTGTCAGTGGGGTTCAGCACCGCCAGCTGTTCCCCTGCTGTGTAGCCGGCAACGTGTCCTGCAAATGCCACGCAGACACAAGAACTGAAATTGAAGGGAACCTGTCCCCCCTCCCCCAGGTGTTTGTATGTTTTACAGCCACCTTGTACAGCAGTAATGCTGCATGTGTGCAAGGTGGCTCATAAACTTATTCTCCTTGCACACGTGGAACAGAACACGTCCACAATGTGTCCCCTGAGACCATTAAAACGTCCCTGAGGTGTGACTTTCCTTTGTAATGACACGCAACAACCCCCTTGGTAGCACAGCCCTTCTTCTGACATCATTGTTTGGCTGGCTGCGCCTCTGCGGCCGCCCTGCCCGACACAACGCCCCTCGGTGTCTTATTTATTTTGACTGCGAGGGTGTGATTGACGGGCATGAGCAGTGCATATCTTCGCCAGGCTGTCACTCAGCTCCTTCCGCCTTCTTCAGACTGTGCGGCTTCATGGCCGCGGCATGCGATAAGGGATCAGCTGACGCCGCACAGTCTGTAGCAGGTGTAAGGACACGAGCGAGAGGCGAACATATGTACTGCGCCAGGCCATGAATCCCAGCCCCGCAGTGTGAAACACTGTAAAGACACTGCGGGGCTGGGATTCATGGGCATCGCGAACCGCACCAGCCGACATGAAATGATGTCAGAAGACGGGCAGCGCATGGCCAAGGGATAACGCAACAACGCAGACTCCTGTACAGCAAAATGCGATGCTCAGGAGGCCGCGCCAAGCACCAAGTTGGTATTTTTGCCAGCTGTGCTGCGTCTCATTACAAAGGGAACTCCCACCTCCAAGACAGATTGACTCTATAAGGGCCAAAATGTTGTACGTGTTTCATTCAGCTTGTGCAAGGAACAAAATTAAAAGAGCAACCTTTGACTTGTGCAGCACTACTGCTGCATAAGGCGTGGCTCTTCTACTTTGTAACACCTGAGGGGGGGTTAAAGGTTACCTTTAAAATTGGTTCAATTAGGCTTCGGCCTACACTCTGCTCCCCCTGCAGAGCCTGGGCTCTAACACCGCCAGTTGGTGCCCGGTACTGCTAGCTGCACAGAGAAAAACACCAGCCAATGTGTCAGTGGGGTTCAGCACCGCCAGCTGTTCCCCTGCTGTGTAGCCGGCAACGTGTCCTGCAACAGCCACGCAGACACAAAGCTGCCGCCAGTGCAGGCTTCGGCCTACACTCTGCTCCCTCTCCTCCTGCTGACCCTGGGCTCTAACACCGCCAGTTGGGGCCCGGTACTGCTAGCTGCACAAAGAAAAACACCAGCCAATGTGTCAGTGGGGTTCAGCAACGCCAGCTGTTCCCCTGCTGTGTAGCCGGCATCGTGTCCTGCAACAGCCACGCAGACACAAAGCTGCCGCCAGTGCAGGCTTCGGCCTACACTCTGCTCCCTCTCCTCCTGCTGACCCTGGGCTCTAACACCGCCAGTTGGGGCTCTAGGAAGACAAGCTTGAATAGGTCCCCATCCTGGTTCCAGTACCGTAAGCTGGTTCCGGGCAGAGCCTTTGGCTTAGGTGCCTCCCTCTGGGTATCTGAGTTCCACCAACGTCAGGTGGTCCTTGGTAGTGCTTTCAGCACGGGTACCTCCTGCTTAGTAACCGGGTTCCAGTAACGTCAGCTGGTCCTCGGTAGTTCCATTGGCTCTTGGACCTTCGGCTACCCATCTGGGTTCCAGTACCGTCAGCTGGTTCTCGGCAGTGTCTTTTGCTCCTGTACCTTCTGCTCCCCATCCGGGTTCCAGTACCGTCAGCTGGTTCCGGGCAGAGCCTTTGGCTTAGGTGCCTCCCTCTGGGTATCTGAGTTCCACCAACGTCAGGTGGTCCTTGGTAGTGCTTTCAGCACGGGTACCTCCTGCTTAGTAACCGGGTTCCAGTAACGTCAGCTGGTCCTCGGTAGTTCCATTGGCTCTTGGACCTTCGGCTACCCATCCGGGTTCCAGTACCGTCAGCTGGTTCTCGGCAGTGTCTTTTGCTCTTGTACCTTCTGCTCCCCATCCTGGTTCCAGTACCGTCAGCTGGTTCCGGGCAGAGCCTTTGGCTTAGGTGCCTCCCTCTGGGTATCTGAGTTCCACCAACGTCAGGTGGTCCTTGGTAGTGCTTTCAGCATGGGTACCTCCTGCTTAGTAACCGGGTTCCAGTAACGTCAGCTGGTCCTCGGTAGTTCCATTGGCTCTTGGACCTTCGGGTAGCCATCCGAGTTCCAGTTCCATCAGCTGTTTCTCAGCATTTTCTCAGCCTACTTGTACCTTCTGCTACATTTCCAAGTTCAAGACCCTAAAGACGACGACCCGGAAGACCACCCCTAAGATGACGACGACACCAGAGACGACAACCACTGAGATGACGACGACCCTGGAGACGATGACCCTGAAGACCACCCCGATGACGACGACCCCGGAGACGACGACCCTGGAGACGACGACGACCTGGAAGACCGAGAAGCAGAAGAACAAGAGGCTGCAGAACAAAGAGCAGAAGAACATTAAGCATAAGACTAAATATCAGAGCAAAAGATATTATCTAAATTATAAGCAGAAGAAGACTAAGCAGTGTATGGGGGTGAGTCCGTTCCTCCTCGTGGTGCCCCTGGATAAAGCCTGATGCTGCAGGCCAAACTGAACGCGGACAAATGTAACTGTTTTGTGACAGGCAGAACGGAAGGTGTAATCTTCAAACTTTTATAGATAACAACTACGGGAATGCCTGTCACAAATAAGAATATGATGAAGAAGTTGAATATGAAGAAGATAATAGTAAAATAAAAAGAATATGAACAATGTAACAAAAAAAATAATAGGTAGAAGATGAAGAAGAAGATGAATAAGGTGAAGAAGTTGATGTCAAAGAAGCTGATGATGAGGATAATGAAGAAGAAAGTGTGGGAGAAGTAAAAAAGAAGGTGAAGGGCGTGGAAGTAGTGAAACATCAATATCTGACAAAATAAAAAAAAAATTAACATAGTCAAAATCTTTCTAACGCCGAACGTCATAAAAAACAAAACAAAATCCTGCTATTCTATTAGATTGGGCTAAACCTCTGTGCCTTTAATGTCTCCGCCACGTCCCCCAATACATCCTACATTATTCTTAGTTGTTTTCCTTCATGTAGAATGAACCTACAAGTTAAGAAAGGGTTTATTTTAATTCCGATATTTTCGTCCCATTGACTTGCATTGGGATCGGGTATCGGTATCGGATTAGATCCGATACTTTGACGGTATCGGCCGATACTTTCCGATACCGATACTTTCCGATATCGGAAGGTATCGCTCAACACTACTAGTAACCCGTCTAGCAGAACCTTCTAAGTCCACTTTAATGGGGTTTTCCAAGTTATCCCCAATGCTTATATAGGGAACAGGGGTCCAGAGCCACATGTTGAATAGATTGATAGTGTGTCAACTTGGCCTTTACTCCACTCATCATCTAAAAGAATGCCAGTGAAAGCCAAATACAGCGCTAGGCTGTTTCCGGCAGTACCACTGATAATGAATAGACTGGAGGCCAAGCAGGTCAACCTCAGCTCCACGCAAGATACTTTGGGGACACATTCTTAGGTATCCAGGAATGGAGGGATTAATGGAGTCCCAGCAAACGAACCACAAGTGATCAGCAAGTTATCCCTTATCCTGTGGATTGAAACCCTTTTGAATCCACAGAGACAGCAGTCCATCTAGTTCAACCTACGCCCCTGATCCAAAGAACAGTAAAGTGATAGTTATAAAACTATTTGCTTTTCAATTCAGACAAGGCCTTGGGGCTACAAAGCCTGAAACCCTGCAGAGAAAGAAAATGCCCAAAAAGTATGTAAGGAGGAAGATTGGGCTGAGGGTACCTGTGTTGCGCTGGGTCCGGAACTGTCGAGCCTGCGTCCCTTTTTTTCCCGGGGAAAGGCAAAAAGGACCAGACCGCGGCTCTGACCCAGAAACTGGGGGGCATGGTTAAAAGGGAAATCACGTGCAGCATCGGGGAGTTTCCTGCCAGTTTCCTGCCAGTCGTGAGAGGGGCAAGGTGCATGTGTAGTGTGCTCCGCGAGGTGCACAGCCGGGTCGAGATGACATTGGGCCGGCCATATACCAGGACACTGCCGTAGCATGCCGCAGTGACAGGGAAAGAGCCGGGAGCCCTGTTCAGCTGAGTGCCAAACGTAAGCTTAAGAACCAGGGCAGGGTGCTTAAGAGCCAGGACTGTTTGTTGCTGCCCACATTGCCAGACGTTGCCACACCGTTCGACCAGGACCCTGACAGTATTGCGGCCTTGCATTCGTTGGCCACAGTCACTTATGGACTAGAGGCCCAGTGGAAGGTACCGGACACCGACTACTGCCGCCAGAAGACAGACCACCGTTACGAGCAGGACCTTCTTGGACAAGCACTGCACCAGCTGTTGTTGGCGCTACTGACTTTCAAGCAGCATCTACAGTCGGAAGAACTTCTGACGTGATAAGTGTACAAAAGGACTGCCGTTACCTTGCTCATTAACTTTGCATATTATTTACAGCTCCATTAACCTAACCAGTTCGTCTTGCAATTATCCTGCCCTCTGTAACCATGTCCATAGCACGTTGTTAAAATAAAGGACAAAGGTTTTTTTACCAGAAGACTTGTGTGGTGCTGCTATTTTCTTCCTGTTTGGATTTATTTACCCCTGAACTGTTTATTCCCTCGTTGAACCATTCATATCCCTGCGAGGAGTTAAACCCCTGTTTAATTAAAACTGTTAAAACAGTTAACCCTTGGTCTGCCTCCTGTCTGTCACTGCATCCCGCAACCTGCTTACATTGCTATACATTGCGCGCTTGAGGAAGAAGTTAAGAAGGGGCTAGACAGAGTAGTGGACCGCAACATGACAGATATTTGGCAAAGTATTGGGGGGGGTTTAAACCTTTTTCTGGCCCTATCGAATTCAGGCATCAGGAATGATCAACTTTTTGTGAAATTCGTAGCGAATTAAATATGCCTTATGCAAATCCACTCATCTCTAGTGTCCATATAAACTGAGTAACAGTTTGAGCAGAGGTGTGTCCAGAAAGGTTAAGCATGGGTGTGTCCAGTCGATAGACACATCCCTAAAGAGCCAGGGATAAAAAAAATCTAAAAAACAAACCTTAATCTGTATTAAGTTTTCTATTTAAAATGTATTGTGCCTACAAGGAAGGAGCTGTCACCACTGATATTACATAAGTTACCGTGCCATGGGTCATACCAAACTATTCCACCTCTCATGTCCCTTTAATCTGAACTGTCATCTGCCCACCAGGCACACGCGTCACACATTCATCCTCCCCAGTGTCCTCTGTTAGTTTAGTAAATCTTCACGATAGTAACTGAGACATGAGCCGCTGGATCAGCGATGAGAATGGTCTCCTGGGACTTCAAAGACTCTGATACCCTCGTGTCTGAGCTGTTGATGGCCCACAATAACTGAGATTTTCAGCGTCTTTGCCAAGAAATTGTTATTTTAGTGGAAAATCTGCTACTTCAAACAAGACGACGTGACTGGAAACTATTTCACAGATATTACTTGCCATATTACAAAACAAATCCACCCTTAAGCTAAACCAACACTGTGCATGTTAAAGGGGAATGCTACCTTAAAGGGGTTGTGAAGAATTAGAAAAACATGGGTGTTTTCTTCTATTTAGAGATTGACATCTGTCCACTTGTTAGGTACTGTATATTACTACTCGGCTCTAATGAAGTGAATGAAATTGAGTCGCAATGCCACCAAACAACCTGTGGGCTGGAATAACGCTTTTGTTTGGGCTATGGAGGAGCAGAGGTAACAGTCACACCCAACCCTATTGTCTGTGAGGGCCCTAAAGTCTTTTTACCACATTAGTAGATATCAGTGTTAGATTAGGGCCCTTTCACTAATTTTCTATTGGGCCAAACAAATTTTGCCCTTGGGTCCATCACTTCATAAATTATTGCCACTTTGGGTTTGGGGGCATAATGATGCACCCTTTGGCACTATATAGGCTCTGTAGGGCATCATATGCAAGGCCTAATGACCAATGCCTCCCATGGGAAAATCCTAAGTATGGTCACGTGATTTCCCATCTACACATTCTGCCAAGTTTTGGACAAATGTACTTAATTTGCATGGGCTCCAAAGCTACTGCCCAGATGCTCTGAGCAGTGGGAATCCAGTGGCTTCAAAGTTTGCCATCATCTTCAAAGTATTTTTTCTCTATTTCAAAGAAAATCAAAGAAATAAGAAGTGACTCAGATTAATACCAGGGCAGCAACAAGGGCTGCGAGAGGAGACGGAACCTCGTATATACGCCGTACGCATTTGTGGAGTGATCGGAGTAAACAGAGCGTGCTGATTTACGCCAAGAAAGTGAGAAGCGAGTCACAGTTTCTATATTTGTGCCCGCTGCGAACATCTAACCTTGGAACCAGCAGTTTAAAGGAACAGAATGTCAATATACTCTGCTGTGTTGCTCTCTTTGACTGTAGATTCATGGCACATCAGACAGTAATTCACTTGATATGCTTAGATACACTGGCTCAGAAGGCTGTATCACATATAATACACTTAGACTTGGATCCAGACATCTTCTGCAAAGACCGCAAACCTGCACTTGGAGCCTGAGTGATAAATACTTTGGCAGCTGAGCCATATAGAAGGATAAGCCCTCATAGAGCCATGTGTTTATCCGCCCCCGCTATCTCATACTTTAAATGTATCCCAAATCTCCTTGAGGCGCTGCCTCCTGGAAGAGCTGCCTCCTAGAAGAGCTTCTCATTTCCACATATGTAAAACCCAGAGTCAGCTGTGTCTCTCTCTATTAAGAAACATCCCCTTAACTTCCAGAATAAGAAGAAAGGGTTTATCGATAAGGAGAAAGAAAAGAATTCAGGAATGCTTTCCAGATGTGTTGTCCCCTTTGCTCCACACGCTGGACAATTATATCATTATAATGACCAGTTATATGTGACAAAGCGAATCTGCTGCACACTGATCTAAATTCGAAACTATCTATCTATTCAATATCTATATACTATGTGTTAGTACTCACCTGGTGAGATATATTTATGAAGCCACAGGTTAGGGTGGATACATTGACCCAGCACATTGGCACTACAGGCTGCAATGCACGTGAAACTGAAAGGATCCAAATGACAGGCTATGCTGGATGGCAGAAATAAAAGTAAAGCGGGGCACACCAGAAAGCACAGAACCAGGAGGTGAAGATGAGAGCAGGAAAGGAGATTAAAAGGAAACCTGTAGGTCTGAAGCAGGTTTTAGAAACCGCAGGAGTCTACCGCAGTGGTGACAGTGTAATATGGAAAGTCTATGAATTGTAGTTCGTAATACTTACAGTAAATGATAGGTTAACCAGCAGGTCTTGGAAGACGTAGATACAGAATGTAGAATCCACAATAAATTGTAGTGTAACGTGACAAGTCTCTAGTAACAATTTGTAATTCTTATTGTAAATGATAGGTTAACCAGCAAGCCCAGAAGCAGCAGATGCTGGTTGCAAAATCCACATCATATTGCAGTGCAATGTGAAATGTCTCTAGTAACAGTTTGTAATGCTTACAGCAAATGATGGGTTAGTCAGCAGGTCCCTGGAGCAGCAGATGCTGGTTGTAGAATCCACGGTAGATTATACTGTAATGTTAAAAGGCTCTAGTAACAGTCTGTAATGCATATTGTCAACGATAGTTTAACCATAGGTCCCAGAAACAGCAGATGCTGGTTGTAGATCCACAGCAGATTGCAGTGTAATGTGAAAAGTCTCTAGTAACAGTTCCTAATGCTTAAAGCAAATGATGGGTTTACCAGGTCTCAGAAGCAGTTTGCACCTAAGATTTAGCCGAAGGAACTGGATGGTGGCTAGTCCAAGACACTTAGCACCTGTACATCACTTCACTGACTGACTACTCTAACACCTCTGATGTGTCTAGGTAGACCTTAAAAGGCATTGGATTATGATCTCATTTTGTATTAAAAAACATGGAACAAAGCAAAGGGTGAAGGTCAAAGGGGAAGGAAGAGCAGCCCAGGCCAGTTATGATTGGTGGCTTACATAGTCTTATGAACCATCATGGCATTCCTTGAAGGCCCTTATTGAACTTTTCCCAGGCTGAAAAGCACTCTGTTGTATAGTTAAATGACACGTTTCAGCCAACGCCATCCTAAATTATTTATATCTGCAGACTATTCAAGGTAGTTTCAACCTCTTTCTGATCTCCACAATTGTGGAGATTTATATTTATATTACTTAATAAAATAATGGTGTAATGGAAATAGAATATGATCCATAAAAAGTCTGGTATTAATTTTACAAATGTTGCTGCAAGAATAGTCCAGTCATGTTGCATGGCTTACTTCTTCAGTTCCTTCTTCATGGCCAATTTGTTGGATAGCTTACTTCTTCTGATGCTCCTTCTTAGCCAACATGCTGGACAGCTTACTAATGATCTTGCTTCATTGCCAATTAATGGATCCCCCTACTGAACATTTTGAAGGCTGATGTATTTTCTAATGGTCAAAACCAAATTTAATCATTGCTGTCGAAGGACCATCCATGGTCGTTTCAAGGTTCTTCAGATCTCCACAGTTGCCACTCTATATTTATATTACATAAAATAATGTTGCGATGGAATGAGAATATGATCCACGAAAAGTCTGGTATTAATTTGACAAATATTTCAATAGGTGTGTGGGAACCAGTCCAATTCTCAAAAATTTCAGGCTGACAGCTCTAAGAGTTAATGAACGGGTTAAAGACTACCTGGAGGATCCATAACACATCCAGAAATAGAGTTGGCACTGGCATCACTAGGAGGGGGCATGGTGGGGGAGTCCAGGCAACATGGAGGTCATCGGTGGGATAGGAGTGAAAGCTTGGTGAGGAAATACTGAATTTCAGGACTGCTTTAATTCCAGGGTAACTTTATGACTTTCCTGGCTTAATGTGTGTCACTAAACCTGCTGACCTTGTGTAAAACCTGAGAGGTGATCAAAATCAAGAAAAACTGCCTGCCGTCCTAGCCTGGTCCTTTATGTTTCCTGTGGGAAAATTGGAATTTACAAGAAACATGAATTGAGCTATGCTTGATGGGAGGTAGAGGAGTGAACGTGCCAAGGAAGGCTCTGTAAATACTTATATATGGATATACACCCTCGAGATGAGAGTGGGACCATTCTAAGACATTAGATGCGCCATAGTCAGGAAGCAATCAAGCTACAGCTGCTTTTGCTCAATGGTACTAAAAAATAGACATCTTTTTTATGATAAACCAGGGATAAAGTGATGGAGGAACCCATAGCTACATCAAATTGTCACCCCACTCTGGGACAATGACTTTACATAACCACCCTTATATCTTCTAGATTCTAGACCTTGAGAGAAGCAAACAGTGGGAAGCCTACTCCAAATTGTCCTATTCTTTGGCATAAGCATCGAACATTTCTACTAAGAAAACTTTAAGGAGGTCTTGGAACTAGAGAACAGCAAGTCGATTTGTAGGACCCTGGCCTAGACCACATCAGTATTTTATGGTCCCCCAGTGCAACATCATCGTTACACACACATAGTCAAAAAATATTCCTTGGAAGCCAGTAGGTAGGAGGCAATTTACAGAAGTCCCATCCATCGGGCATGGAATACTGACCAGTCTTGCACGCATTTCTTCTTGAAACATTTTAGAAACTTGTAGACTATTAGATCACAATTGATGACTTAGAAAAGTTGAGGTCATTTAGCTTAGATCTGGATATTGGTTAAGAATTGGGTGGCCAATCTAATTGACAAAGAAATCTCCTCAGCTAGCCAGAGCAGCGCCACAGAATTTGAATGGAGCAGCCTCACACTTGCGCAACTTCCGCCTCATTTGAACTGAAGTCACAGGAACTCCATTTTAGTGATTTGCGAGGCTCCTCTTGCTGCTTGTTCTTCGGTTAGAGCCATATATATGATATTCTATAAAAATTGAGCAAGAGAGCAATGTTGTATCCAATAAAGATCTTCTTGAAATACCAAAAATAAGTCCCCCCATACAAAATAGATAGTTGTCGTTCGAACAATGGTTTGGCTGATCATTTGTCTAAGGGTACCGTCACACAGTACCATTTACATCGCTACGACGGCACGATTCGTGACGTCGCAGCGTCGTATGATTATCGCTCCAGCGTCGTAGACTGCGGTCACACGTTGCAATCACGGCGCTGGAGCGATGCCGAAGTCCCCGGGTAACCAGGGTAAACATCGGGTTACTAAGCGCAGGGCCGCGCTTAGTAACCCGATGTTTACCGTGGTTACCAGCGTAAAAGTAAAAAAAAACAAACCGTACATGCTCACCATCTGATGTCCGTCAGGTCCCTTGCCGTCTGCTTCCTGCTCTGACTGAGATCCGGCCGTACAGTGAGAGCAGAGCGCAGCGGCGACGTCACCGCTGTGATCTGCTCTCACTTTCCGGTCGGCAGACAGTCAGAGCGGGAAGCGGACGGCAAGGGACCTGACAGACATCAGATGGTGAGCATGTACGGTTTGTTTTTTTTTACTTTTACGCTGGTAACCACGGTAAACATCGGGTTACTAAGCGCGGCCCTGCGCTTAGTTACCCGATGTTTACCCTGGTTACCAGCAAACGCATCGCTGGATCGCTGTCACACACAACGATCCAGCGATGACAGCGGGAGATCCAGCGACGAAAGAAAGTTTCAAACGATGTGCTACGACGTACGATTCTCAGCTGGGTGCCTGATCGCAGTAGCGTGTCAGACACTGCGAGATCGTAATGATATCGCTAGAACGTCACGAATCGTGCCGTCGTAGCGATAAAAATGCCACTGTGTGACGGTACCCTAACAGCTATTTCTTCTGACTCCTCCATACACAGAAGGGCTCTGCCTGCAGCTTATCTCACCAAGAACAAAGGTTCGGTAGTCCAAAATCAAACATGCCATCTCTCCGGCATTACTTATCAGGGGAGAATAGTTAAGTCCCATACAGATTACTGTAGACTGTCAGATGATTTCTCTGATATCAGTGGGTTTGGCAGATGCTAGTCTAATGTGTTTAAGGTAACTTATTGGAAATAGGGTGTTTTCTATACTAAAGAGTCAGGACAGTAATGAAAAACATCTTGTGACCATGCTTGGTTTTTAGCAATGGCTGCGGGAGCTCATCGAAGGAAGCAAATTTTCCGCCCAACACAGTCAGGCTCTTCTTACAAAGGATCATTCCAGTCACTCTTGGAAAATGAAACATGCCATGGACACTTTCATTTTTGATGAACGCCAACATTGAGGACCCTCAAAATGATCCAATAGATGCCATCATTTTTCATGGATGCATATCCCCACCATTGAAGACCCCAATAATCCATATTTCTAAATATGGTAGACCATCATCTTGATAAGACAACCATGCAATGATATATTCTTCAATACTCTGTATTTTCCCATGAACTGTGGGAAACCATATGGACTCTGGACACCCTTATGTCATCGAGTTTTTCACATTAGGTCTTACCCTTGACAAGTTGACTCCTATATGAAACTAATTTAGGAAATATTTATATTCCGGATTAAAAGCTTAAAGTATAAAAAAGAGTGTAAGTTTGGAAAATCCAAGATATTTAGGACTCAATCCTACTGTGTGTGGTCGATTAGGTTAACATGCCGTATTATTATCTTTAGCTGTGAGACACTGAAACCCTTAACTGCTTACATCCATGCTTTTGGCTCAGATGGAGGGATATTTTTTTTTCAAAAAACACAAATATCCATTGGCAGTCAATGTTGAACCCTGAACTAAGGGCTGGGCAGTAGTGTTTGTTGTGCTACAGGCAGGAGGGATGGATTATATTCTGATCTTTTAACCTGGAATAGTTCTGTATCTGCTTGAGGGCATGTGTTCTTATCTTGCTGAGAAGCCCCGTGTTTGACGAATGTTTAAAGTATCTGGAATCTCAAAGTTCGTTCTTCAATGATGACATTTCTAAGTGTAAGAAGATAGATTAATTGTGAAATGTTCCTGAGATTTCATATTTTTGACATATCAATTAGACATGATGTGGATCAGAGAGTTGATTTGTTGACGAGGCTTATACAGGTCAATTATGAAAACCCATCAAATTCAATAAGTCATTATGGTTATAAGTTTAGGGCTTCTACTATGGAAACCCCTAAAAGAAGCCAAATACCAAAAAGTGCAGGGATAATTTCCCATATGACCATGACAGGGACCCCAACTCATAGACACCTCCAATGTGTAACCCCTTTTGCAGTATACATAATATTACACTGTCCATTCAGTCTGAAGTCTGTGCTTTGATTGACTAGTGCTTATACTGGTGAGCTAGGAAAAACCATTGCTTTCCATCGGTCATTCGGCCATGCATTAGGGACTTTCAATCCATTGCAATAGCTGGTTTACCAAATTTGGATAATCAAACCTATGCAACCAAGAAGAGGCTGATTTATGCCAAGTAGAGTGCTGTGAACCTATGCTTTAAGGCAGTGCTCGGGTTCCCTAATCATGGACTCTCCCACTAGTGTGTTTCCGGGCTTGGCTATTCAATGCTATCCAGATGCCAAGTTGAGGCAAGTTAATGCAAAAGACATCAAGCCATGGCACTTTCCCAGCTCATTAGGTCATATCAACCCTCATATAGGTGGATGAAGCATCCAGATCAGGTTCGTGTCTTGAATAGAGACTAGAAGGTCTTGCGCTATTGTAAGGCGGAAGACCGGGCTGCAGGTACCTGCGTCATGCAGGGTCAGGAAATGTCGAGGCTGCATCCAGAGTTGCCAGGGGGAAAGAATGGGGGAACAGACAGGTCCCATGTCCCGGGGAGAGCTGGGCAGTGCACAGGAAGCGCGGGAAAGAAGTCTCAGTTTCCCGCCAGCAGCGAGAGCAGAGGCAAGCATGCTGCTCGCTCCGCAGCATGAGAGACAGCACAGAGTTAAGCTGTGGTAGGACTTTCACATACATGTCATTAAGCCAGTGAGTGTGCAGAGCGCAGTGCGCCCAGCTAAGCAGAGCACAGTGCTCGCGCAGAGGAGCGGGTGCCACGTGCAGGATCCTGAGATGAGTTCCCCATTGTTGACAGACCCACAGCTGCACTCCTGTTGTACAGAGACTCCTGCAGCGCTCCCCACTTTGGCTGCACAGATCTATGGACTAGGGGCTCAGCGGGCAGAACCGATGACCGCCTGTTGCCACCAGAAGCAGAACTGTGCTTTGTTGGAATTCATCTGAGGACACCACGCCGGCCATTGCCGGTACTCCAACTCCCATCAGACTGCATGTGGATAAGGACCAGAGAAGACTACAATAAGTGTCATTTAAATATCATACTGTCGAGTCAACCCTCTAACCCCCTTGTTGATTGTTCATTGCTCATTGTTTACTAACTCCCTGTGAGGAGACCACTGACATCCCTTTAGTTAAAAAATTAAATAATTTGGTTATACAGCCTTGTTCTGCAATTCCTGCGTTACTGCATTCCCGCACCTGCTTACATTTCGCGTATTCGGCAGGATGCAGTCCATGAGCGCAGAGGTGGCAGACCGAGCTGTCATGGGTGCCCCAAAGTCTAGCTAGTGGCTCGGAGCCATGCTTAGCAATCTCTCTAAATTTACAGGGAGTAATATCATGCTGTGGGACTGGACTGAGCAGGTTAAACGCATGGAGAACAGGTGCTGGGATGACCTCGGGGTGACTGGGTGCAACTCCAGCAAGAAGGTAAGGAACTTGCCCAGTTGAGACAGTGGGTGGCTCTGAAGAGACTTCCCAGCCGGAGAGAAAGAGAGGCTCTGTCCCTGGGGACCCTGCAGATTCTACGGCAGTGAAAGAGACTCCAGTTGGAGGACAGCTTGCTGTATAGAAAAAGGCAGTTGGTGCAGGAGTTGGGGGTCACCTGGCAAGTGGTGCTCCAAGAGAAGTTTATCCGGGTAGTGGGTACGGAGGCACATGAGAGAGGGGCTCACTTTGGTCTGAAGAAGACATGCAGTGGTTGCAGAAGCTGGTATATAACCCCCGAGTGAAGACTGCAGTAGAGGAGGCCTGTCAACAATGTCGGAGCTGTGAACTAGCCAAACCTCCAGAGCAGAAAACCCCGACACAGACCATCGTGACTTCTGCCCCTTAGAGTTATTGATGATCGATTACTTAACCATGGGCCCGGCTCATCTCCGATATGAACATTGTCTGGTGATGACTGACCACTTTACCAAGTTCACTGTAGTGACTCCAACTCAAGATCAGACTGCTGAGTCACTGCGCAGGTCACTTGCCAAGACTTCATCCGGGAGTATGGTTGCCTGAAGAGGATCCATTCCGACCAAGGCGCTTGTTTCCAAGGCCGAGTGATGGAGGAGTTACATCATCTGTACCGAATTGAGAAGTCAAGGATGACTATCATCCTCACGGAAATGAAGCCTGTGAACGCTTCAATCGGACTCTAATTCAGATGCTCCGAACATTGGAGGAAGATCGGAAAATACAGTGGCCTGAGTACGTGGCCGAATTGGTCTGGGTGTACAACAATCGAGTGCACAGTACACCATGATACACTCCATATACTCTGCTGTTCGGGTGAAAAGGACGGGAAATTATAGAGCTGGAGTTGGATCTAGTAGAAGACTACCCGCCGATGGGGGTGTTTTCCTGGGTCCGAAAACATCGACATCAGCTGCAGACTCTTCACCGGCTGGTGCAGACTAAGTTTCAGGGAACTCCATCACCATGAAATAACCCCATATCGGGTGAAATGCCAAGTTGGGTCCGATAATCCAGTATATGAAGTTCAACCCGAATGGGAGAAGGAGCACCTACTCGAATAGTCCACCGCAGCATGTAGCGTCCTTGCTTGACACAGGGTCCTGAAGAAGGAGAGAGAGTGTCGAACACCACCAAAGCGCTCACCCCAACTGTTCTTGACTGTGATGAGGAAGAGACACTTGCTTCGTTCTCAGACTTGGATAGTCTGACATCCGCCAGTCTCAGGGAGGTGTGCAGGCCTGAAACCCCAGAGACAGTCGATTCGTCAGATCAAGATGTGTTCCCACCCTCTACCACGCAACCTGAACTATGCCGTACGGAGCGGACGACAGCTCGTTATGAACAAGACCAGTTTATTAGGCAACGAATTATGCAAGAAATGGAAAAGTGCAAATGTCTGATGAAGGAACTCTTACCCGTGGAATGGCGAGTTAAAAGAGGGTGGGAATGTAAGGAGGAAGACTGGGCTTCGGGTACCTGTGTCAATTCAGGTCCGGAACTGTCGAGGCTGCATCCAGCATTGCCGGGGGTAAAGAATGGGGGACCTGACAGGTCCCATGACCCGGGGAGAGGGGGCGTGGCTAAGCCAGGCAGTGTTTAGGAAGCACAAGAAAGAAGTCTCAGTTTCCCGCCGGCAGCGAGAGCAGAGGCAAGAGTGCGGTGCGTTCCGCAGCGTGAGAGACAGCGCGGAGTTGAGCTGTGACAGAACTTTCGCTTATGCGCCAGTAAGCCAGTGAGTGTGCAGATTGCCGCGCGCCTGGCTAAGCAGAGCACAGTGCTCGCGCGGAGGAGCGGGTGCCACGTGCAGTACCCTGAGGTCCGTTTCCTATTGCTGACAGATGCGCGGCTGCACCCCTGTTGTACAGAGACTCCTGCAGCGCTCCCCACTTTGGCTGCACAGATCTATGGACTAGGGGCTCAGAGGGGAAAACCTGTGAACGCCCGTTGCCGCCAGAAGCTGGACCGTGCTTTGTTGGAATTTATCTGAGGACACCAAGCCGGCCGTTGACGGTACTCCAACTCCCATCAGACTGCATGTGGATAAGGACCAGAGAAGACTACGATAAGTGTCATTTAAATATCAGACTGTCTAGTCAACCCTTTAACCCCCTTGTTGATTGTTCATTACTCATTGTTTACTAACTCCCTGCGAGGAGAATATTGCTATCCCTTTAATTAAAAAATTAAATAATTTTGTTATACAGCCTTGTTCTGCAATCCCTGCGTTACTGCATTCCCACACCTGCTTAGACTATGACCCTTGTGCCCCACCATCATGCCAGATATCCGTAGACATGCAAAAAAGATGGTGCTAGGATCCAGTACTTTATCATCAGCTAAATATTTTATTCTAATGGTACAATTTTGGAGGAACAAGGAGGACGACGAGGACGTTTGGGGAGAATGGGGTCAAGCAGATGACTTTTGTTGAAGTTTTACGCGAATTCTACTAGATGAATGCAAAATTCTATTTCTATGAAAATCCAACAGAGACATTGACTTGATGAGTGAAAAGATTAAGGGAAAAAGGGTGAGAAAATGTAAAAATAACGTGAAATGTGAAATGATCCCTGTTAAATGGATCCAAAATCATCTCTGGTCTTCCGTGAGGAAATTGCCAAGTCCTGATCTGTCCTCTCCAAGCTCAACATCAAGCTAACTATTTGTGATCGAGAAATGTAAGACGACCTCCTGTTATTCCTCCAGGGGCTGCAGGGAAAGTTCATACAACGCGTAGTAATAATAATCTGTAGATTAAAGAGATTTCCTAAATTTGAGCATTTGAAAAGGAAACTTTTGGTCAGATATTTAAAGGGGACCAATCCTCTTAATCCCTTCACGACATGTCACGCATATTTATGTCATGTCGTGTCGTGTCCCTGTCTTTGATGCGGGCTCACACGCTGAGCCCGCATCTTTCCCTGCACATGACAGCTGACTTAAGAGCTGTGGGTGTACTGGAGCTCCACCTGCGGCTGTGAACCAGTTAAATCCCGCTGTCAATCTCTGACAGCGGGATTTAACATGCGCCGGACGGAAGCACGTCATTAATCCTGCCCATTGGCAGGACCCCATTTGCCCCATTGAAAATAAAACAGCTAAGAAAATACACATATTTGGTATCCCTGAGTTCAGAAATGTCCGATCTGTCAAAAAAATTTATAAATTAATCCGATCGGTAAGCAGTGTAATGGGAAAAAAAGTTGAAACGCCAGTATTATGTTTTTTGGGCCACCTTAACATTGCAATAAAATGCAATTAGATTATGTACTCTAAAATTATATCAATAAAAATGTCAGCTGAGGGCGCAAAAAATAAACCCTCATCCAGCCCCAGATGCCGAAGAATTAAAACGCTATGGGTCTCGAAATATGACAACAAACACAAAAACTTTTTTTCACCACTTAAATAAAAAAATACACTATATAATAAATACTGCCAAGTTAGTTTTACTGTATAGTGAACATAGTAAATAATAAAAATAAAAAAAAACAAAAGCGGAATTGCACTTTTTTTTTAAATTTCAACATCCTTCAACATCGTTTTAATTTTCTACCATTTTTCATTAAGCTGTATGATAAAATCAATGGTTCCATTCAAAAGTACATCTAATACCGCAAAACAACAAGCCCTTATATGGCTATATTGAGGGAAATATAAAAAACAACGTTATGTCTCTTGAAAGGAGGGGAGCTGTAAAGAATATTGGAGATGTAATTTCATGTCAATCATTTCTATCCTGTTTGGCATGGGATTATAAAACCCCTTCCCATGTTCAGCTGTAACAGGACACCTAGCTCAGCAGGGTAGTCAAGCCTCAAAAGGCTGTGAGTGACAGATCTTAAACCTTGAGCCAGATATGCTCAGAACCAAAGACTTGCTTGTAAAACATATACCATGCAGTCTAACTGCTTTGTTTAGTTAGCTATGTATCATAAGGAGAATATGGCCGTCCTAGTCACACATCGGTTACATTTTCGGGATCTCCGGACCAAACACCTTCCAGGGTCTCGATCCATTCTAGCACTTCAGGGTAGGGAGATACATAGAATGACTAGTAGAAGCCAGGTAGCAAAGCTATGTTTGGTCTCAAAGGTGCCTGATCGGATCCGATGGAGCCAAAACTGCCTCTGTAGGACTGTCCGTTAAAAAGTTATGACTCATCTTCAGTTTTGGAGTTTTTAACTTCTAGAGGCAAGGGGAGGGTATTTAGGTGGGGACCACATCGAGAAACATGCTGTGAAGGACCTAAGAACCAACAGGCAGCACATCCCCCCTGCGGCCCAGCACATACATGGTCAAAGATCAACCCATCTGCATTTGCATATCTGACCATTGTATATGTGTAACCATTGTGTATATAGTGTATTGTCTAGTGTTCCCTTAAGGTGATTAAATATATAATTTAACCTTGGGTTGCTCTTTTATCTTGATCCACAAATCCACAAGTCCGTTTCTCGGGTTAACACTCCATGCTACCGAGGCTCGTTTCTGGCCCGATATAATTCCTTTAATGGATCGGGCTTATACCTAACGAGGAACTGGTGGCAGTCAGTCTTACGGTCTGACCAGATGCTGTTTCACTGGTGTTAGTGAAAGGGGCCTCTCAGCCTGTCAGGGTCATGAGCGAGTGTGGTGCCATGTCACTGACTGTGTGGTCCACATCCTCTCACTCCCCGTGTTTCCCTGAACTTGTGTGGACAGGGGGTGTCTGTGTAAAACTGTACCAAGCTGACCTTACGTGCCCCCAGTGGATATGGAACATGATGAAAAAATGAAAACTGGCTATGGCGGCGTGATGGGGTTAAGGGTTTCTGAATGGTGACAGCTACTGTGCCTATTAAATGTCCAGCAAAGTGTGGATCAGGGCAGGAGAAGGCATCACCCCTTACACTGAAAGAAATTACTTCTTTTTCAACTCTCTTGAACGACTGAGATTAGGGGAAGGGCGTTTATTATAAATGATACACTTACACCCTTCATAGAGAACAGTATTAGGACACCTCCACATCCCCTATAGAAGTACCACGTACCTCCATGAAGTCACCTGCCTATGAGCCTACAAAGTAGCTGTATGTAGGTGGCAGATTTTTAACCTGATCGGCTCACAATTGTCTATTTAACCGAGAAAATTGGGGAAAACTCTTGGCAAACCACGGGCATGTTGTTGGCAAGCAGTAAAGGCCTTGGCAGGGTAGACTGTGTAAAGCCATCAAGCTGGTCCTGCAAGTGAAATGTATTTCAATTACACAGATCTGCCTGTAGACAGCATAGTGTTTCGCAAGAGGCGCCTGACTGCGTGTGAATAGGACGGACAGCTGGGACACAGACGGGATGCTCACATCACTTATGCTTTCCAGCTGCTGAAAGACGGAAACTGGAAGCTGACGTCAAATAAGGAACTCACTGCCCATCGTCTAATCTTCTCCACCTGTATTCTAACCCTGAATATGACTGGCTGCCCCCCATATACATATCTAACATAGTCGTAGAAACAATCAGCCTGGAGCAAGTCTCAACCTTTTCAGCCCCATTAACCTATAGGTTTCAGTTATGTGGGGTACGAGAAGTGACAATTTAAACCTAGATGTTAGCCACCGATCCATCAATTATCTGAGAATAAAACAGAAAACCTTGAAAATTAATTTGTATAATACCTATTTGGGAATTCTAAATCAGTGATGTAGTATGGGGTAGTAGAGCCAGAGCGGCGGTTTCACTGGGCGTCAAAGTTTATGTAGTGTAATATTTATTAGGGTAAGGACTAAGGTTAGGGTGAGGGATAGAAATAGGCTTACAGTGATATTAGGGTGAAAGCTAAGGTTAAGGTGAGTGATAGAGATAGGGTTAGGGTGATGTTAGGATGAGAACTAGGGTAAGGGTGAGGTCTAGCATTAGGGCTAGAGATAGGGTTGGTGTGAGGTTGTGAGTTAGGGCGTGAGTTAGGGCAAAGGCTAGAGATAGGGTTAGGGTGAGGACTAGAGTTAGGGTGAAGCCTAGAATTAGGGTGAAGGCTAGAGATAGGGTTAGGATGAGGGCTAGAGTTAGGGTTAGAGATAGGGTTGAGGTGAGGGCTAGAGATAGGGCTAGGGTTTAGAAGAGGGTTAAGGTAATTAGACTGTTACTTAAAAAAATATAATAAAACAAACAAAAAGCATATAAATAAATATAGCAATGTATAACTTTGTTTTTAAAATTTTTGCAAGAAACAATGAGATCAAAGCGCAAATTATAATTTAAGTAGTATTTTCCTCAAATTACAATACATGTTCTTGAAGGAAAAGGGGTTCAATACTGGACTGCAGGAAGGGACTCAAATCATGCTACCCGCTGTACTTTCCTTGCCCTGTGCAATAGCAACCAACACTACACCATTGATCTGAAGTAATACGGGGAGGTCCCACAATCAGGACCCTCATCTATCAACTGGAGGGGAGAGTGGCCTCAAGAAGTCCCTTGCATTCTGGAGGACCCAACATATCCATTTGTTACTCATTGACGTCAAGGGAAACTGCATATTTAATTTTTCCGCCTATGGTAGCGCTGTAGAGAAATTGAACACTCAGTGCCAGATTCCAGCTAATGTAATGGGGTCTTAGCAGCAGTACATCCCTTGAACAGCTAATCATCGGGGGGGGGGGGGGGGGCTGTAAAAAAAAAAAGCACTTATAGCTAATGTCTTTTTACTAAATCATCCGAAAATGCTGATTGATTTCAACAAATTCTACTCTACCCTTCTGACCACAACGGTGGAAATATTTGCACACAAAATTCTCCAAGCGAGAGAGAAATCATTCATGATCCAATGTGCGCTTCAAGGTAGAAGCCACAAGGGGGCAACAAGCCGCAAACAAAGCTGTATCCTAAAACCATATTCTGTCCCTATACTCCTAAAATGGCAACTACTGTAAGGGTGTGCAGTCACAAGAAATATTTGGAACAAAGAGAAAGTGCCAGATCAAGGTCTGTAAAAAATGTGCTTGTCATTCATAGAATAAGAAAAAGTAATATTGTCCAAAATAATACTATTGTACAACGCCATATAACAATACCATAAAGTTCTTCACCATACTGCCATATAGTGCCCACATAACAGAGGTAAAAGGCCTTCAAATAACAGCAGTAAACAGTGCCCACGTAATGCCGGGAAGTGATGTCTGCATAATAGTGCCAAACATTGTGTGCTTAGTACGTTGTACAAATTATGCTGCTATACAGTGACAGATAACAGTACCACACAGCGCTAACATCATGCCTACATAACAGTTCGTAACAGGTAATAGCATCCTAAACAGAGAGCTGAAATTCTAATATATGGCACACAAATTATACTGCTACACAGTGACAAATACCAGTACTATATGGTGCCCACATAAAGCTGATGTGTTCCTGTATAACAGTGCCTAAGGCCGGCGTCACACTAGGTGTATGAAAAAAAGGTCCGTTTTTTATGACCGTAATACGCAGAAAAAATCCAGAAAGTGTTCCGTATGTAATCCGTTGGCAAGGTGTGGCCGCGTATTTTGCACATGAAATGTTGAGTATGTAATCCGTATGACATCCGTACTGCGTTTTTTCCACGCAACCTGACAAAATGGACATTTAACGGTTTTGTAGCCTGAAATTAATTTAAATCAGCATCAGCAACCCAATTTAAGGCCTCCACAACAGGTGTCACCCTCCCATATGGCCATTTTGTGGTTGTGCATCTGTTGGTGTGTTGTGGTAACGTTTGCACCATGTCTGACCTACTGCACTTCACCCCAACTCAGCGGTTTTTATTTAACTGGGTCTTGTCGCGTCGGTTTGGGCAGCCATACCCTGTGATTGTAGATCTGCGAAGGAGGAGAAGAAGAATGTGGGTGCATCATCTTTTGACCCAACACCTCACTAAAGGCCATTTTCAGAGGCTCTATACAGCTCTGCGTGCACATCCTGATAAGTTCTACCTATACTGTCGAATGACAATACCAACATTTGATATCTTGTTGGAGACAGTACGTCCAGGACTCACGTATCAGGACACCAGGATGTGAAAAAGCATATCCGCAGAGGAGCGTCTTCTCCTTACCTTACGGTATGTATTCAACATCCTCACATACTGTATGTTCGTGATGTTTTTTTAAGGGTTGTTTGCTAGCAGCTATTTGAAAATATATGTGTTCATTAGGGCAAAACCACATTAAAAATATGTATTTGTAATGTTCTACTTATGTACCCTAGGTAAATATAGATTCATTTCATTGATATTCCAGTGTTTTTTAGTAAACAACATACTTGCACTTTATCATGTTTTATCCAAACTATTGTTACATAACTAATATGTTTTTTGGGGTCCTTTCAGCTTCCTGTCAACTGGATTGTCTTGTCTTATGCGGGACTACACCTGGAGTTTCTCATTGGGCGGTCCACGATTTCTGGCATTGTGCACTCAACATGTAGTGAAATATGGGCTAAACTACATGAACTGGTCATGCCTGAGCCAAAAATGGCTGATTGGCTAAAAATAGCCCGTGGGTTCAATGACACCTGTGACTTCCCACACTGCATTGGAGCCCTGGATGGGAAACATATCAGGGTGCGTAAGCCGCCGAACACTGGGTCCCAATTCTACAATTATAAGCAGTTTTTCTCTGTAGTTCTGTTAGCTGTAGTTGACAGTAACTACAGGTTTATAATTGTAGACATTGGGGCCTATAGGAGAACAGGAGACTCAAGGGTGTTCAATTCGTCCATTATGGGTCGGCGGCTGCGTGAAAACCAGTTAGACCTCCCAACACCACAACTCCCAGGCTCCAATGCTCAACCAGTGCCATATGTTCTTGTGGGAGATGAGGCCTTCCAATTGACAAGGAATGTCATGAGGCCTTATCCCAGGTGCAACCTGGACCACCGGCGGCGTGTATTTAATTTGAGGCTTTCCAGGGCGCGTAGACTGGTGGAGTGTGCCTTTGGGATTCTGTGTGCCAAATGGCGTCTCCTCCAGTCTGCCATTCAGCTGAGTGAGGCTACTATTAATGAAAAAATTAAAGCGTGTGTTGTTTTGCACAATTTTACTAGACTTCATAATTGCCCCTCATCTGCTATTGGTGAAGAAATGTTGCCCAATGTGACTAGCCCTACACCACATGTCCCTCCTCCGCGCCGTCCCCTTTCTGGACTAAAAGTGAGAGATATTTTCACAAATTATTTTGTTTCTCCTCAGGGCGCTACTCCCTGGCAAGATTATGCTGTTTCTCAGTTATGATTTCTTAATTTCCAAACTATATTATCTGCAAAAAATATAATTTTTCTTTATAAACAGTACTCTGTGTGTTGTATTTACTTAATTACCAGATGGTTATGAAAAGAGCATATGTGTGTGATGTAAGAATGATTGTCCCACAAACGTTAATTGGCTTTTGACTATATTTTTTAATTATAGCAAAAGCCTTTTGTTGTTAACGTTAAACCATATTTTTGTCATATGGCTTTGTATATCTCTTTTTTTTTTTTTTTTTTTAAGAACAACATAACAAAGTGCTATTACAGCACAAAGTAAACCAAAACATGGTTATGCAGCAAAAAGCCAAACACCATTAAATATTTTTTACAGATTTCTGTACGTTGGTGGAGGTGATGGCGGAAGCTCAGGGTCCTGCTCAGGTGGCCTTTGTTGGGCCAATTGTCCTTCACCCTGTGTGGATGCTGTGTAGGGCGGATCCAAATACAGGCCTTGATCATATTGGCCAGTTGGGTATTGCCCATAAGAGATTTGACTCTGGCCCTCATGCTGCTGGAAATATGGCCTTGACTCATAGCCACCCCCAATATGGCCATGTCTTCCAAACCCAGGTTGGGACCAGCCTACAGCGCTGAGTCTGGACAAGTGGGCATATTGGGAAGGTTGGTTGTAGGCTGCCATATGGTACGGTGCGGGCCTTGGTAGGTTTTGGGTGGTAAAGGGTTGAGGTGTAGGCACACGTGGAGGAGGTGCTTCAAATCCTGATTGACCATGCACCTGTTGAGTTCGTGGAAGGCGCAAGAGGTTATGTGGTGAAAGCTGCCTTCTCTCAATAAATTCTAAAACCTCATAGGGGTCATTTGGGAAGATGCTAAATCAATCAGGATTTGAATACACCCTCTCACACGTAGCCTCACCTCACAGGGAAGGGGATGGAGGTACCGGGCCAGGCTGCAAGCAAAGGCCTCCTCACCATCATCCGTGGCTGCCCTGGCCAAACAATTAAGGACCCCAGCGTCCACATTCCTCCTACTCTCTTGCAGCTCTCTCCTTCTGCGGCCTCTGCGTAAAGGCCCAGCTGCCTGTGGGGAGGACACCAGTGGGACAGTGGGGCTGCTGCTGCGTCCATGCTCTTCCTGGCTTACATGATCTGGTGCTGCTGTGGGTGGTGGTGCTGCATCTTGGCCACTTGTTGCTGGATCTTGGGATGTGGAAGTAGATGGTCCAGGAAGGATGGAGCTAGAAGAGGCCAAAGATGGGCCTGCCACCTCTTCTTCTACACCAACCGGATCAATGACAACCTCCAAGACCGACCTGGTCTCCCTCTCTGTGAGGTTGGACTGTGTTCTCTTATGAAATTATGAAAATTAATACCCCTAATTAGGAGTTTAGTCAATTGAAAACATGTGTATTGTGTTGTGAGGTTTTTACTTACAGTCTTAGATCCATACTGGGATCCAAAAAGGAAAGACGATCATAGTAGATGTACTTTCTCTTTTTTGTTGGAGCTGCTGACCCACTCCTGGCCCGCTGCTGCCTTTCCCTGCGATATTGGTCCCTGATGCTGCGCCATCGTGTCATAACATTTTCCACTGCAATGACATGGTAACAAGTATTCTATAAGGTCATTCTGCACATTGCTTAAA
This sequence comes from Ranitomeya variabilis, assembly GCF_051348905.1. Lineage (NCBI taxonomy): Eukaryota > Metazoa > Chordata > Amphibia > Anura > Dendrobatidae > Ranitomeya > Ranitomeya variabilis. Next base: position 589,318,155 of record NC_135232.1, on the reverse strand, counting down.
ACAGTTGTCATTGATTGATCATATTTTAACGAGGATAATAAAATGCCTTCTTAAATGAAGTTCCTAAAGTAAAAATGGCTTAAAACCCCCAAAAAAGTATACACAATAAAATGAAACCCCACAAGGACAGGGTCCACTCCCCTCTGTACCAGTCTGGCGTTCAAAAAAATATTACCCTACGCAACATATATATCTCTGTACGTAAACCCTTTCTCATGTCCAGCATCTTTGTTTTTGCTCAAAAATACAAAAACAAAAAATACCAGACTAAGCCAAAAAATAATCTGCATGAAATCATCTAGGTAAAGCATTTTTCAAGGTTAATTAATGTTGAAACATGAGTGTACTTACAAAGTTGTGTCTGCACCGCACGTGTGCGTTGGTCAAAATCTGGGAATAGGATCCCACAGATGGTCCTCCAAGCTGCCTCTTTCCTGGCCCGGTTTGAATAGTTGGGATCCCACTGGTCCCATATTTCAGGCCTTTCTTGGACCAGGATGAGGAGCATATCCACATTAATTATGGATGCCATGCTGCTTGCAACTCCATGGAGGCGAGCGCCAGAATTCCGGGATGTCTGTCTGGCTTTTTCAGCTAATTAGCATGTCTGAGCTTCCTGATTGAGGGCTTGGCACATTTCCTGGCACCTGGAGATGTCTGGCGTATTTCTCACAAGTCACACTGCTGGTCCGTGTGTAATCTGTATTTTTCTTGCCCCCATTGACTTTTATTGGCGTATTTTTTGTGCAATACGCTGACAAAAGCAGCATGCTGCGATTTTCTACAGCCGTACAATACCGTATAATACGGATGCGTAAAATACGGCAGATAGGAGCTGCCCCATAGAAAATCATTGGTCCGTGTGCAATGCGTATTTTCTGCGCCTCTTATACATCCGTAAAACTCGCTAGTGTGACGCCGGCCTAACAAGTAAGAATGTCCTAATCAACAAGCAAAAATTATATATTGATAAATAACTGTACCATATGGTGCTGAAATATAATGAATATAAAGTAACAAAGTACCAAAGAGATGAAATAATACTATTATACTGTGAAAAATAACAGCACCATGTGGTGCCGACAAGTGACAACACATAACAGTGCTTGGCAGGTAATGAAGTAGTAACCAGAATGAAGAATATAGAGCTATGCAGTGACAAATAACAGTATCATATTGTGCTCATAAATTATAACAGAGCCATATGGTGAACATTTACAAGTAAACATGTAACAGTACTAAAATAATGGTGCAATACAGTGCCAAATAACAGTACTATGCATACGGTAAATATTAACAAGTAAACATGTAACAGTGCCAAAATAGTGCAATACAGTGCCAAAATAATAATACGATACATATGGTGAACATTAACAAGTAAACATGTAACAGTACCAAAATAGAATTAGTCTTACCGGTAATTTGGCTTCTAGGAACCTTCCACGACCGCACAGAAGGTAGTCTCCACGCCCTAATGGGGGACAGGAAGCACAAAGAGGTTAAAAGCCCCACCTACTCGCCAGTGACTTACAACTAACACCATAGCACCGGTTACCTTGAGATTCCCAGGAATTATCCAAGGAACATAGGGAGGGAATTAGTGCTGTCGTGGAAGGTTCCTAGAAACCAAATTACAGGTAAGACTAATTCTATTTTGACTAGTCACCTTCCACAACAGCATAGGAGGAATACCAACTAATTTTCCACTAGGGGGTGACAACAGCCTGAAGCACCTTCCCGCCAAAGGCTAAATCCCTATTGGATAATAAGTCCAATCTATAGTGTCTGGTAAAAGTATGAAGTGAAGACCATGTAGCGGCCTTGCAAATCTGCTCGGTGGATGTGCCTGCTCTTTCAGCCCAGGAGGCTGAGGTAGATCTTATAGAATGAGTCTTGACCTCGGAGGGGGGTGTCATATTCTGGGCTAGATATGCTTCAGATATAGCCCTCTTGATCCAATTCTCGATGGTACTCTTCGCCACCTTCTTTCCTTTATTTCGACCCAATGGATGGACAAATATATTCTGGTCAACTCTCCATGGTTTGGTTTGCTGTAAGTAGTGCAAAATCGTACCCTGAACATCAAGAGTATAGAATTCCTCCTCTGCATTTGTTGGATTCTAGAAAAAGGAGGGGAGGACGATGTCTTGTGAATGGTGGAAATCGGACACCACCTTGGGCAGAAAAGACAGATCAAGATGAATAACTATACAATCGTCTTTGATTATCAAATAAGGTTCTCTTATAGATAATGCCTGTAATTCCCCTATTCGACTTGCCATAGTTATAGTGAGTAGCAAGGCTGCTTTGAATGAAAGAAGCTGAGGGGTATAGGAGGATAGAGGTTCAAATGGTGGTTGTGTGAGGCCTTTGAGGACCAAATTTAGAACCCAAGAGGGGATAACAGTCTGATTCCTGGGACGTAGTCTAAGGGCCCCTTCACACTGTGCAATCAAAGTCTGAACGAGCGTTCGATTTGTGACGTTTATCCGTCCTCGTTCCGAGGTTGCAAAGTGTGACATGGCGTTACGATTTGCGACGCAGCCCAGCATCGTACGATGTGAAAGAAAGAGCAGAACTTTCTTTCGTCGTAAATGTCCCGCTGTGGCGGTCGAAATCGTAGTATGTGACGGCGGTCATACGAGCTCGTAATGCGACTACGTGGGTTGGGCTTCCGCATACCTGTCTCCTGATTGGGCGTGACGTTTTAGCACGCCCATGCTGGTAATACGTCACGCTCGGAGTCGTAGGACTATGGCGGTGTGAAGGGTAGCGTACGATTGCGACGCGTGACGTTCACATCGCAACTACGTCAGAAAAAGCGTTAACATCGTAGAGTGTGACCGCTGGCTACGAGCTCGTACTGCGATGTCGAATATGACGCAAATGCGTCGTAATCGTAGCAGAATCGACCAGTGTGAAGGGGCCCTAAGGGCTGACACCATGAATCTTTTAATTCAATTATGGCTGGCTAAGTCCTGATCAAATACAGAGCTCAGGGCAGAAACCTGAACCTTCAAGGTACTAGGCTTGAGGCCTAAAGGCCCCTTCTCACTTAGCGAGATCGCTAGCGAGATCGCTGCTGAGTCACAAGTTTTGTGACGCAACAGCGACCTCAGTAGCGATCTCGCTATGTGTGCCACGTAGCAGCGACCAGGCCCCTGCTGTGAGATCGCTGGTCGTGTCGGAATGGCCTGGGACGTTTTTTGATCGTTGAGGTCCCGCTGGGTAGCACACATTGCTGTGTTTGACACCTTAACAACGACCTCGTTGACGACTCAGACACTGAATCGTCATAATAGCTCCCATGTGACATCGTTGTACAGGTCGCTACAGGTCGCTGGTGAGATGTCAAACAGTGAGATCGCAGCAGCGATCGCTGGGAAGATCTCACTGTTTGACATCTCACCAGCGACCACATAGCGACGCAGCAACGATCCCTGACAGGTCGTATCGTTGTCGGGATCGCTTTAGCGTCGCTAAGTGAGACGGGGCCTTAACTCTAGCCCCCTCTGTAGGAAGTCCAATATTTGCGAAATGTTGGAGTGGAATGTTTGTGGTACGTTCCTAATGCACCAGGATGAAACTCTTTTCCACACCTTGTTATAAATGACATTGGTGACAAGTTTCCTGGACTTCTGTATGCTGGAAATTACTATGTTTGAAAGCCCTCATGCACATAACACCTGGACTTCAGTAACCAAGCAGCCAATTTCAGTTTTTGAGGATTCAGATGATGCAGAGGTCCCTGCGAGAGAAGGTCGGCGTCCAGTAGTAACTGGACTGGACCATCTATCTGGAGATCGATGATAAGGTTGAACCAGCTCCTTCTTGGTCACATTGGACCTGTCATGGTGGTGGTCTGTTTTCTCTCCCGGTCCTCACGGGGTCAATTGTCTTTGGCCTCCTTTTGGATCTGGGATGGACATATATACCCACACCAGGCTTAGGTTCCCTGTAAGTTATACTTACGCCCTCGGCTGAGTGTGTTGACCCTCGTGTGCCTGTGCTTTGTGCCTGCTCTTGTTCTTGATCTTTTGGCTCTGACCCGGTTTGTCCCTCTGTTTGTGATTTGGTATTCTGTCTAGGTACTGTTTGCTTGCTCGTTTGGTATATTGACTCTTGCCTGGCTTTTGACTACCCTCTCTGTCTTTCTCCTCTGGTACCGCGACGATATCTCTGGTTTTGACCCCGGCCTGATCCTGATTACATCACTGACTGTCCCCTCTGGTAACGGTGTTGTCCTCTGGTTGTGACCTCCGCCTGTCCGACAGCTCTCCTTCTTTCCCCGTCGAAGCCTAGCTCTCTGGAGCTGCGGCAGTGGTCTCCGCCCCAGCCACTCTCCCCGGCAGTCATGTGCTTCAGGTTATGTTCGCCTGAAGCACATCTCTTCGGCACGCCGCTCCACATCTCTGGGATTCTAAACTGACCCTGGAATCTGTCATTCAGGGCACTCGCACTGGGCTAGTCTGTAAGTAACTTGCGGAGTGCATGACAGGAGCCACTAGAATGGTTGGTACCTGATCTTCCTGGATCTTCCGAAGAGTCCTCGCCAGCATCGGAATCGGAGGAAATGCATGGGCTAAGCTCCACTGCTGAGCGAAGGCATCCACTCCCAAGGACTTGTCCCTGGGGTTCAGGGAGAAATAAGTTTTGACTTGTGTATTTTGGCCTGAGGCGAATAAGTCAATCTCTGGCAGACCCCACCTTGCCACCAGCATCTGGAAGATTCCCTGGTTCAGGCTCCATTCTGCCGGCTGTATGTCCTGGCGACTCAGGAAATATGCCTGGAGGTTGGGGCCATTTTTGGTGGACGGCTGTCAAGGAGAGATGTTTTTCGGCCCAACAAAATATTCGGCTTGATATGTTCTTCAAGCTGACGAACCTTGTGCTCCCCTGATGTTTGGGGTGGGCTACGGTAGTGATGTTGTCCGAATATACTGTAGTAGAAGTAAACCTAGCACTCAAGTTAAATGCGTGAGAATAAGTTTATTGTGGCACATGAGATAAATGTTTCGGTCCACATTGACCTTTGTCAGTAACGTAATGTGCTGGGCAAATATATAGCGTGGTTCCCAGAGAAGAATCTGTATGTGCAAAGTACCTTAGAAGGACACTGCACCTAGTAGTATATGTAAACTGACAGAGGGAGAAAGGGTGGGTGCATCTACCGCAAGACACTTAATGGTATATTAGAGCTGAGAGAGGGAGGGAGGGCTGATACATCTGCCGCCAGACACGGAGTCCACCGCATGTAGGTTGGGAACCTAACCTTAGCACCACCCCTTAGCTGTGCACACGGTGTTTCTTGTGTCCGAATATACTCTGACGTGACAGCCGGTGACTATGCTGTCTGCTGCAAGAAGGACCTCCTCTACTGCCTTCAGCTTTCTGAAGTTGGAGGACCTGGCACCTGTCTCTGGACTCCAGCGTCCCTGGAAAGGAGTATGGAACACTACAGCACCCCAGCATCTCTTGCTGACGTCAGTTGTTACCATGACTAGAGGTGTTTGAGACCAGGCTACAGCCTTGCGAAGATTTTTGGGGCTCAACCACCAAGCCAGGAAAGTCTTTACTCCTGTTCAGTGAGTTGGGATTCCTGTTCCAGCTCCTGAGAATATGAGTCTGTAGGACCCTGGAGTGGGCCTGAGCCCAGGACACTGACCGAATGCACGAGGTCATGGAGCCTGGGACAGACATGGCTGCCCAAACGGTAGGGGACCTCTGTTTCCTGAATTCTAAGATCCTGGTTATTACAGTCAGGCGATAATCTTCTGGTAGGAAGGACATCTGTTTCTCCGAATCCAGTAGAACTCCAAGGAACCTTCTCATTGTGGAGGGTTGGAGTTCTGATTGTTTTCAGATTTGGGTGCCACTCCAGTGATTGTGAAATGTCTAGAGACCTAGCTACATGACTCCTGAGAGTCTGAGGGGATGGGGCTATAATTAGGAGATCGTCTAGATAAGGGACAATGGAGGTGCTCTGTCCCTGGATGTAGGTCACTGCCTCTGACATTATCCTGGAGAACACCCTTGGTGCTGAGAAAATGCCAAAGGGGAGTGCGTTGTATTGTGCTTCACCTGCTGGTTTTGTAGGACTGCAAATCTCAGATACTTTCTATGGCGAGGATGGATTGGCACATGAAAGTAAGCATCCTTCAGGTCGATAGTTGCCATAAAGTAATGAGGTCCTATCAGGGAAATCGACGATTTGACCGATTCCAACTTGAATCTCCGATATGTAATGTGACGGTTGAGAACTTTCAAGTTTATTATGATGCGTGCATCTCCTGAAGGTTTTTTCACAAGAAAGAGGCAGGAGTAGTGACCTCTTCCCCACTCGTCCACTGGTACTGGGGAGATTGCACGTGATGTTAACAGATCCTGCAGACCTGAGATCAGTAAGTCTTGGGCTCCGTGAGATGGTAGGGAGGTGACTCTTAGACCCTAAGGAGGGGAGGACTCGAACTCTATAAGGAGGCCCTCCTTGACAACATTGAGGACCCACTTGCTACTGGAAATGACCTCCCATTGATGGAAAAAGTTCCAGAGCCTTCCTCCTACGGAGTCGGAGTCATTGCTTGTCCTGGTGGTGTTGCTGCTGGGGACAAGGATATTTTTTCCCTTCCCTTTAGCATAGCTCCATCTCTCGGTTTTCCCTTTACCCTTGGTTTGAGGGGTCTGAGGCAGAGAGCCATGAAAAAAGCGTTTCTTGGCAGTTTTCTGCTCAGGAAGAGCTTTCTTGTTGTCTGTGGCCTTCTCCAATATTTCATCAAGAGCTGGGCCAAAGACATATTCACGCTTAAAAGGGATGGATCACAATTTGATCTTGGAAGTGACATCCCCACTCCACACTTTAAGCCAAAGAGCCCTTTTAACGGAGTTGGACTGAATCAGGGACCTGGCAGCGATACGGACAGATTCTACAGAGGCGTCAGCCAAGAATCCGGTCGCTCTTTTGAGTAAAGGAAGAGAGTCTAATAACTCCCCTCTCGAGGTCCCCTGAGAGATGTGATTCTCCAATTGATCTAGCCACCGGAAGCGGGATCTGGCAACACAGGTGGAAGCTATGTGGGTCTTAAGTGAAGAGGTGGAGTCCCCCAGGATTTTTTTCAGGAGACTTTCCACCTTCCTATCCATCGGATCCTTAAGCTGAGATGAGTCTTCAAAGGGGAGTGCAGTTTTCTTGGCTACTCTCGCCACCCGCACATCCACTCTAGGAATATCCCACCTAACTGACTCGCCCTCCAGAGGAAACCTATCTTTAACCTAGGAGGGGGTGCTCAGCCATTTCTCCGGGGACTCCCACTCCTGAGAGATCATGTTCAGGATGTTCTCATGCACTGGGAAACCAATCTGTTTTCCTGCTTTCAACCCTCCAAACATTTCGTTTGAATTGTTTGGGGAACCTGTTCCTCCTCCAAACCCATAGTGCTGTGGACTGCATTAACTAACTACTCCATATATACTGCGGAGAAGAGATATTTCCTAGCCTAGCGTGCATGAGGGAAAGGAAGCCAGAGAGCTCAGGGAGGCCTCCGGCTATGGGGATCACTGGCCCGCTTTACCCCCAGCAGGAGCGCAGGTGGGCCAGGAGGTCCCAAATCCTCAGTTAGGCAGGAAGACGGGAGCAGCATGGAGAAGGAGAGCGAAGCCCACGACCACCACTGCCCGGCCCAGCAACAAAAACAGGTACACTGTGGTCACTGGCCACACAGCATACAGAAAAACAAAAACCTCTCCATGCCCCATGGGGGACAGGAAAGACACTGGCGAGTAGGAGGTGGGAGGGGCTTTTAACCCCCATTAGAGTGTGGAGACAACTTCCTATGCTGTTGTGGAAGGTGACTAGAGAAATAATAGTGCAATACAGTGCCAAATAACAATTCTATACATGTGGTGAACATTATCAAGTAAACATGTAACAGTACCAAAATAATAGTGCGATACAGTGCAAAATAACAGTACTGTACAACTCCCATACAAAACTGCCATGCCGGACCCCATCATATCGCCACATGAGGAACATATTTACGCATGTCTGTGTGTGGTGGAGACTCCAGGGCAATTGTCCTTTTACCCATCGTTCCATAACAGGGCTTTTTTTAATTAATACATAAAGTAGCTTTCATAAAGAAGATGGGGATTAAATCTGACAGATTGTTGGGCTTAGTGGGAAGTGTTCACAGCACAGTACATATGTTCTTCTCCACCAGGACTTGTTTGGGCAAGTTTCCACCCTGACACAATGAACAGTAAACTTTCAGCTCTGTCTGTATTTACTTTGCATCCTCAAGGTTCAGTGGCAATAACATATTTGGCAGGGCATCTCAAGTTACCCACCGCCTTGTTACTGGAGAGTCACTTGAGATTAACCCTTCATGTAGAGGAAAAATAAGAGCAGCCTTGTACCTGCTAAGGTTCATTCCTGACCTTCATCATCAATGGTTCCTATTTGTAGTACAGAATGAGAATACTTGACATTAGGATCTTATCAAATTTGGGGTGATGTTAGTTAGGAACATCAATGGTTCTTGCACCCCAATGCAAAATCGGTACCAGATCTCAACCCTACCATGTTCAATTTAGAATTCTAATGTCATAGTGCATGGGCGTGACTGCTAACTCAAGACCCGCCCCTGAGGATCAGTGTTATGATCTGGTGACCTTGGAGCCGCATGAAACATTCTCTGGAGTCGGTGGAACCTGTACTGACCGCAATCCTGAACTAACACCGCAACTAGAAGTAGCCGTGGGGAGTGCCTAACACTCCCTAGACACCTCGACACAGCCGGAGGACTAAATACCCCTATAGATGGAAATGGGAATGCTATCTTACCTCAGAGCAGACCCCCAAAGGATAGGCAGCCCCCCACGAATAATGACTGTGAGTAGGAGAAGAATAGACACACGCAGGTAGAAAACAGGATTTAGCAAAAGTGGCCACTCTAGCTAAATAGGAAAGGATAGGACAGATAACTAGGCAGTCAGTATTAAAACCCTTCTAAAAATATCCACAGCAGATAATACAAAAAGTTCCACAATCTAACTAAAGACATGGAATGTATATCTGCCACTCCACAGAATCCAGCAAGACTGAGAAAATACTGACACAATCTAAGCTGGACAAGAAAACACAAAATATAGCACTGAATTGTGAAGCACACAACATGTGTGCTACAGGGAAAAAGAACCAGACACTTTGCTGATTTGGCAGAAAGGCAGGAGGAACCAGGCAGAGGTGTTGTGAATTTGGATTCTGGGCTCCCCCGGTGGCTACTGGTGGAATTGAACTGGTGTCTTCATCTTCTCTGTTCACCTGTTCCCATCAAGATGTGGGAGTCGCTATATAACCTTGCTGCTCTGTTAGTTGCTTGCCGGTCAACAATGTTATCAGAAGCCTCTCTGTGCTTGTTCCTGCTCCTAGACAACTACTAGATAAGTTGGACTCTTGTCCATGTTTGTTTTTGCATTTTTGTTCCAGTTCACAGCTGTAGTTTCGTTACTGTGTCTGGAAAGCTCTTGTGAACAGGAATTGCCACTCTGGTGTTATGAGTTAATGCCAGAGTTTTAAAGTAATTTCTGGATGGTGTTTTGATAGGGTTTTTAGCTGACCATGAAAGTGTCCTTTCTGTCTTCTGCTATGTAGTAAGTGGACCTCAAATTTGCTAAACCTATTTTCATACTACGTTTGTTAATTCATCTTGATTCACCGCCAATACATGTGGGGGGCCTCTGTCTCCTTTCGGGGTATTTCTCTAGAGGTGAGCTAGGACTAATATTTTCCTCTGCTAGCTTTATTTAGTCCTCCGGCTGGTGCTGGGCATCTAGAATCAACGTAGGCATGCTACCCGGCCACTGCTAGTTGTGCGTTAGGTTTAGTTCATGGTCAGCTCAGTTTCCATCTTCCAAGAGCTAGTTCCTATATATGCTGATGCTATGATCTCTTGCCATTGAGATCATGACAGTTTGACCGGCCCACTAAAGGGTTAAAATCCTTGGCTGAGAAAGGAGAGAAATAAGTAGTCTGCTGAAATTTTTTTTTTTTTTTTTTCCTCTCCTTTGAATGGCTCTGTGTTCACCTGTTTGCAATGGATCTTCAGAGTGTAACTGCAGGTTTGAATAATCTCGCCACGAAGGTACAAAATTTGCAAGATTTTGTTTGTCATGCACCTGTATCTGAGCCGAGAATTCCTTTGCCGGAATTTTTCTCGGGGAATAGATCTGGGTTTCAGAATTTTCGAAATAATTGCAAATTATTTTTGTCCCTGAAATCTCGCTCTGCCGGAGATCCTGCACAACAGGTCAGGATTGTGATTTCCTTGCTCCGGGGCGACCCTCAAGACTGGGCTTTTTCATTGACACCAGGGGATCCTGCGTTGCTCAATGTGGATGCGTTTTTTCTGGCCTTGGGGTTGCTTTATGACGAACCTCATTTGGAGCTTCAGGCAGAAAAAACTTTGATGTCCCTATCTCAGGGGCAAGATGAAGCGGAAATTTACTGCCAAAGATTCCGTAAATGGTCTGTGCTTACTCAGTGGAATGAGTGCGCCCTGGCGGCGACTTTCAGAGAGGGTCTCTCTGATGCCATTAAGGATGTTATGGTGGGGTTCCCTGTGCCTGCGGGTCTGAATGAGTCCATGACAATGGCTATTCAGATCGATAGGCGTTTGCGGGAGCGCAAACCAGTGCACCATCTGGCGGTGTCCACTGAGAAATCGCCAGAGAGTATGCAGTGTGATAGAATTCTGTCCCGAAGCGAGCGGCAGAATTTTAGACGGAAAAATGGGTTGTGTTTCTATTGTGGTGATTCTACTCATGTTATATCAGCATGCTCTAAGCGCACTAAAAAGCTTGGTAAATCTGTTTCCATTTGCACCTTACCGTCTAAGTTTATTCTATCTGTGACCCTGATTTGCTCTTTGTCATCTATTACCACGGACGCCTATGTCGACTCTGGCGCCGCTTTGAGTCTTATGGATTGGTCCTTTGCCAAACGCTGTGGGTATGATTTAGAGCCTTTGGAGACTCCTATTCCTCTGAAGGGGATTGACTCCACCCCATTGGCTAATAATAAACCACAATACTGGACACAAGTAACTATGCGTATTAATCCGGATCACCAGGAGATTATTCGCTTTCTGGTGCTGTATAATCTACATGATGATTTGGTGCTAGGATTGCCTTGGCTGCAATCTCACAACCCAGTCCTCGACTGGAAAGCTATGTCTGTGTTGAGCTGGGGATGTAAGGGGGCTCATGGGGCGTATAATTTGGTGCGAATCAGGCAGGGGGATGAGTGGAAAACCGCATTTAATACGCCCGAGGGCCACTTTGAGTATTTAGTGATGCCTTTTGGTCTTTCAAATGCTCCGTCAGTTTTCCAGTCCTTTATGCATGATATTTTTCGCGATTATTTGGATAAATTTATGATTGTGTATCTGGATGATATTCTGATTTTTTCGGATGACTGGGACTCTCATGTCCAGCAAGTCAGGAGGGTTTTTCAGGTTTTGCGGTCTAATTCTTTGTGTGTGAAGGGTTCTAAGTGTGTTTTTGGGGTACAGAGGATTTCCTTTTTGGGATATATTTTTTCCCCCTCTTCCATTGAAATGGATCCTGTCAAGGTTCAAGCTATTTGTGATTGGACGCAGCCCTCTTCTCTTAAGAGTCTTCAGAAATTTTTGGGCTTTGCTAACTTTTATCGTCGATTTATTGCTGGTTTTTCGGATATTGCTAAGCCATTGACCGATTTGACTAAGAAGGGTGCTGATGTTGCTGATTGGTCCCCTGATGCTGTGGAGGCCTTTCGGGAGCTTAAGCGCCGTTTTTCCTCTGCCCCTGTGTTGCGTCAGCCTGATGTTGCTCTACCTTTTCAGGTTGAGGTCGACGCTTCTGAGATCGGAGCTGGGGCAGTGTTGTCGCAGAAAAGTTCTGACTGCTCCGTGATGAGGCCTTGTGCCTTCTTTTCCCGTAAATTTTCGCCCGCTGAGCGGAATTATGATGTTGGGAATCGGGAGCTTTTGGCCATGAAGTGGGCTTTTGAGGAGTGGCGCCATTGGCTTGAGGGGGCCAGACATCAGGTGGTGGTATTGACTGACCACAAAAATTTGGTTTATCTTGAGACCGCCAGGCGCCTGAATCCTAGACAGGCGCGCTGGTCATTATTTTTCTCTCGGTTTAATTTTGTGGTGTCATACCTACCGGGTTCTAAGAATGTTAAGGCGGATGCCCTTTCTAGGAGTTTTGAGCCTGACTCGCCTGGTAACTCTGAGCCCACAGGTATCCTTAAGGATGGAGTGGTATTGTCAGCCGTTTCTCCAGACCTGCGGCGGGCCTTGCAGGAGTTTCAGGCGGATAGACCTGATCGTTGCCCACCTGATAAACTGTTTGTTCCTGATGATTGGACCAGTAGAGTCATCTCTGAGGTTCATTCTTCTGCGTTGGCAGGTCATCCTGGCATTTTTGGTACCAGGGATTTGGTGGCAAGGTCCTTCTGGTGGCCTTCCCTGTCACGAGATGTGCGAGGCTTTGTGCAGTCTTGTGACGTTTGTGCTCGGGCCAAGCCTTGTTGTTCTCGGGCTAGTGGATTGTTGTTGCCCTTGCCTATTCCTAAGAGGCCTTGGACGCACATCTCGATGGATTTTATTTCAGATCTGCCTGTTTCTCAGAAGATGTCTGTCATCTGGGTGGTGTGTGACCGTTTCTCTAAGATGGTCCATTTGGTTCCTCTGCCCAAGTTGCCTTCTTCTTCCGAGTTGGTTCCTCTGTTTTTTCAAAATGTTGTTCGTTTGCATGGTATTCCTGAGAATATCGTTTCTGACAGAGGGACCCAATTCGTGTCTAGATTTTGGCGGGCATTCTGTGCTAGGATGGGCATAGATTTATCTTTTTCGTCCGCTTTCCATCCTCAGACGAATGGCCAGACTGAGCGGATTAATCAGACCCTGGAGACATATCTGAGGTGTTTTGTGTCTGCTGACCAGGATGATTGGGTTGCTTTTTTGCCATTGGCGGAGTTCGCTCTCAATAATCGGGCCAGCTCTGCCACTTTGGTGTCCCCGTTTTTCTGTAATTCGGGGTTTCATCCTCGATTTTCCTCTGGTCAGGTGGAATCTTCGGATTGTCCTGGAGTGGATGCTGTGGTGGAGAGATTGCATCAGATCTGGGGGCAGGTGGTGGACAATTTGAGGTTGTCCCAGGAGAAGACTCAGCTTTTTGCTAACCGCCGTCGTCGTGTTGGTCCTCGTCTTCGTGTTGGGGACTTGGTGTGGTTGTCTTCTCGTTTTGTCCCTATGAGGGTCTCTTCTCCTAAGTTTAAGCCTCGGTTCATCGGCCCGTATAAGATATTGGAGATTCTTAACCCTGTTTCCTTCCGTTTGGACCTCCCTGCATCCTTTTCTATTCATAACGTTTTTCATCGGTCATTATTGCGCAGGTATGAGGTACCGGTTGTGCCTTCCGTTGAGCCTCCTGCTCCGGTGTTGGTTGAGGGTGAGTTGGAGTACGTTGTGGAGAAAATCTTAGACTCTCGTGTTTCCAGACGGAGACTCCAGTATCTGGTCAAGTGGAAGGGATACGGCCAGGAGGATAATTCTTGGGTGAATGCATCTGATGTTCATGCCTCTGATCTGGTTCGTGCCTTTCATGGGGCCCATCCTGATCGCCCTGGTGGTTCTGGTGAGGGTTCGGTGCCCCCTCCTTGAGGGGGGGGTACTGTTGTGAATTTGGATTCTGGGCTCCCCCGGTGGCTACTGGTGGAATTGAACTGGTGTCTTCATCTTCTCTGTTCACCTGTTCCCATCAAGATGTGGGAGTCGCTATATAACCTTGCTGCTCTGTTAGTTGCTTGCCGGTCAACAATGTTATCAGAAGCCTCTCTGTGCTTGTTCCTGCTCCTAGACAACTACTAGATAAGTTGGACTCTTGTCCATGTTTGTTTTTGCATTTTTGTTCCAGTTCACAGCTGTAGTTTCGTTACTGTGTCTGGAAAGCTCTTGTGAACAGGAATTGCCACTCTGGTGTTATGAGTTAATGCCAGAGTTTTAAAGTAATTTCTGGATGGTGTTTTGATAGGGTTTTTAGCTGACCATGAAAGTGTCCTTTCTGTCTTCTGCTATGTAGTAAGTGGACCTCAAATTTGCTAAACCTATTTTCATACTACGTTTGTTAATTCATCTTGATTCACCGCCAATACATGTGGGGGGCCTCTGTCTCCTTTCGGGGTATTTCTCTAGAGGTGAGCTAGGACTAATATTTTCCTCTGCTAGCTTTATTTAGTCCTCCGGCTGGTGCTGGGCATCTAGAATCAACGTAGGCATGCTACCCGGCCACTGCTAGTTGTGCGTTAGGTTTAGTTCATGGTCAGCTCAGTTTCCATCTTCCAAGAGCTAGTTCCTATATATGCTGATGCTATGATCTCTTGCCATTGAGATCATGACACAGAGGTCCTACACCTCCCAACAACAATTGACAACTGGCAAGGACTAATGAATCCTGCACGCCTAAATACCCCAGTCAGATCTGCAATCAGCAGATACACCTGACCAGGACTGCAACTCAGGGGCAACTGCATTACCACCTACAACCACCAGAGGGAGCCCAAAAGCAGAATTCACAACAGTACCCCCCCCTTGAGGAGGGGTCACCGAACCCTCACCAGAACCCCCAGGCCGATCAGGACGAGCCAGATGAAAAGCATGAACCAAATCAGCAGCATGGACATCAGAAGCAAAAACCCAAGAATTATCCTCCTGGCCATAACCCTTCCATTTGACAAGGTACTGAAGCCTCCGCCTCGAAAAACGAGAATCCAAAATCTTCTCAACCACATACTCCAACTCCCCATCAACCAACACAGGGGCCGGTGTTATGATCCCTAGTGGCTGAGGATCACAAATAGATCAGCAAGTGATTAAACTAAGGACGAGCTCTAGGGAGCTGGTAACTGGACTGATCGCAAATCTGAACCTATCCAAAACAACTAGAGGTAGCCGGTGAACGTGCCTAAAAAATTCCTAGACGTCTCGAGCCAGCCTGAGGAACTAGCTACCCCTAAAGAGAAAGAAAGACCTCGCTTTCCTCCAGAGAAATAATCCCCAAAGATATAGAAGCCCCCAACAAATATTAACGGTGAAGTAAGAAGAAGGCACATACACAGGGATGAAATCAGATTCAGCAAAAGAGGCCCACTAGTACTAGAAAGCAGAAAATAGAGCAGGGGTCTATGCGATCAATAAAAAACCCTTACAAAATATCCATTCTGAGATTTCAAGAACCCACACACCAACTAACGGTGTGTGGGGAGAAACTCAGCCCACTAGAGCAACCAGCAAGCGAGGGAATTACATTTTAGCAAGCTGGAACAGAAAACATGATAAACACTGCTGATCAAAAAATGAGCAAACAAAACTTAGCTTATCCTGGATGGACTGGGAGCAAGGTAGTCAGAAGGAATCTGAGTAGCACTGATTACATCGACAGCCGGCAACAAGTGGAAGTAAAACAGAGCTATATAGGAACCTCCCAGAGGATAACGAACCAGCTGATAGCCAGAGACCAGCAGGATAACAGGCAAAGCCACCAGGGGGAGCCCAAAGCAAAAGTCACACCATACCACCAGTGACCACAAGAGGGAGCCTGAACACAGAGTTCACAACAGGCCGGAGGATCAACAGAGGGAACAACAGGCACCACATATTTCCGCAATAAAGATCTATGGAAGACATTATGGATAGCAAAAGAGGCCGGAAGCGCCAATCGAAAAGACACCGGATTAATAATCTCAGAAATCCTATAAGGACCAATAAACCGAGGCTTAAACTTAGGGGAAGTGTTGTGAATTCTGCTCTTGGGCTCCCTCCGGTGGTTATAAGTGGTAGCGCTGCTGTCTCTGGATCACAGCATTCATCAGGTGTGTCCACTTTTTGCAATTCTGACTGGGCTATTTAGACTTTCTTGACCCTTTAGTCAGTGCCAGTTGTCCATTGTTCCTGGAGGATTCACATCCCTGCCTGGTCTCTCCTGCTTTGCTGTACATTTCAACAAAGATACGTTCTGGCCCTGATTTTTGCAGTCCACATGCTGTGGGCCTTATTGTTCAGTTCTTTTCCATGTTTTTGTCTTGTCCAGCTTGGTCTGTATAAGGATTTGTTTAGCCAAGCTGGTATCTCTGGAGATGCAGATATACCCTCCATATCTTTAGTTAGATGTGGAGATTTTGTATTTTCTGTGGTGGATATTTTCTAGTGTTTTAATACTGACCGCATAGTACTCTGTCCTATCCTTTCTATTTAGCTAGAAGTGGCCTCCTTTGCTAAATTCTGATTTCAGTCTGTGTACTGTCATGATTCCCCAATGGCATGGGAACATCAGAAACACAAAATAACAGACTAGCCCTCGGGTGATGGAAACTCAAGCTGACCGTGACCTAAATCTACCACACAACTAACAGTAGCCAGGAAGCATTCCTACGGCTGCCTAGATGCCATGCGCCAGCCGGAGAACTAACTACGCCTGGAAGAGGAAGGAACAGACCTGGCTTACCTCTAGTGAAATTCCCCAAAGATGATAGTAGCCCCCACATATATTAACGGTGAGTTCAGAGGAAAAGACATACACAGTATGAAGGTAGATTTAGCAAAGCGAGGTCCACTTACTAGATAGAGGAAGGATACAAAAGAGGACTTCACGGTCAGCTGAAAAACCCTTTCAAAAACCCATCCTGAAATTACTTTAAGACTCCTGTGTCAACTCATGACACAGGAGTGGCAATTTCAGTCCACAAGAGCTTCCAGTAACAGGAAATGACAAACTGTAAACTGGACAAAAAATACAAAACAAAAAGGACAAGAGTCCACTTAGCTGATCAGCAGACTGGTAGCAGGAACATGCAACTGAAAGACTCAGGTTACAATGATGACCGGCAAGGAAGTGACTGGAGAGCAAGGCTAAATAGGGAACTCCCAAAACTGATGGAAGCAGGTGAGCTGAGGCAGAAAAGAACACACAAGTCTCCAGTACCACCAGCCACCACTAGGGGAGCCCAAAAAGCGGATCACAACAGTACCCCCCCCCTTAAGGAGGGGGCACCGAACCCTCACAAGAACCGCCAGGGCGACCTGGATGAGCCCTATGAAAGGCACGAACCAAATCCGAGGCATGAACATCAGAGGCAGTTACCCAAGAATTATCTTCCTGACCATAGCCCTTCCATTTAACCAGATACTGGAGTCTCCGCCTGGAAATACGGGAGTCCAAGATCTTCTCTATAACGTACTCCAATTCACCCTCAACCAGCACAGGAGCAGGAGGCTCAGCAGAAGGAACCACCGGCACCTCGTATCTCCGCAACAACGACCGATGGAACACATTATGGATAGCGAAAGATGCCGGGAGGTCCAAACGAAAGGAAACAGGGTTAATAATCTCCAAAATCCTATAGGGACCGATGAACCGAGGCTTAAATTTAGGAGAAGAAACCCTCATAGGGACAAAACGGGAAGACAACCACACCAAGTCCCCAACACGAAGGCGAGGACCAACCCGACGCTGGCGGTTAGCAAACCGCTGAGTCCTCTCCTGGGACAAATTCAAATTGTCCACCACTTGTTCCCAAATCCGATACAACCGATCCACCACAGCATCCACTCCAGGACAATCCGAAGACTCCGCCTGACCAGAAGAAAAACGGGGATGAAACCCCGAATTGCAAAAGAAAGGGGAAACCAAAGTGGCCGAACTAGCCCGATTATTAAGAGCAAACTCCGCCAACGGCAAAAAGGCAACCCAATCATCCTGATCCGCAGACACAAAACACCTCAAATACGTCTCCAAAGTCTGATTAGTTCGCTCCGTCTGGCCATTAGTCTGAGGATGGAAGGCAGACGAAAAAGACAAATCAATGCCCAACCTGGCACAGAATGCCCGCCAAAATCTAGAAACGAACTGGGTACCCCTATCAGAAACCATACTTTCAGGAATACCATGCAAGCGAACCACATTTTGAAAAAACAAAGGAACCAACTCAGACGAGGAAGGCAACTTCGGCAATGGCACCAAATGAACCATCTTAGAAAAACGGTCACACACCACCCAGATAACAGACATCCTCTGAGAGACAGGAAGATCAGAAATAAAGTCCATCGAGATGTGCGTCCAAGGCCTCTTCGGAATAGGCAAGGGCAACAACAACCCGCTAGCCCTAGAACAACAAGGCTTGGCCCGAGCACACACATCACAAGACTGCACAAAAACACGCACATCTCGAGACAGAGATGGCCACCAGAAGGATCTAGCCACCAAATCCCTGGTACCAAAAATTCCAGGATGACCCGCCAGCGTAGAAGAATGAACCTCCGAGATGACTCTACTGGTCCAATCATAAGGAACAAACAGTCTACCAGGTGGACAGCGATCAGGTCTATCCGCCTGAAACTCTTGCAAAGCACGTCGCAGATCTGGGGAAATAGCGGATAATATCACCCCATCCTTAAGGATACCTGTAGGTTCCGAATCACCAGGGGAATCAGGCTCAAAACTCCTAGAAAGGGCATCTGCCTTCACATTCTTAGAACCTGGTAGATATGAGACCACAAAATTAAACCGAGAGAAAAACAACGACCAGCGTGCCTGTCTAGGATTCAGGCGCCTGGCAGACTCAAGATAAATCAGATTCTTGTGATCAGTCAAAACCACCACCTGATGTCTAGCACCCTCAAGCCAATGACGCCACTCCTCAAATGCCCACTTCATGGCCAAAAGCTCCCGATTACCGACATCATAATTTCTTTCGGCGGCAGAAAATTTTCGAGAAAAGAACGCACAAGGTCTCATCACTGAGCAATCGGAACTTTTCTGCGACAAAACCGCCCCCGCTCCGATCTCGGAAGCATCGACCTCAACCTGAAAGGGGAGAGAGACATCAGGCTGGCGCAACAGGGGCAGACGAAAAGCGGCGCTTAAGTTCCCGAAAGGCCTCCACAGCGGCAGAGGACCAATTGGCAACATCAGCACCCTTCTTAGTCAAATCCGTAAGAGGCTTAGCAACACCAGAAAAACCAGTTATAAATCGACGATAAAAATTAGCAAAGCCCAAGAACTTCTGAAGACCCTTTAGAGAAGTAGGCTGCGTCCAGTCACAAATAGCCCGAACCTTGACAGGGTCCATCTCAACAGAAGAAGGGGAAAAATGTACCCCAAAAAGGAAATCTTTTGAACCCCAAAAACACACTTAGAACCCTTTACACACAGAGAATTCTCCCGCAAGACCTGAAAAACCCTCCTGACCTGCTGAACATGAGACTCCCAGTCCTCAGAAAAAATCAAAATATCGTCCAAATACACAATCATAAATTTATCCAGATATTCACGGAAAATATCATGCATAAAGGACTGAAAAACTGAAGGTGCATTAGAAAGGCCGAAAGGCATTACTAAATACTCAAAGTGGCCCTCAGGCGTATTAAATGCGGTTTTCCACTCATCCCCTTGCTTAATTCGCACCAAATTATACGCCCCACGGAGATCAATCTTGGAGAACCACTTAGCCCCCCTTATGCGAGCAAACAAATCAGTAAGCAGCGGCAACGGATACTGATATTTGACAGTAATTTTATTCAGGAGTCGATAATCAATACAAGGCCTCAGCGAGCCATCCTTTTTAGAGACAAAGAAAAACCCAGCTCCTAAAGGTGATGAAGAAGGACGAATATGTCCCTTTTCCAGGGACTCCTTAACATACTCTCGCATGGCAGCATGCTCAGGTACAGATAGGTTAAACAAACAACCCTTTGGAAATTTACTGCCTGGAATCAGATCTATGGCGCAATCACACTCTCTGTGGGGAGGGAGAGAACCAATTTTAGGCTCTTCAAAAATATCACCAAAATCCGACAAAAATGCCGGAACCTCAGAGGGAATAGATGACGAGATAGAAACCAAAGGTATGTCCCCATGAGCCCCCCGACATCCCCAGCTTAACACAGACATAGTTTTCCAGTCCAGTACTGGGTTATGAGATTGCAACCATGGTAATCCAAGCACTAACACATCATGTAAATTATGCAACACGAGGAAGCGAATCATCTCCTGATGGTCTGGAGTCATACGCATAGTCACTTGCGTCCAGAACTGTGGTCTATTACAAGCCAGAGGTGTAGAATCAATACCCTTCAGAGGTATAGGAACTTCCAGAGGCTCCAAATCAAACCCACAGCGCCTGGCGAAGGACCAATCCATGAGACTCAGAGCGGCGCCAGAGTCCACATAGGCATCCACGGTAATAACTGATAATGAACAAATCAGAGTTACAGACAGAAGAAATTTAGACTGTAAAGTGCCAATAGAAACAGACTTGTCAACCTTCCTAGTACGTTTAGAGCATGCTGATATAACATGCGTGGAATCACCACAGTAGAAGCACAAGCCATTTTTGCGCCTATAATTCTGCCGCTCGCTTCTTGACAGAATTCTGTCACATTGCATTTTCTCTGGCGTCCCTTCAGAAGATACCACCAAATGGTGCACGGGTTTGCGCTCCCGCAAACGCCGATCAATCTGAATCGCCATTGTGATGGACTCATTCAGACCTGTGGGCGTAGGAAACCCCACCATGACATCCTTAACGGCATCAGAAAGGCCTTCTCTGAAAATTGCCGCTAGGGCACACTCATTCCACTGAGTAAGCACAGACCATTTACGAAATTTTTGGCAGTATATCTCAGCTTCATCTTGCCCTTGAGACAGGGCTATTAAAGCTTTTTCAGCTTGAATCTCCAAATTAGGTTCCTCATACAGCAACCCTAAAGCCAGAAAAAACGCATCCACATTGAGCAACGCAGGATCCCCTGGTGTCAATGAAAATGCCCAATTTTGAGGGTCACCTCGCAGCAAAGAAATCACAATCTTAACCTGCTGAACAGGATCTCCAGAGGAGTGAGGTCTAAGAGAAAGGAATAATTTACAATTACATTTGAAATTCAGAAACCGAGATCTATCTCCGGAAAATACCTCTGGTGTAGGAATCTTAGGTTCAGAAATAGGAGTACGTATAACACAATCTTGTAAATTCTGAACCTTCGTAGCAAGATTATTTAAACCTGCAGCCAAACTCTGAGAGTCCATCCTTAAACCGGAGAGATCAGAGCCATTCAAGGATTAGAAGGAGAGAAAGGCAAGGCTGTAAATAGAGCAGAAATACAACTGAGCCAACTAAGTAGCAAACATGTGAGGAAAAAAAAAAAAAAAAAAAAATCTACAGACTTCTTTTACTCTCCTTTCTTCTGCCAATTACTTTAACAGTGGCCGGTCATACTGTCATGATTCCCCAATGGCATGGGAACATCAGAAACACAAAATAACAGACTAGCCCTCGGGTGATGGAAACTCAAGCTGACCGTGACCTAAATCTACCACACAACTAACAGTAGCCAGGAAGCATTCCTACGGCTGCCTAGATGCCATGCGCCAGCCGGAGAACTAACTACGCCTGGAAGAGGAAGGAACAGACCTGGCTTACCTCTAGTGAAATTCCCCAAAGATGATAGTAGCCCCCACATATATTAACGGTGAGTTCAGAGGAAAAGACATACACAGTATGAAGGTAGATTTAGCAAAGCGAGGTCCACTTACTAGATAGAGGAAGGATACAAAAGAGGACTTCACGGTCAGCTGAAAAACCCTTTCAAAAACCCATCCTGAAATTACTTTAAGACTCCTGTGTCAACTCATGACACAGGAGTGGCAATTTCAGTCCACAAGAGCTTCCAGTAACAGGAAATGACAAACTGTAAACTGGACAAAAAATACAAAACAAAAAGGACAAGAGTCCACTTAGCTGATCAGCAGACTGGTAGCAGGAACATGCAACTGAAAGACTCAGGTTACAATGATGACCGGCAAGGAAGTGACTGGAGAGCAAGGCTAAATAGGGAACTCCCAAAACTGATGGAAGCAGGTGAGCTGAGGCAGAAAAGAACACACAAGTCTCCAGTACCACCAGCCACCACTAGGGGAGCCCAAAAAGCGGATCACAACATTGTATGTTTTTTCCCTCTCCTCTCACAGTAAATATTTGTGGGGGGCTGTCTATCCTTTGGGGATTTTCTCTGAGGCAAGATAGTTTTCCCTTTTCTATCTCTAGGGGTAATTAGTCCTCCGGCTGTGTCGAGATGTCTAGGGAGTGATAGGTACATTCCACGGCTACTTCTAGTTGCGGTGTTAAGTTCAGGGTCTGCGGTCAGTACAGGTACCACCTTCTCTAGAGTACGTCTCATGCTGCTCCTAGGCCACCAGATCATAACAGGGAAGAGACCTTCATAGGAACAAGACGGGAAGACAACCAAACCAAATCCCCAACCCGAAGCCGGGAACCAACACGCCGACGACGGTTAGCAAAACGTTGAGCCTCCTCCTGAGACAACACCAAATTGTCCACCACATGAGCCCAAATCTGCTGCAACCTGTCAACCACAGAATCCACACCAGGACAGTCAGAAGGCTCAACCTGCCCAGAAGAAAAACGAGGATGAAAACCAAAATTACAAAAAAAAGGCAAAACCAAAGTAGCCGAACTAGCCCGATTATTAAGGGCAAACTCGGCCAATGGCAAAAAGGCCACCCAATCATCCTGATCGGCAGACACAAAGCATCTCAAATAAGTCTCCAAAGTCTGATTAGTTCGCTCGGTCTGGCCATTTGTCTGAGGATGGAATGCAGAAGAAAAAGACAAATCAATGCCCAGCCTAGCACAAAAGGCCCGCCAAAACCTAGAAACAAACTGGGAACCTCTGTCTTACACAATATTCTCCGGAATACCATGCAAACGAACCACATGCTGAAAAAACAACGGAACCAACTCTGAAGAGGAAGGCAATTTAGGCAAAGGCACCAAATGAACCATCTTAGAAAACCGGTCACAAACAACCCAGATAACCGACATCCTCTGGGAAACCGGAAGATCAGAAATAAAATCCATAGAAATATGCATCCAGGGCCTCTCAGGGACCGGCAATGGCAAAAGTAACCCACTAGCACGGGAACAACAAGGCTTGGCCCGCGCACAAGTCCCACAGGACTGCACAAAAGAACGCACATCACGTGACAACAAAGGCCACCAAAAGGACCTACCAACCAAATCTCTGGTACCAAAAATACCAGGATGACCAGCCACCACAGAACAGTGAACCTCAGAAATCACTCTACTAGTCGATCTGTCAGGAACAAACAATTTCCCCACAGGACAGCGGTCAGGTCTATCAGCCTGAAATTCCTGAAGAACCCGCCGTAAATCAGGGGAAATGGCAGAAAGGACCACCCCTTCTTTCAGAACGCCGACTGGTTCAAGGGCCTCAGGAGAATCAGGCAAAAAACTCCTAGAAAGGGCATCAGCCTTAATATTCTTAGAACCCGGAAGATACGAAACCACGAAATCAAAACGAGAAAAAAACAAGGACCATCAAGCCTGTCTAGGACTAAGCCGTTTGGCAGACTCGAGGTAAATCAAATTCTTATGATCGGTCAGGACCACAATACGGTGCTTAGCTCCCCCAAGCCAATGTCGCCACTCCTCAAACGCCCACTTCATAGCCAACAACTCCCGATAGCCGACATCATAATTGCGTTCAGCAGGCGAAAACTTGCAGGAGAGGAAGGCACACGGTTTCATCAAAGAACCAACAGAATCCCTCTGAGACAAAACGGCCTTTGCCCCAATCTCAGAAGCGTCAACCTCAACCTGAAAAGGAAGAGAAACATCCGGCTGACGCAACACAGGAGCAGAAGTAAATCGGCGTTTAAGCTCCTGAAAGGCAGAGACAGCCGCAGAGGACCAATTCGTCACATCAGCGCCTTTCTTCGTCAAATCGGTCAGGGGTTTAACCACACTAGAGAAGTTGGCAATGAAACGGCAAAAAAAATTAGCAAAGCCCAAAAATTTCTGAAGGCTCTTCACGGATGTGGGCTGGATCCAATCATGAATGGCCTGAACCTTAACCGGATCCATTTCTATAGATGAGGGAGAAAAAATGAAGCCCAAAAAATAAACCTTCTGTACTCCAAAGAGGCACTTAGACCCCTTCACAAACAAGGCATTATCACGAAGGATCTGAAATACCATCCTGACTTGTTTCACATGAGACTCCCAATCATCTGAAAAAATCAAAATATCATCCAAATATACAATCATGAATTTATCAATATAAGTCCGGAAGATATCATGCATGAAGAATTGAAAAACAGATGGAGCGTTAGTGAGTCCGAATGGCATCACAAGGTATTCAAAATGGCCTTCGGGCGTATTAAACGCAGTTTTCCATTCATCACCCTGTTTAATACGATCAAGATTATATGCCCCTGAAGGTCAATCTTAGTAAACCAACTAGCCCCCTTAATCCTAGCAAACAAATCGGAAAGCAAAGGTAAAGGGTATTGAAACTTGACCGTGATCTTATTCAAGAGGCGATAATCAATACAAGGTCTCAAGGAGCCATCCTTCTTAGCAACAAAAAAAAACCTGCTCCTAACGGTGAAGAAGATGGCCGAATATGCCCTTTCTCCAAAGACTCCTTAACATAACTCCGCATGGTGGTATGTTCAGGCACAGATAGGTTGAAAAGTCGACCCTTAGGAAACTTACTGCCTGGAATCAAGTCAATAGCACAATCACAGTCCCTGTGCGGTGGAAGGGAACTGGACTTGGGCTCATCGAATACATCCTGAAAATCAGACATAAACTCTGGAATTTCAGAAGAAGAAGAAGAGGAGATTGACATCAAAGGAACATCATTATGAACCCCTTGACAACCCCAACTAGTCACAGACATAGATTTCCAATACAGGATTATGTACCTGCAACCACGGGAAACCCAGCACGATAACATCATGCAAATTATGCAACACCAGAAATCGACAATCTTCCTGATGGGCTGGCGCCATGTGCATGGTCACCTGTGTCCAAAACTGAGGCTTATTTTTAGCCAAAGGTGTAGCATCAATCCCCCTTAAAGGAATAGGGTTCTGCAAAGGCTGCAAGGGAAAACCACAACGCCTGGCAAACTCAAAATCCATTAAGTTCAAGGCAGCGCCTGAATCCACAAACGCCATGACAGAGAATGATGACAATGAGCAAATCAAGGACACCGATAACAGAAATTTAGGTTGTACAGTACTGATAGGTGCGATCCTCTTTGTCCGCTTAGGGCAGACTGAAATGACATGAGAAGCGTCGCCACAATAATAACACCACCCATTCTGACGTCTGAATCCTTGTCGTTCCGTTCTAGACAAAATCCTATCACACTGCATTGGCTCAGGAATTGGCTCTGAGGACGACGCCACAGCGCGCACAGTTCTACGCTCCCGCAAGCGCCGATCAATCTGAATGGCCAGAGACATAGAATCACTCAGACTGGAAGGAGTGGGAAACCCTACCATAACATTTTTAACGGATTCAGAAAGACCCTTTCTGAAAATTGCCACCAAAGCATCATCATTCCATTTAGTCAACACAGACCATTTTCTAAATTTCTGACAAAACAATTCTGACGCCTCTTGACCCTGAGACAGGGCCAACAAGATTTTCTCCCCTTGATCCACAGAATTAGGTTCATCATATAATAAACCTAAAGCCTGAAAAAAGGAATCTACATTAAGCAAGGCCGGATTCCCAGATTCCAGGGAAAATGCCCAATCCTGTGGATCACCATGCAGCAGGGAGATGACAATTTTAACCTGCTGAATGGAATCACCGGAGGATCGCAGTCTCAGAGCAAAAAACAATTTACAATTATTTTTAAACCCCAAAAATTTGGACCTATCACCAAAAAACAAATCAGGAGTAGGAATCTTCGGTTCTAAAGCTGGAGTCTGAACAATATAATCAGAAATACCCTGTACCCTAGCAGCAAGCTGGTCTACACGCGAAGCTAATTCCTGAACATCCATGCTGCCACAAGACTCCTCAGCCACCCATAAATAAAGAGGGAAAAAAAGACAAAACAGACTGCAGAAAAAAAAATGGCTCAACACTTTTGTTCCCTTCTTCTGAGATGCATTTAACTCATTATGGGCCAGTTGTACTGTTATGATCTGGTGACCTTGGAGCCGCATGAAACTTTCTCTGGAGTCGGTGGAACCTGTACTGACCGCAATCCTGAACTAACACCGCAACTAGAAGTAGCCGTGGGGTGTGCCTAACACTCCCTAGACACCTCGACACAGGCGGAGGACTAAATACCCCTATAGATGGAAATGGGAATGCTATCTTGCCTCAGAGCAGACCCCCAAAGGATAGGCAGCCCCCCACGAATAATGGCTGTGAGTAGGAGAAGAATAGACACACGCAGGTAGAAAACAGGATTTAGCAAAAGAGGCCACTCTAGCTAAATAGAAAAGGATAGGACAGATAACTAGGCAGTCAGTATTAAAACCCTTCCAAAAATATCCACAGCAGATAATACAAAAAGTTCCACAATCTAACTAAAGACATGGAATGTATATCTGCCACTCCAGAGAATCCAGCAAGACTGAGAAAATACTGACACAATCTAAGCTGGACAAGAAAACACAAAATATAGCACTGAATTGTGAAGCACACAACATGTGTGCCACAGGGAAAAAGAACCAGACACTTATCTTTGCTGATTTGGCAGAAAGGCAGGAGGAACCAGGCAGAGGTCCTACACCTCCCAACAACAATTGACAACTGGCAAGGACTAATGAATCCTGCACGCCTAAATACCCCAGTCAGATCTGCAATCAGCAGATACACCTGACCAGGACTGCAACTCAGGGGCAACTGCATTACCACCTACAACCACCGGAGGGAGCGCAAAAGCAGAATTCACAACAGATCAGTGTATAATCACTATCCATGGAGGACTCGGAACAGACCATACTTTACAGTGTGGGGGATCAAGAGTAGCATAAGAAACTTGCTCAGAAAACTGCCTTCTGGTAATTCATTCTGGCGGTTCATGGACATCTGGCCTAGGGTGTTACTTATTATCTGGCCTTGGTCTGTATTCTAACCATACTTTTAAATATTCTGCAGCCCATCTGAGCAGTATCTGGAAAAGGAGAACAATATGGAGTCTCTCTTGTAATCCAGTCTTTTATTATATTATTATTTATTAGATATAGCCTTATACTCATGAAAGGTTATCCTTCCTCTAGCTTTAAGGCCCCGTCTCACATAGCGAGATCGCTAGCGAGATCGCTGCTGAGTCACAAGTTTTGTGACGCAACAGGGACCTCAGTAGCGATCTCGCTATGTGTGACACGTACCAGCGATTAGGCCCCTGCTGCGAGATCGCTGGTCGTGTCAGAATGGCCTGGACCTTTTTTTGGTCGTTGAGGTCCCGCTGACATCGCTGAATCGGTGTGTGTGACACCGATCCAGCGATGTCTTCACTGGTAACCAGGGTAAACATCGGGTTACTAAGCGCAGGGCTGCGCTTAGTAACCCGATGTTTACCCTGGTTACCAGCGTAAATGTAAAAAAAAAAAACACAGTACATACTCACCATCTGTTGCCCGTCAGGTCCCTTGCCGTCTGCTTCCTGCTCTGACTGCTGCCGTAAAGTGAGAGCACAGCAGTGACGTCACCGCTGCGCTCTGCTCTCACTGTACGGTGGCTCAATCAGAGCAGGAAGCAGACGCCAAGGGACCTGACGGGCAACAGATGGTGAGTATGTAGTGTTTGTTTTTTTTTACATTTACGCTGGTAACCAGGGTAAACATCGGGTTACTAAGCGCGGCCCTGCGCTTAGTAACCCGATGTTTACCCTGGTTACCCGGTTGCTGCAGGGGGACTTCGGCATCGTTGAAGACAGTTTCAACGATGCCGAAGTCGTTCCCCTGATCGTTGGTCGCTGGAGAGAGCTGTCTGTGTGACAGCTCCCCAGCGACCACACAGCGACGCTGCAGCGATCAGCATCGTTGTCTGTATCGCTGCAGCGTCGCTGTGTGAGACGGGGCCTTTAGGTCTTGGAACTGGTGGGAGATTTAGACCAACCAATGTGACTCAACTGGCCAAATTTTCATAGTAATACCATTTAATCCAAGCAAAAACAAAGCATAAGTATTTGCTATAAAACCATTTACCCTTCATTATTTTATTTTTGAGTTCAAGGGCCAACAAAACAGAATAAACCCCCAAACAATGCCCCAGGGATTGATTAGTTTATGGGTAATCTTGTCATACTTCCTCTGTTTAGAACGGCTTGGTCTGGAGTCATTAGGCCATTACTGCTATTGTTCCTATTATTAATTCAACTCATAAGCCACCTGCTGGCTGGGGCATGGTACTACACTGCTCACATGGAAAACGCTTCTGTGGATTAGCATGTGTAATTACAGCATTTACATGTGAATGAGTCCTCAGTGCTGTTCTCTAAGGGTACCGTCACACAGTACCATTTTGATCGCTACGACGGTACGATTCGTGACGTTCTAGCGATATCGTTACGATATCGCACTGTCTGACACGCAGCAGCGATCAGGGATCCTGCTGAGAATCGTACGTCGTAGCAGATCGTATGGAACTTTCTTTCGTCGCTTGATCACCCGCTGACATCGCTGGATCGTTGTGTGTGACAGCGATCCAGCGATGTGTTCGCTTGTAACCAGGGTAAACATCGGGTAACTAAGCGCAGGGCCGCGCTTAGTAACCCGATGTTTACCGTGGTTACCAGCGTAAACGTAAAAAAACCAAACAGTACATACTTACATTCCGGTGTCTGTCCCCGGCGTCTCAGCTTCTCTGCACTGTGTGCGCGCCTGTCAGCCGGAAAGCGCCGAGCACAGCGGTGACGTCTGACGTCACCGCTGTGCTTTCCGGCTATGGCGCTTACACAGTGGAGAGAAGCAGAACGCCGGGGACAGACACCGGAATGTAAGTATGTACTGTTTGTTTTTTTTACGTTTACGCTGGTAACCAGGGTAAACATCGGGTTACTAAGCGCGGCCCTGCGCTTAGTTACCCGATGTTTACCCTGGTTACCGGGGACTTCGGCATCGCTCCAGCGCCGTGATTGCAACGTGTGACCGCAGTCTACGACGCTGGAGCGATAATCATACGATCGCTGCGACGTCACGGATCGTGCCGTCGTAGCGATTAAAATGGTACTGTGTGACGGTACCCTAAGCCACTGTTTATGGAGCATTAAGCAAAGTGATGCTTAAATCTAAAGCTTATAATTACATTTTAACCACCCCTTCCCCATGCTGCAAAATGAAAAGACTTATCATGGAGCACAGAATGGGTAGATATACAAGGGCAACTAAATAAGTACTAACTCAAAGATAATCCCATATGAAGATGCCCTTTAAACCTGCATGATTTGCCTCCTTTCCAGTGAAAAGTGGGAGTTATGAGGGGTAACATGCTGAACCTGTTCAAAGACCTCTTAATTCATGACACTGATGGGGGGTCAATACTTCTAGAACCCCATAAATGTGTCCTTTGGAGTGGAAACACTAAGCCAGTGCAATTTGGTTCTTCCCTTGATCTAGAAGGGAAGTACCTATATCATTCCTATACTGTATAAGAGCAGTGAAGGTCAGGAGCCAAAGGCATTGTCAAATGCTGATGGGCACATGAAGTCCATCATGATGCAAATTCCCCTTCTTTAGTAAGAAAAACCCAAGAAACAAGTCCCCTTTTCTTCATGAAGTTACACTTGAGAAACATGTCCTCCTTTTCACAAGAAGCTAAACCCAAGAACCATATCTCCCTTCCTGGGCAAAACTCAACCCAAGAACCGTATCACCCTTTTCTTCACAAAGCTAAACACAAAAACATCCCCCATCTCTTTATGAAGCCAAATCCAAGAACCATGTCCCCCTTTCTTCATGAAGTTAAACCCAAGAGCCAAGTCAACTACAATTCTCAGCAAACAATACAACTCTCAAGACTTATAACTTTTAAATGATTTGTCACCCAGCCTATTTATCCAGGAATCAACTAGGCTGACCTACTTGCATGTTCACCTCTATGTCAACTGTTATAACCGCCATATTGTCAACCAAGGAGAGCAGGGACTGTAACTGATTTCCTTTCCTCCATATGCAGTGTGGGATCTGCTATTCTTTATTTTTCCTCCATGTGTAGTGCAGCATCTATGAATTTCTCTGCCCCTCGTGTGTAGTGTGGGGTCTGTCACTCTCTCACTGCTCTCCATGTGTAGTGTGGGGTCTGTCACTCTTTCTATCCTCCATGTGTAGTGTGGGGTCTGTCATTCTCTCCCTGCCCTCCATTTGTAGTGTGGGGTCTGTCACTCTCCCTGTCCTCCATGTATAGTGTGGGGTCTGTCACTCTCTCCCTGTCCTCCATGTGTAGTGTGGGATCTGTCACTCTCTCCCTGCCCCCAATGTGTAGTGTGGGGTCTGTCACTCTCTCCCTGCCCTCCATGTATAGTGTGGGATCTGTCACTCTCTCCCTGTCCTCCATGTGTAGTGTGGGATCTGTCACTCTCTCCCTGTCCTCCATGTGTAGTGTGGGGTCTGTCACTCTTTCTGCCCTCCATGTGTAGTGTGGGGTCTGTCACTCTCCCTGTCCTCCATGTATAGTGTGGGGTCTGTCACTCTCCCTGTCCTCCATGTATAGTGTGGGGTCTGTCACTTTCCCTGTCCTCCATATGTAGTGTGGGGTCTGTCACTCTCTCCCTGTTCTCCATATGTAGTTTGGGGTTTGTCGCTCTCTTCCTGTCCTCCATGTGTAGTGTGGGGTCTGCCCTCTCTACCTGCCCTCCATGTGTAGTATGGGGTCTGTCATCTCACCCTACCCTACATATGCAGTGTGGGGTCTCTAATCTCTCTCTGTCCTCCATATGTAGTGCGGAGTCTGTCACTCTCTACCTGTCCTCCATGTGTAGTGTGGTCGGTTACTCTCTACCTGTCCTCCATGTGTAGTGTGGGATCTGTCACTCTCTCCCTGTCCTCCATGTATAGTGTGGGGTCTGTCACTCGCCCTGTCCTCCATGTGTAGTGTGGGGTCTGTCGCTCTCCCTGTCCTCCATGTGTAGTGTGGGGTCTGTCCTCTCTATCTGTCCTCCATGTGTAGTGTGGGGTCTGTCCTCTCTCCCTGTCCTCCATGTGTAGTGTGGGGGTCTGTCACTCTCTCCCTGCCATCCATGTGTAGTGTCGGGTCTGTCGCTCTCCCTGTCCTCCATGTGTAGTGTGGGGTCTGTCCTCTCTCCCTGTCCTCCATGTGTAGTGTGGGGTCTGTCACTCTCTCCCTGTCCTCCATGTGTAGTGTGGGATCTGTCACTCTCTCCCTGCCCTCCATGTGTAGTGCGGGGTCTGTCCTCTCTCCCTGTCCTCCATGTGTAGTGTGGGGTCTGTCACTCTCTCCCTGTCCTCCATGTGTAGTGTGGGGTCTGTCACTCTCTCCCTGCCCTCCATGTGTAGTGCGGGGTCTGTCCTCTCTCCCTGTCCTCCATGTGTAGTGTGGGGTCTGTCGCTCTCTCCCTGCCCTCCATGTGTAGTGTGGGGTCTGTCACTCTCTCCCTGCCCTCCATGTGTAGTGTGGGGGTCTGTCACTCTCTCTGCACTCCATGTGTAGTGTGGGGTCTGTCACTCTCTACCTGCCCTCCATATGTAGTACAGGGGTCTACCATTTCTCCCTGCCCTCCATGTGTAGTGTGGGGTCTGTCCTCTCTCCCTGTCCTCCATGTGTAGTGTGGGGTCTGTCACTCTCTCCCTGCCATCCATGTGTAGTGTCGGGTCTGTCGCTCTCCCTGTCCTCCATGTGTAGTGTGGGGTCTGTCCTCTCTCCCTGTCCTCCATGTGTAGTGTGGGATCTGTCACTCTCTCCCTGCCCTCCATGTGTAGTGTGGGGGTCTGTCGCTCTCTCCCTGTCCTCCATGTGTAGTGTGGGGTCTGTCACTCCCTGTCCTCCATGTGTAGTGTGGGATCTGTCACTCTCTCCCTGCCCTCCATGTGTAGTGTGAGGGTCTGTCGCTCTCTCCCTGTCCTCCATGTGTAGTGTGGGGTCTGTCGCTCTCTCCCTGCCCTCCATGTGTAGTGTGGGGTCTGTCACGCTCTCCCTGCCCTCCATGTGTAGTGTGGGGTCTGTCACTCTCTCCCTGCCCTCCATGTGTAGTGTGGGGGTCTGTCACTCTCTCTGCACTCCATGTGTAGTGTGGGGGTCTGTCGCTCTCTCCCTGTCCTCCATGTGTAGTGTGGGGTCTGTCGC
Organism: Ranitomeya variabilis; assembly: GCF_051348905.1. Classification (NCBI taxonomy): domain Eukaryota; kingdom Metazoa; phylum Chordata; class Amphibia; order Anura; family Dendrobatidae; genus Ranitomeya; species Ranitomeya variabilis. The sequence continues at coordinate 589,285,961 of NC_135232.1, read as the reverse complement.
TCTCTCCCTGCCCTCCATGTGTAGTGTGGGGGTCTGTCGCTCTCTCCCTGTCCTCCATGTGTAGTGTGGGTCTGTCGCTCTCTCCCTGCCCTCCATGTGTAGTGTGGGGTCTGTCACGCTCTCCCTGCCCTCCATGTGTAGTGTGGGGGTCTGTCACTCTCTCCCTGCCCTCCATGTGTAGTGTGGGGGTCTGTCACTCTCTCTGCACTCCATGTGTAGTGTGGGGGTCTGTCGCTCTCTCCCTGTCCTCCATGTGTAGTGTGGGGTCTGTCGCTCTCTCCCTGCCCTCCATGTGTAGTGTGGGGGTCTGTCACTCTCTCTGCACTCCATGAGTAGTGTGGGGTCTGTCCTCTCTCCCTGTCCTCCATATGTAGTACAGGGGTCTACCATTTCTCCCTGCCCTCCTAGTGTAGCGGTGCTGGTGGTAAGATAATGCCACAGGTGGGATTGTGAGCTTCCTCTCTGTGGTGAATGCCCCTCCCAGTAGAGGCGGTGGAGGGAGAGGTGGCAGCAGGAGGCTGAGTAGTTAGCATCACACATATGAGGGAGGGGAGGTATATATAGTCCCAGACACAGCGTGGTGGGTCAGTGTAACCTGCACACATTGGAGGCTGTAGCCAGCGTGGAGCCAGCCGGAGCCCCCCAGGAGAGCAGCCCATGACACCTCTGTGTTAGGCTGAACTTGCTGCAGTGAAGCCGCCTCCTCTGCACTGGAGACCGGGATTTTAGTTCATTCTCCTTTTTTTTGTGGTGTTCGTCTTCCAAATCTCAAAGAAAACCCTCAAAGATGCCCAACTTCTCAGGAAACTGGAAAATGAAACATTCTGAGAATTTCGAGGAGATGTTGAAAGCTTTGAGTAAGTGCGAATGAATGGGGTGACCAGGGCAATGCTGATAGCTAGCTGATGGAGAAATACAGCTGTATGATGATGGGGAGGATTATATTGGGGTCCCGTGTAAAATAAGCAGGTTATAATGGTCACATTCTAGTATGCATTTTTTTCTGCGTCATCTGATCTGAACATGGGTATAAAGGGTTAACCGATGAGAAGTCGGCCCAATACAAAGGTATTGTGGGGTAATAAATGTAAAAAGGGTTAATAGGTGAGATGTGATCCTAATATGTAGATGTGAAGAGTTAACAGCTGAGATGTCTATATAGATACGAAGGGTTAATAGTTACGATTATTCCAATATTTAGATCTAATGGGTTCATAAATGAGATGACTCTAATATATATTGTATGTAGGGTTAATGGATGAGGTTTTTATTCCAATGTATAGATATAATGGGTTAATGGATGAGACCTGAAACCGATATACAGTTGTGATGGGTTAAGAGATGCCCTAATATATAACTGAAGGGTTAATCGGTGAGACATGCATCTACTGTAAGTATAATGGGTTAATAGATGAGAGATGTGCTGGTATAAGTGAAGTGTTAATGAGAAATGAGACAATATATAAATATGAAGGGTTAATAGATTTGAGCCTAATACACAAATATCAAGTGTTAATTGGAGCAATCTGATGCAAATACACAGATATCTGGTGTCAAGACAGGAGACGTGATGCCAATAAATAGATATAGTAGTGGTTATTAGCTGATGGATTCTCCTAATACATGTTGTTACAAAGGGTTAATGGCGGACATGTGCCTAATACACAGAACAGCTCCTCCTACTGCACAGGTAAATTGGGACTTCATGCAATTGATGATTTCTTTAATATCTCAATATACTGATATTACAGAGATCCGGGGTTAATATGAGATCTGATTCTCATACACAGGCAATAGGGGGTTCATGTAAGGAATTGTCTTGTTTAACCATAATAAACAGATATATCTGATTGCAACCCATATATCAGGGGTTAATAGACGAGACTTGATCCTAATACACACAACTAAAGAGTAAATCAGTATCCTAGGTTAAATAAATATGCCGTGATCTGAATCCACGGGTACCTGGGGTTAAATAGATCAGATCTGATCCTAATATATGAATATAAAGGGTTAATGGATGGGATGTGACCATAATATACAGTATCAGGGGTTAATAGATGAGATCTGAATCTCAAACAGTCAGTTGAACAATGTGTTTAATCTCCCGGTAATATGTGGAAATATTGAGATTATTCTATAAATGACCCTAATACACAGGGGGCTGATGTACTCTTATGTCCTTAGCCATCCAATCCGCAGAGCTCGGGGGGTTATTGGAGCAGGTCGGACCCTGATACTTGGCTTTATGATCTGCATTTCTCTTTATACAGATATTGAAGGTGAATGTCACATCTTGTCCTAATATACAGATATTGGACTGATCTCTCGTGTCGCCTCTCCTTCATATACTGGGGTTTCACAGCTCGTATCTTGTCCTAATATACAGTTATAAGGATTATATCACTTCCTAATGCGCAGCTTGTATAAATATCAAATATCTGCCCCATTTATTGGAATTATTCCCTTCTATTGTGTCCTTATACACGGTTATCAGTGACTAGCATTACCTAGATTACTCTAATACACGGGTATTGGGGATGATTCTTTTATAATATTTCATAAAACATGGATATTATAATATTAGCTCATATCAATGTACACTGATATTGTTGATTTTCTTGTATTATCCTAATACACAGGTATCGGCTATTCATACTGCATATCCTATTCTCATACATAGACACATGGGTCAGCTGTTATATCTCATATATCTAATACACAGATGCATAATATTATAATAATAATTAATAATAATCTTTATTTTTATATAACGCTAACATATTCCGCAGCGCTTTACAGTTTGCACACATCATATTGTAACATATTACTGAAAGGAAACAGAACTGTGTTTTATAAACAGATAATACTGAGGATACATGTATTGCACCTTATCCTTATCTACAGGCGAGAATGAGCTCGCCCTGTAGTGGTTCTGAAAACCTTTCAAATACACATAAATTCCAACTTTTCTCATCTGATACATTCAGAAGCTTTTCATCTGCTCCCTATATACAGACATTATAAATATATATTTATTTATTGATATTGCTTCTCCCTCCTTATACAGTTTTGAGATTTTACTCCCTCTGGGTATGAATGAAAAAAGTTCCCCTGCTTGTTAGACACATCATGGGCTCCTCACACTCGTCACACTTCCGCTACTTACCGTATATACAGACAGCAGGCTTCTACGTGTGTGTGTGTATATATACAGATGGCTGGCTTCTACGTGTGTGTGTGTGTGTGTGTGTGTGTGTGTGTGTGTGTGTGTATATATATATATATATATATATATATACAGATGGCAGGCTTCTACGTGTGTGTGTGTATGTATATATATACAGACGGCAGGCTTCTACGTGTGTGTGTACAGACGGAAGGCTTCTACCCCTGTGTGTGTATACAGACGGCAGGCTTCTGTGTGTGTGTGTGTGTGTGTGTGTGTGTGTGTGTGTGTGTGTGTGTACAGACGGAAGGCTTCTACCCCTGTGTGTATGCAGACGGCAGGCTTCTACGTGTGTGTGTGTGTGTGTGTGTGTACAGACGGAAGGCTTCTACCCCTGTGTGTGTATGCAGGCGGCAGGCTTCTACGTGTGTGTGTGTGTGTATATATACAGATTGCAGGCTTCTCCCCCTGTATGTATGTGTGTATACAGACGGCAGGCTTCTACCCTTCTACGTGTGTGTGTGTGTATACAGATGGCAGGCTTCTCCCCCTGTGCATGTGTGTATACAGACGGCAG